>NC_079165.1:73967588-74300088 GCF_947568905.1 Ostrea edulis | reverse complement strand
ATCTTCAATTATTTGAATTTATGTTGATTTGGTGCCCTATATACAATCTGTATCACCTTTCCAAGTAAAGAATTTATGATCCATCACATTTCTTACAAAACAGATTACACCGCAGTCGGAACTTTCATTCTAGCAGAGAGAGAGAGAGAGAGAGAGAGAGAGAAGAAATTCTCGACTTCACGGAAAAGTTTTTTTTCTAAACTGGGTTGTTAACGAAAAAAACCAAAAACCTATGTAACAAAACATGGTCTAAGTAGTAATAGAATTACATGCTTCTAAGTCGGTCGGAATCCTACTTCAAGGTATATTTAGTTTGTATCTAGATATCCGAAAAGTGTTTGAATTTAGAATGTTACTGGTGTCTGTCCATAATCAGCTTTGTTCTATATCATTCATTCCTCTCTTATCCATAACTGTTCATACTGTAGAAATTGCCAAATAATTTTGAGAATATTTGAACAAATTTTGGTTAAAGGACACATCGCATAATTCTAAACTTTTAAATTTTTTCAGCAAAATTAATTCATTTCATGCCTAGAACTACTTTACATGTGTTTTAGATAAAGCAGTTTGCGTAGTTTTCGAGTTTGAAAGCGATGAAAATCAAATCTTGCGATATGCATATTTTCTTCGATATTTTACATGACGTCATATGCGACCTCAAGCGAGAAGAATTGAAAACAGTTGTTAGCCATTTCATAAACAGATTAGATTTAATTGACAACAAAATAATTATCACCTTAACAGCTTGTAAATAACACTGCATTAGGGTGTTTTGTGTCGTTTAAGGGTGTACTTGCTGTCAGTAGAGAGGAATTTGAACTGTGTTTTTTTTTTCAATTTACGAAGAAAAGTATGAGGGACAAGACGTGAATATTTTTTGTCGGCACAATGACTTTGCCATAAAAAAAACCCAGTAGAATTTGTCCCTGTACCTTTTCTAACAAGCACTTGGACAAAGACGTAGATAAACTGCGAGAAAATGGTTCTCTCGAAGCTACGCACAGTTACATATAGGGCTACGGCATATGCTTTCCGTTCTGCTCTCGAATTCAATACACACTCGAACCAACTGATCTTCACCTTGTAACAACATATAGGCAGAAACTGTGAATCGCAGTTTCTACCAACTGCTAGTTTTAAAAAAGAAATTTAAAGATAAAAGATAATTGAACTTTCAATTATGAATAATAAAATATGATATTTTTCCAAACTTTGAATTGAATTATAATGCTTTCATTTTTTTAAAGCTACATACAGTATGACCCGATGTGTATTATTTTTGTACATAATTACTTTAAAGCAGATTCATTACTTTATAAAGTTATTAACTTTCCCTTAATTACATGCTTGAAAACATCTGCATGTAAAAGAAAACAGTGCGAATATTATTAGAAAGTAAATATGGTGGCTACATATATAAATCATCCCAGAATAGACGTCTATAAATAGACCCACGCGCGTCAGGGGAATCCCAACATGATGTATTACTGTCTAGTTTCACAGGTGCTTGTGGACAGGACTTCCGGTACCCCCCTTCTTTTATTTTTAAATGTTCAATTCCTTGGGTATTTCGGACGTATTTTTGATAAAATATGTAACTTCAGAGTTTATCTATTTCAATGGAATACACAAATCTCGCATAGAAACCGTTTTTAAAAATGTCATATCACCGATCATAATATATATAATATATATTTGTTCAAATACGTCATCGTATGAACTGGAATGTCTACAGATCTGATGCTGCTATTTATTTGCTTAGGGAATGTTACCTTATACTGAAGTAAGTTGTTTTTTTTTTTACCGTTTCCCATCTGTTAAGCATCTATAAGTCGTTGAAAAACGTCGGAAGATATTGGTTCTGCTTTTCTCGTTTTATTGCCAAGTCCACAGGCACTTGTTTCTGTATATAAGTTTTGACGTCTGTATACTAATAATAACTATATTATTATTAGTATACAGACGTCAAAACTTATATACAGAAACAAGTGCCTGTGGCCAAGTCCTCGGGATTTTAGATTTCAGAGATCGTTTTAAAGCAGTTTTCTACATCAAAATTGCCGTAAATTAACATTTTGATCTCCATTAGGACCGGGAATTTCTAATAATGCTTCAGTATCACCCTCCATAATCCTCCTACTGTTTTCTGTCGCCATGAACGTTGATTGTTTTTTTTAAATGAAGTTAAACGTGTTATTGTTCTAAATAGACAATTATTACTTGGGTTACCCTCCTTTGCTTAGATGTTTTTGAAAACGTTTTTATTTAATTTTTCTGCTTAAATTAAATTTTGTCGTGAAAGAAAGTATTATATTTGAAAAAAATTGTGTCTAACATCATTTTTTCATGTAGTTATGTTACATTTCAAAAGATTAAAGAAGAAATAGCCATTTGAAATTTGAGGGCGAGACAACCCCTTGACAACGGGCCAAGACAGAGATATATCGAACCTTAGGGCGAGACAGCCCTACCTACTTGCAGCTGTCTCACCCTAGCCAAGATAGGTGTATCAGGGCTGATACACTACTAGGTATATGATATACTTTGAAAACATGAGATGTGTCCTTTAAGCATGGAGAACTTGCAATTTACCGAACAGTTTTCAGCCCAATGTGTCAGCGAATAAGTACATAGGACAGGGGAGGGGGTGATGTTAATAGCAATGGTAAAGAAATATGAGGTCTTTGTGAATAATTCTCTTTATTCAGTAAAATTTAACAACAAATAACAACACAGAATATAAATAAAAACAACATGAGATTGATATATTTCTATTATAGCCTGATTCCCCTGCGAGAAAGTAAAGTCATTATGCAAATACACGGGCGCGATGCTGATTGATACTGTAAGCTGGTGGATGCAAAGCGGTCAACTTTTTATCTTTTACTCACATCCACACTCTTTCGCTACCATATTTTTGTGATGTTTCACGATGATTTTACCGGCTTCTGCATAAAGCATACTTAGGGGGGTTAGAACCTTCGGCACACAACAGGGCAGGGGAATTTCCCCCTTTCTATACTGCCGCAGGAGGCTTTGCATCATGGCGTGGTTCGTCACTGCCTTCACTTCCGCTACTCTCGCGGCACAGATACCCTTACACACCCTGGCGTTGAAAGCATTTGGGAAAATTATATACTTTCCCCACCCAAGATGACTGAAATTGATATGCATATTGGACAAGTGACAATCTTTTCTGCGTCGTCGGTTTGATCGTCTGCTCCGTGAATTAAGTTCATTCTCTACTTCTGAGGATACATTACTGATGGCCGAAAGTTTCTTAAGATGTGATTTGTCGTTTGAAAATATCAATAATATACCATTTTCTTTCGGAATTGAAGTTTGTTTGACCTCAACATGCAATTTGTCCTCGTTTTTAGACACCCAGGGTTGTATGACCGAGGTGATGTCGCTGTTATTTGAAACACGGAATGTATGTGTTCGAATAGTTTTGTTACTTCGCTTGATCTCTATTTGTAACCATCTCCCGCGAGCTGTATTGGAATTAAAGCGAAGTTCGATGTGGTGGATATCTTCCTCTGGCTGAAGCGCTGGAATCTTAAAAACGGCAGTCCTTAAATCACCTACAAATTAAGATCAGCGCCAATTATGGTTAGCTATATTCCAGTAATTGTCATACCATACAGCTTTGGGGGGGGGGGTTCATTGAATTGTTGTAATATGTATATATATATATATATATATATATATATATATATATATATATCCAAAATTGAAATAGAGTCTCCGTAATCGGATAATAATATTTTTTTTTAAACATGAAAAGAAAACACAGAAATCCTCCGTAAAACTTTTTCATTACAACTTCAGAAGCTTTACAAAAATGTATACATTTGTGTAAAGCTTCTGAAGATATGATGAAAGCGCTAAAGCTTTAGCGATGGTTTAATTAATCTGTACCAAAAATTGCACTCACCAAAAGAATTGGGGTGGGGGGGGGTAGACTCATAATGTCTAGACTTGAGACCAGCTGAATGATTTTATCATTTGGCAATTGGTTTATTATAGCACACAATTATATGAAAATTTGCACAATTTTCTTCATTTCTACGATAGTGTATTTGATGCAAGTCGCCGGATGTTTGTGAAGGTTGGCTGCGACACAGATTAATAAGATTACAATGTAGAGGTATTAGATTTATATTGTATATACAATCGCCCGAATTAAGACTGGATTGATGACAATAAAAGCTATAAGGCGACGAGTGGACAGATCAAAGATTACAGGGGCGTCTGATTACCTTGCGCTGAGCATATTGATACGGAGTAAGAGGATTACTAGAAAGAAAAATGAGCTGTCTCGCGCCCTGAAATCGTGCGAAAATTTTCAAAATCGCAGACTCATTAATAGCTCATTAAAGTGTTTGACATTTATGTAATCTTGAATATCATTTTTTCTGTATATATTGCTAATCCTACAAATGTGCAATGCATTTCGACATGATGGAAAACGGTACGAACATTTTATATTCATATTTTATATGTCTATCATTTAGACTTGTTTAAATCCTCAAGAACATACATGTTAATTACACATGATAATGAAATTATCACAAGACACGTTCTCCACATATATATACACTTTCGCTTGAGCTGGAATAGTAACGTAATTAATGGAGCGGATCCATGAGTGTGGATATGAGGAAATTGGAACTACCAATAACTATTCAACGCAGTGATCATTTTGTGTTTTATGACAGTATTTCCAAGATGTGCATTCTACTTCCAAAATATGACATTCATTCACACTTCTAATCCTGCATGTAAAAAGCTTACATTCTTGATTATGTTGGAGTAGTCCGACATTTGGACCGACACGCTTACCCCCCCCCCTTTTTTTTTGTTAATGTGTAAAATAAAACTAATGCCGGGTATTTCCTGTAAATGCATGGATTCTATGTCTATTATAACTATTCAGTTATTTTTAAATTCCTAATGTTATTTTTCGCTTTTAGTAAACTCTTCAGATATACAGGATTACTAAATATTGCTTATTATTTTTACCCAGTGAAACATGGAATTTGGTTTAAGAAATGTCCATGGCAGTGAAATTGGTATGAAGCCTTGCCATCCATTCAGAAAATCAAACTCAGAATATTAGAATGAAAATTTTTCCACACAACAGTTGAGCTAATACTAGTCTGTCCTCCAACCCCTCCGCCCCGTTTTCTAATCAAAGAGCAAAATAAATAAATTAACAAAGGGGTAGTGTGGCGGGAATCAAATTATCTTATAACTTCCAACAGAAATGAATTTTTTTGGGTCAAACACCTTAGCATATTTTGTTTCATTGCAAATATTGCAAAATCGCTAAATGTATTCCAAAATAGAAGTTAGAGCTCTTCCGTATAAGTGTCTTGCATTCCGCGGTGCATTCAATATGAACTGATCAAGTGATCGCAAACTTACAACAGATTTAATGGAAATTCGAATTTTCTATTTTTTTCTAGAATATTTCATTAATATGAGCATTTTTCTCGGGAAATAAATCGTGTTGACCACCCTTGTTTTAGCAGGATTTAGGTCAGCTTGTTACACTTTTCAGTTGTTGTTTTTTTTTATTTTGTATGTTGTTTTTTTTTAAATTTATATTTTATCCTATTTTTGAAAAATTATATAAAATACAAGTCTAGTTGTAGTAGCTTGAATAAATAGTCGATTTTTTGTCGTAAAAACTATGTTGTGCGTATAAAAGCATCCGATGGTTTCCATTTGAAATGAAATGATACAACATATCATAGTTCATTCTTTTAAAAACAAACCAGATTAAATATTCTAAACGCATCTTACAGCAGATTTAATGGAAATTCGAATTTTCTAATTTTTCTAGAATATTTCATTAATATGAGCATTTGTCTCGGGAAATAAAGAACACATGCAGATGCATTGCAGGTCTTTCACAGCTACATCATAGCAAAAAAGTGATACAAACATGCAGCTTATTTTCCATAGTATTCAAAACATATGTTTAGGATAATATACCAGATATACTTATGAAAAATTAGAAATGTATTTAATAGATACACTATTTTAATATTTATTTAATCATTCACTTACTATCATTATTTGTTTTTCCTAAACGTTTCAGTTTTGATTCTATTTTGATTTTTAAGTGGAATAGGGACCAAATATGACTCTTAACCCGTCTTGTCTTTTTCATGTGAAAATAAACATTAAAAAAATATTGATATAAAATTTATCTGATATATTATCTAGTATATTTAAAATTTCTGAAACTAACCTGTGGGTGCAATAGCTCGTATGGTGTTGACGTCTCCTAAGTTGTTTCTCGTCTGGGCAGCCTGTAACAGCGAATGTCCATCCAGCAAATTCTGGTAAAAAGTGGAAATAAATTTGGTGGAAGTGCTCGACAATTGTGCGGTTCCATCCAAGTGTTCATCCAAAGGAAAGGGCTTAGCAGACGACAACAGTGAAACATGCGGGGAGAAATCCTCAGAAAAATGTTCTTTTACAGTGGCACCACATACAGAATGTAGAAATAGTGTAAAGTTAGTCAGGAAAAAGAGTTTGGCCATGACAGAAATTTTTCGTATCCAACACACCCAATTCAGATAAATTTCAAACTGAAGTGAAAGGGGTTAGGAGGAATTACTGGGGATCACAGTCGTTCCTCTATCGTCGTCGCTTTTGGTGTCACTCCGATTCAGGGCCCGTCGACCTAATCCCGCTGATCCACCTCTGTTGTTATTGGCATTAAATTGTGTAAAAGATACATCGATGTGGACTACCGCTTCAGCTCTCGAAGTAACGGGGTTTTATATGCTACGCTAACAGGTAAGATGATGCGCGGACGAGATTGGCTAATCGAAATCTACTTTCTCAGCTGTAATTATTCAACTGACGTAAAACATCTTATCGAACTGAATGGTCATGCAGGTTTTATCATAAGGCGGATTTTAAGGTGGATTTTTCTCATATCTGTTGGACATATTTTAATTAAATCTCATGACATATAGAAATTTGTGTTAAGGAGGTACGCTACACCAGAGAAATTTGATGAAGATGAAAAGTGGAGAATATGTACAACAATATTTTGAATTTTCAAATTTTCAAATTTACTTTATTTTGTCAAAAAATACAGTTTTAGTACAAGGTAATCTGAAAAAATTTTAACACCCCTGCTGGACTCGAACCTGCGATCTACAGTTCAGCAGTCGGTATTTTAACCTACTGAGCTACTCGACTAGGTATTTAAATGGAAAAGGAAAAGTCCAATAGTCCTGATATCGATTTTTTCATCCATGTTTTTAGAGGAAGTCAGCCATTATGACGATGTAGAGTACTACCTTAAGGTTAATTCTAGGTCACAATTTTCTTTTACCAGAGGACCTTGAAATTCCATAAAACAGACGTAAATTGAATATAGTTTTGTAATATACAGTGTGATCGTTGAGTTTTATAGTGCTGTGCCTGCACCCTGCATCACAGTACAGACACTGAGAATTTGTGTACTATATTTAAAGAAAGGCCGTGCTTTTACGTATCCGGTTTTAAATTTTAAACACCGACTAAAACGTTCCGGTTATAACTTCTTGGTCGATATTGGGTGAAGGGGATAAAAGAAGGACCATATCCTTTTCAAAGGGGAGATAATCACAAAAATGCAAAAATATGGCGAGTTCATTAAAACAAATTCTTCTCAAGAACCACTGGGCCATAAAAGCTGAAATTAACAATAGTGGAGATTCAGGTTTACTCAAATCATGAGCATCACCACCGGAGGTATGTTGGGGCCACAATAGGTGATCAAAGTTATGCATGCGAATATATAAAGAAAATCTTTAAAAGTCTTCCCAAAAATCACTGGGCCATAAGAGTGGGTACTTACCTAAAAGCTACCTGGTATATAGTAGTTTTAAGTTTGTTCAGATCATGGCCCCGGGGGTAGGGTGGGGCCACAATAGTTGGGTCAAATGAAGGGTCATGCCCCTTCAAAGGGGAGATAATCACAAAAATGCAAAAAATAGGGTGGGTCATTTAAAAATCTTCTTCTCAAGAACCACTGGGGCAGAAATTTCATGAAAGCTTTCAGACAAAGTGGAGATTTAAGTCTGTAAAAAACATGACCCCTGGGATTAGGGTGTGGCCACAATAGGGGATCAAAGTTTTACATGTGATGGGAGCCAAGCACAAAAAATCTTTAGATGAAATTTGTTAATATGAAAGGCCATACCCGTCCACAATGGCATATGGTATCTAATGAATTTGTTGTCAAGTTTAAAAATTAAGTTTGATAATTACTGAATTTTTAGTCATTATAATTGAAAAGATTTTTATAAAACAAGCTGTTTGAATAAGAATAGATTTGATCAAGCTTGTTTATTGCTAGGAACTGCTGCTCAGGTGAGCGATGTGGCCCATGGACCTCTTGTTGTTATTTGTTTTACATATGGGCAATATAAACCATTACTTGTTTGATGTGTTGCGCCATTTAAGAATTTGAATTTGTGAAACAAATTTAAGTGATATCTTTAGGCTACTTGTGATAATATCAATACGTGAAACCCTTGTACTATATAATAAGCCTGCAAAATAAGAATCAGATATAGCTACCTGTAAATTATTTTATTATTCTTTAAAAAGTTAATCATCAGGGATATCATCTTCGCTAGCCAAGGGTGACGATACACGGTGAAAGAGGAACACCGTGTATCGTCACCCTTGGTTAGCGAAGATGCATAACTACATACGTGCGATGATTTATTTGCGAGATGGAAAAAAATTTTGTAATTCGGACCATACAGCTTTAAAATAGAATTGAAATGAGACTATAAAGTATTTTATAAATACATGAATTGGTGACCTTTACATTCAACTTTCCCACTCTTAAGTCTAAGGTTAAACGCGGTCTTTTCAATTATATCATTTAATAACTTTTAAAGTGATGACTTTTCGTCCGGAATATTCAGGCACGCGGGACTACTTTTCTCTGGAATGTCTTCCCTGTTCTAATTCTAGCGCTATTTATAGAACAGGAATTTCCAAACAAGCATTGTAAACGAAATGTATTCGGTTGATGCTACCAAATATAAACACAACCAAAGATATGAATAAAATACAAATTACTAACAACACACATACATATATAGGCCTAGTGATGACGTGGCAGAATAGTCAACTTGATGACGTAGCAGGACACTGACTGGTAGAAGTAGACATATTGTAAACACCACGGGCACTGGAAGTGAATGTAAATATATAGTATGTGCATGCATGAAAAAGAAAGGGTAGGACACTCTTCTTGAGGCAAATTCGGGTTTGGGTTATTGTGGGCGTTTCTCAAACGGCCTGACGCGATGAATCGTTCACATATACCTTACTTTCAATATATGTACGGTTTCTTTCCGTTCAAATGCCGTTCATTCGAAGAAAAAGATGTTTTTACACCTCCAAGTGCCTAAGAATTTCGCTAGACTGTCTTACTGCCGGTTTAATCGCACTGAATCAAAAGGTAAGTTCTGATTGGTCAATGTGATAAACATTTATAAGTTTATGTCATATTGTTATTGGTTCTGAAATAATGATAAGAATTTTTGAACTATAAAAACAAACATGGCTCATGTACTTAACCACTAATCTCTAATACCATCATGAAGTAATAGTCATGAGAATCATTGTCTCTACATATGTATTTATGGATTAGATAACGTGTGTCAATTCAGACTTCAATTTTATTATTGACTTATCAGAACTTATCTTTCGATTCAGTGCGATTAAACCGGAAGTAAGACAGTCTAGCGAAATTCTTAGGCACTTGGAGGTGTAAAAACATCTTTTTCTTCGAATGAACGGCATTGGAACGGAAAGAAACCGTACATATATTGAAAGTAATTAAGGTATATGTGAACGATTCATCGCGTCAGGCCGTTTGAGAAACGCCCACAATAACCCAAACCCGAATTTGCCTCAAAAAGAGTGTCCTACCCTTCCTTTTTTATACATGCACATACTATATATTTACATTCACTTCCAGTGCCCGTGGTAAACACGAGTTCCCGGTATGTATCGTCTGCTTTATGAGTTTGATAACATGACAGATCAAGCAGCGACTTTTGATCTGCGATATATTAATGAACTGCGTTATATGGGGCTCAGTCAACGAGGGCAATTTAGATGAAGAGGTGTTGAGCTTTTTACTTCATGGTAAAATGGAGCCGAGTCGCATTCCACCGTCCCTACGACACAACCAGTGTTAAACGTCTCCTCGAACGCAATGCAGCATACATCCAGTCATCACTTGTTCTTTTCCTTTATATCCAATTCAACGTTTAACCATTGCACCTTTAATTTTGGTGTATACTCCATTTAAGGATGTTAGTTCCTGAGCTTTTGAGTACAACTGCGCAGGATGTTACAACTAAGTATTTACTGATTCAATACTGATCCCATTGGTGCAAATATATTACACATCTATTGCTGAACCCTATCCTGTTGAATTTTTTTGTGTCAATTCAAATTTTGACAGGGACTATATTTTGTGGCGGAATTTTAAGGATTCATTAATCAAAAGTTCTAATTCTGCATGATATTACAGTTTCTGTTTCATCCAATGTATCGTCTAATTTTATACCTCTATAGATCTACGTGTATTTCAGTTTTATAATTTATGATACAGGTAGTTGAGACTTGGAACTAGTTCAAATGTTGCGTCCAAATTAAATGATATTCCTCAAAATTCTTTCATATGGTGTATACTTCCATAAAATGGTTATGATGTCTTCGTATAAAGCTTTACTTATGTATAATACATATGTAAATACAGTATAATTTACGATAACGTTGTGCCATTTTGACGTTACTTTATGCGACGTCATGAACAAGAAAACTATGTTATGAACTCAATATGAAAATAATCCAATTTATGTCGCCGTATGCTCAAAGTTTTATTAAACAAATGTGCACTATGATTTTTATTTGAAAAGTTTAATTGACTATTTTCGAAAGTTTTAATCAATTGTAGATAATTCGATGCGGCGGATGCTGTGATTTGAAGGACGATTAGTGTAATTGTATCTAAAAATTGTAGAGCAACCCATATATATTCATTCAATTTTAACATTGTATTTAAATTTGCATCCAATTTGCATTGTTTTATTCTAAATTAAATGAATAACCTAACAAAAAATAATCTTGTCGGTATTATATTCAATGTTTTAGCATATACACTTGCATCTATTAATTACACTCTTTATTTGAAAAAAAAAACGTACAAGCTCCTGACAATTATCTTTAAATAACAAATCTTTCAATGCATTATTATTTACGCAAAGGAAAAAAGTTTGAATCATAAATCATATCATTGTCTCAAACCACGTCCGAAGTCCGCATGGGAGAGGATCGTATATTTTTTAACCCCCCCCCCCCCCACTCCCCTTCTACCTTTTGATACATGCCGATTCAGTCAGAGATATGAAAACAACTTTGGTTTCCCTATCTAATAAATCATTCAACAATTCCTTTTCTGCCAGTTTCTAATGATGAATGAAGCAGAAACTGTCTATTAACAGTACTAAAGTCAATCACTATGACAATGCATCAGCATACATGTATATAATGCCGTCAGTCAAAGATATTTATATTTTCCAGCAATTGTCAAAATAATGAAAGGTGTAAGATCTAATCAGTTTTTGACGTTAAGTTTTTTCACTATACTAGTGAAAAGGACTACTTGAAACTATAATTTACTAGTCCTGCTGATTTGTGACTAGTCCGGCTGCTGAAAGTGGACGGCCGAGTCGCGATGCGACGAGGGGAAGAGTGCGAGAAGGGCTTGTCCCCTCTTAAAGAGGGTGGGAGTCCGGGGGAAAAATCTAGATGCAAATTGTTCATTTGAGACAAATAAATGAAAATTTTATGACCAAATCTAGCCTCTTTTTCCTGAGTCTCTCATCAAACCATCATATTTATGCTTGAATATCATGAAGAATACGTCGATGTGTAACATAGTACCGTATTTTGTCGAATATGATATGCACTATTTTTCAGGGATTTTTGGTGTAAAAAAGGGGTGTGCATTGTTTACCAAATAGTTTTTTTTTTCAGGTGAAACTCGGCGGTTAAGTAATGTTTTACTCGGAGACATATCGTATGCTTGTTCACGTTTTTCACCTAATCGATCTCAAAAAAATTACTACAGAACGTAAAATTGTAGAAAATATTATACTTAACAATATGTAAATAATTAAATTATTATAAAACAGCCAATTAAGTTTTATTCGATCTTACATGCACACGTTTTTCGAAGCCATCGTTGTGTACAAGGACCTCGTCACTTGATTTTGTCAGACACCTATTCAGGGTACTTTCTGCATGCTGCACGATTTCCATGGATCTGGGAATATGTGATTTTCTTTTGTAGTAAATGACATGCGACTGACGTACTTCATCTATCTAAATGCAGCGAAATTTCGGAGAGTTGTTTGAATTCTTCATTTCACTACCGTCTCCAAACAATGGTAGTGTACGATTACAACACATTGAACAATTGTTCAATATTTTTACTTTATTTCTATAAAGTCGGCTATTTGAATTATTTGAAGTTTCAACAAAGAAAACATCGAGTGTTCAAACTTTAATGCTACATAATATATATTCTCTTTAGAGAAGTCGAGAGGCATAGCCTATATCGACTTCTCTTCGCAAGCATTCATGTTTTGATTCTGTAAAACGTGTAAATGCCGGAGTCGGTGACGGTTTATGCTTCGACCGACATTTCGACTCAGATGTGCCTGGATTTACGCAATAGACAAGTTGTTTTCAAACATTTAACAGTATTGCTCAAAACTGTCACAAAGAAATCAACACGTACTTGCTTTTAATCCATTTTCAACATGTCTCCTGTCCCGGGTTTACGTTAACTGGTCTTGGGAGCTGTCACAATAGGGCACCAGTTAAGAGAAAAGCAGGCTGACGTAATCAGAGTTGTGATTTAAACCCGGGACAGGGGCATGTTGAAAATGGATTACAAGCAAGTAAGTGTTAATTTCCTTGCGACGGTTTTGTGCATTGCTGTTAAATGTTTGAAAACAACTTGTCTATTGCGTAAATCCAGGCACATCTTAGTCGAAACGTCGGTCGAAGCATAAACCGTCACCGACTCCGGCATTTACACGTTTTCCAGAATCAAAATATGAATGTTTGCGAAGAGAAGTCGATGAAGGCTATGCCTATCGACTTCTCTAAAGAGAATACATAATATCATGCTTTGCTAAAATTAATATATTATTACCGCGCTGTATTCAAATTCCTGTGCTTTGCTGAGAACTTACATTATTTCCACAAAGATTTCTAGTAAAAATCTAAATTGAAAAAAGCCAAGAATACTGCTTGGTTAGAATGTTTACATTAATCACCGGTAATTATGTATATTGGGAAAAGGATATCAAACAATCGTTCCAGTTTTATACAAATGGTAATATTGTGCTCTGGTTTAGTCCTCATTACTTTGTGCACAAATTACTTGCAACTTTAATTCCAGAGGGGAGGGGGTGTCCGGACCTCCACTCTAGATCCGCGCATGATTCGGATATAGTCATTAAGCGGTGTTTTGTGCACATGTCACTAAATGTTAAGTGACCGACGGTGAGTGGGATGGTTAAAGTGTAAATGCAGGAAAAGAAAGTATTCCTTGTGGGGTTTTTTTATATTTATTTTTTTTTAAAACATACACACAGTATATATATACATACATTCTGCAAAGAAACTTGTACAAAATGTTTAGAAGAACTATCAAAGGTATATGTATATATTATTTTCTGAGAGAGAGAGAGAGAGAGAGAGAGAGAGAGAGAGAGAGAGAGAGAGAGAGAGAGATGAGTTCCGTATATGTGAAAATCGCGTTCCACGATTTAATGATGAAAATAGTAACCAATGACTAGCTATCATGTATTTTTAAATAGGACTATATCACAGAACACGTACGTCAGTTATCGACAAATGTAAGGCAATTTTATAAACAAATAATTATTACAGCGACGTAGCAACAGGGGAATTTGGCCCACACATTCTTTTGTTTTGAGAATGTAGTTTTTCCATAAATTTTACATGCGAATTTTAATTTATCCCCACCACCCTTTATGGTAATACTGAATGCTTGCGAAAATTTAAGTATGAAACGATTAGAGTTTGGTTTCCAATTTCACAAGGCGTTAGACAGGGTGGTGTTTTGTCAACCTTTCCTTACCTTGTATTTATCGATGACTTTCTGCACGAAATTCAAAATCTGTGTACAAATACCGGTATTTTCAGTATCACAAGCTCTAATCCAACGCTTGCGGATGACATTTGTTGTGTTGCGCTCACCCCGCATGGATTACAGAAAATTCTACGCAAAATATACGAGTATTCAACAAAATGGAGTTTTACATTCAATGCAAACAAATCCAATGTACTCTATTTTCATCCAAAAAGGGCAAGTCATACGGACACATTATCCTGGCACCTAGGCAAGAATGTTATTCACTCTTCCAAGAAATACACGCACCTGGGAATTTTACTGAATTCCACATTTGATCCCAGTAGCAGAACTTTGAATGCTTGCATGAAAGGATGCCAAACATTTTTTGCACTAAAAGCATCCGAACAGCTAAACCCAATCACGATCTCCAAGCTATATAAGAAGGTAGTTCTCCCCTCTGTATTATATGGATGCGAACTCTGGTGCGACCTACGATGAAAAGATGTCGAAACCCTCAATACATTCCAACATTTTATTGCAAAACACGCAATAGGTCTTCATCAGCAAACAAGATCGGATATGTGTGAAAGCCTCCTGGGTCTGCTACCTATCACTGCAGAGATTCACATCAAGCAACTGCAATTTTTTGGACGTCTTTGTGAACTGGACACTAATTATCTCACAAAGCGCACATTCCTCACTCGTCTATTCTCGTATATGATGAACCCCTGTGCCAAACATCAGGACATCATGCCTTTATTGACCAAATACAATTTGTATCCCGCTTCAACTCGATATCTTGAAAGTGGTGCCTTTTCCTCAAAATCAGAGTGGAAAAGAACTGTTAAATCCTCTGTCATCACTTACCATTCCGATTCCAGACGACAACGCATGCGTGCTGATCCTGACTTTACCCGATTTATCATTCTTTGCCATGGAAAATCACCAACTCTGTTATGGAATATTCCGCACAATAATTACGAGATTCTTCTGTGCAAGTTTATTGTAAAATTATGGACTCTTCTGGATACACCACCCGAAATTTGCTCACTGTGCGCGAGACCTTTCACGAATGTGTTTGAGCACGTATCAACTACTTGTTCTGAAACAACCCTATATCGCGACGCCTGGTGGGAAACTCTAATTGAAGACTTTGATATTTCTGTGGCTGCCGACCTATGTGGGCTGTCCCAATATGACTTGTATTTTTTTTATCCTCGGCGCAAGAAGCATAATCTCAAGCTTGCCTGATTTTAACATTCCAGAACTACATCTTCTGAACTTTCGATTTATAAGAGATGCAGCAGCAATATATTATAACAAACTTCGAGTTACACTGTAACTAAATATTGTATGCTTCTAACATGTTCTTTAGGAATTTTTGTATTCTTCCTCTCTTCCATTGTAATCACTTGTAATCCTTATATTATCTTACACTTTTGCACATGTCTTGATTAATGCACTACTATTGTACTTGTAAGAATCTCCATCTGGAGGAAATAAATAAAGAAAGAAAGACTGTAGAAATCAAAAATACACTTCCCAAAAAAGTGTCATTACTCCAAATGTCAGGTGCGAACCTCTTTAATTCTGTACAGTTACTCTACCTGACTTGAACGCACAGCCAGTTTATTGTTGCGTATAGGTATTCCTACACGCCATTTCAAAAACGTTATTTCAAGCTTTTTGATGAGAGAAACTATTTGTTTTTCTATTATATAAACATGATGAAATGATAAGACCTAAAACCTATAATTCTTTATTTGATGCATGTATGAAACGAAAAATTGGACGGAAAACTTTTTCATCAATGCGCTCCGTCCAATTTTTCGTTTGATACATGCATCAAATAAAGAATTACAAGTTTCATTTCTTAAATTAAAATGTTAATACGAAACGCTCAAACAATTGGTATTAGTATATAGTTGTCATGGCGACACCAGTTATGCAGACGTAAGTATTAAAATCTGTTATACGAAGGTGCAAATCGGAAAACCGACTTTTCACTTAAAGCACAATCCCTACCTTGTCTATTAAATAGGCTGACAAGATCTGAGTGAGAGAAAAAAAACCAAAATGGCAGAAATAAGGCCTTTAACCGATTTTTTCGTTGAGGCTGACAAGGCCTATGTAACTCGCCTTATTTACTTTATTCAATGTCCATCTTGAATAATCTATCTTGTATTTCGCATCTTCCGGTATCCATTAAAGCAATGCATGATGTAACTGACGGTATTTTTTCAACTAACCAATTATGCACCAAATAATACCTATCAATATAGCTAGTAAATATAATCCCCAAGATCTGAAGAAAATTTCAGCAAAATAAACAAGGGAATGTTGTTTGAGAGCATGCTTACAATGAGCGTTTCGTATATAAACAGCCTTTGCGTCTTTGTGAACTGGACACTAATTATCATTCCTTACTCGTCTATTCTCGTATATTATGAACCCCTGTGCCAAACATCAGGACATCATGCCTTTATTGACCAAATACAATTTGTATCCCGCTTCAACTCGATATCTTGAAAGTGGTGCCTTTTCCTCAAAATCAGAGTGGAAAAGAACTGTTAAATCCTCTGTCATCACTTACCATTCCGATTCCAGACGACAACGCATGCGTGCTGATCCTGACTTTACCCAATTTATCATTCTTTGCCATGGAAAATCACCAACTCTGTTATGGAATATTCCGTACAATAATTACGAGATTCTTCTGTGCAAGTTTATTGTAAAATTATGGACTCTTCTGGATACACCACCCGAAATTTGCTCACTGTGCGCGAGACCTTTCACGAATGTGTTTGAGCACGTATCAACTACTTGTTCTGAAACAACCCTATATCGCGACGCCTGGTGGGAAACTCTAATTGAAGACTTTGATATTTCTGTGGCTGCCAACCTGTGTGGGCTGTCCCAATATGACTTGTATTTTTTTATCCTCGGCGCAAGAAGCATAATCTCAAGCTTGCCTGATTTTAACATTCCAGAACTACATCTTCTGAACTTTCGATTTATAAGAGATGCAGCAGCAATGTATTATAACAAACTTCGAGTTACACTGTAACTAAATATTGTATGCTTCTAACATGCTCTTTAGGAATTTTTGTATTCTTCCTCTCTTCCATTGTAATCACTTGTATTCCTTATATTATCTTACACTTTTGCACATGTCTTGATTAATGCACTACTATTGTACTTGTAAGAATCTCCATCTGGAGGAAATAAATAAAGAAAGAAAGACTGTAGAAATCAAAAATACACTTCCCAAAAAAGTGTCATTACTCCAAATGTCAGGTGCGAACCTCTTTAATTCTGTACAGTTACTCTACCTGACTTGAACGCACAGCCAGTTTATTGTTGCGTATAGGTATTCCTACACGCCATTTCAAAAACGTTATTTCAAGCTTTTTGATGAGAGAAACTATTTGTTTTTCTATTATATAAACATGATGAAATGATAAGACCTAAAACCTATAATTCTTTATTTGATGCATGTATGAAACGAAAAATTGGACGGAAAACTTTTTCATCAATGCGCTCCGTCCAATTTTTCGTTTGATACATGCATCAAATAAAGAATTACAAGTTTCATTTCTTAAATTAAAATGTTAATACGAAACGCTCAAACAATTGGTATTAGTATATAGTTGTCATGGCGACACCAGTTATGCAGACGTAAGTATTAAAATCTGTTATACGAAGGTGCAAATCGGAAAACCGACTTTTCACTTAAAGCACAATCCCTACCTTGTCTATTAAATAGGCTGACAAGATCTGAGTGAGAAAAAAAACCAAAATGGCAGAAATAAGGCCTTTAACCGATTTTTTCGTTGAGGCTGACAAGGCCTATGTAACTCGCCTTATTTACTTTATTCAATGTCCATCTTGAATAATCTATCTTGTATTTCGCATCTTCCGGTATCCATTAAAGCAATGCATGATGTAACTGACGGTATTTTTTCAACTAACCAATTATGCACCAAATAATACCTATCAATATAGCTAGTAAATATAATCCCCAAGATCTGAAGAAAATTTCAACAAAATAAACAAGGGAATGTTGTTTGAGAGCATGCTTACAATGAGCGTTTAGTATATAAACAGCCTTTGCGTCTTTGTGAACTGAACACTAATTATCTCACAAAGCGCACATTCCTCACTCGTCTATTTTCGTATATGATGAACCCCTGTGCCAAACATCAGGACATCATGCCTTTATTGACCAAATACAATTTGTATCCCGCTTCAACTCGATATCTTGAAAGTGGTGCCTTTTCCTCAAAATCAGAGTGGAAAAGAACTGTTAAATCCTCTGTCATCACTTACCATTCCGATTCCAGACGACAACGCATGCGTGCTGATCCTGACTTTACCCGATTTATCATTCTTTGCCATGGAAAATCACCAACTCTGTTATGGAATATTCCGCACAATAATTACGAGATTCTTCTGAGCAAGTTTATTGTAAAATTATGGACTCTTCTGGATACACCACCCGAAATTTGCTCACTGTGCGCGAGACCTTTCACGAATGTGTTTGAGCACGTATCAACTACTTGTTCTGAAACAACCCTATATCGCGACGCCTGGTGGGAAACTCTAATTGAAGACTTTGATATTTCTGTGGCTGCCGACCTATGTGGGCTGTCCCAATATGACTTGTATTTATTTATCCTCGGCGCAAGAAGCATAATCTCAAGCTTGCCTGATTTTAACATTCCAGAACTACATCTTCTGAACTTTCGATTTATAAGAGATGCAGCAGCAATGTATTATAACAAACTTCGAGTTACACTGTAACTAAATATTGTATGCTTCTAACATGCTCTTTAGGAATTTTTGTATTCTTCCTCTCTTCCATTGTAATCACTTGTATTCCTTATATTATCTTACACTTTTGCACATGTCTTGATTAATGCACTACTATTGTACTTGTAAGAATCTCCATCTGGAGGAAATAAATAAAGAAAGAAAGACTGTAGAAATCAAAAATACACTTCCCAAAAAAGTGTCATTACTCCAAATGTCAGGTGCGAACCTCTTTAATTCTGTACAGTTACTCTACCTGACTTGAACGCACAGCCAGTTTATTGTTGCGTATAGGTATTCCTACACGCCATTTCAAAAACGTTATTTCAAGCTTTTTGATGAGAGAAACTATTTGTTTTTCTATTATATAAACATGATGAAATGATAAGACCTAAAACCTATAATTCTTTATTTGATGCATGTATGAAACGAAAAATTGGACGGAAAACTTTTTCATCAATGCGCTCCGTCCAATTTTTCGTTTGATACATGCATCAAATAAAGAATTACAAGCTTCCGGGAGCTTCGCCCCATGGGTCCCCACCAGGGCTTTGCCCTGGACGCATTGGGGGCCTTTAGGCGGCCCTTAAAGCCCCTGCCTACTCGGGCACATCAAAACTACCCTAGGTACGCCCCTGGTCGCAGATGAGTGACTTCAAAGTCAATCTCTATCTCTGAAGGGCAGCGAAATACGCATTGCATGCATGGTCTACAAATATTTTCTATCAAGACGAATTTCCCTTTCGATACAATATTTTGATAAATAGGCTAAACTCTGTAGAACATAGATTAAAGATGGCGACTTTCACAGCTAGACGCTTCGTCGTTGTTCCTAAGTGAATCATTGCTCGGCTCAGTTGACTTGTATATTCCCAAGTTTATGTACATTTTGACAAACGAAGGTTAGTATCTTTGTCTCTTGCATTAAATTATAAGGAATTACTTTAATTCTGGGGCAAACTATACGAGTATAACCTGGTTTGGGTCAGTTTACACTTTTTTATAATCCGCTTATATTCGTATAATTTACCCACAGCCACTTGTTTCTGTAAATAACTTACGACCCCTGTATACATGTACTAATAATAACACAAGGTACCGGTGAAGTGACACAGAATGACACCCCCTGAGAATGTCGGCCTTTTGAGCTTCCGGGGAATATGCTATCTAAATGTACTTACTACCGTTCTCTTGTACGATCATTCAACTAAAAAAACATGTATGGTATGACTGCATTTATTGCCTATTATCGCCAAAAATTGCAACAAAACATGGGTCTACAGCTTGATTTTCCGTATTATACATCAGCTGCTTACTACATGTACACTGTACATAGTGCCAGTGAACTTACCCCAGAATTAAAGTCATTCCTTAAATGTTCGACAAATATCTCATCAGAATCTCAGCTACAAATTATTTATCGGGCCAGTCCATAGAAATTGAATGATATTGGGAGAAAAAATGTTCTATCAAAAGATAACCTTTGTATTTTACAAGGAAATAAACCGTAATCTACGTGTAGCGACCGTGGGTGCATGAGCGGATTAACAGATCTAATTTTATATACATGTAATTAGATTGTGAAAACCAACACCAGACACCTAATATACCTGTACTTGGTTATAAGTGTTTAATTATATATCTTTCATTGAAAAAATGCCTTTTTGAAAATTTTTTTTAGTCTGCACAACGTTATTTGTACCCCCACCCCCCCTCTGACATCTAGATACAATATCATAAAATGTAAATTAGGGCTATTAGTACATGTAGTTTCTTCATAGCACACGTCAAATTCGAAATTGAAATATTACGGCACAACTTCAACGAATTGTAGCATTTTTTGGTTTGAAATTTCCATTCAATATAGTTTAATTTAATAGATAACCAAAGAAAATGTATATGTTGCCACCTTTTTAAAGATGTCAGACATACAAAAACAGAAGTATACATCAACATCAGAAAATCACACATTTTCGTTAAACCTTTTAAGACTTTAAAAACGTTAAAAATTGGTACTTTCAAATAAAAGTTCTTAAGAGTTATCTCTCTTGCTATTTCAAAAAGATATACTTTGTCCATGGAAGGCATATTAAGTTTTGTTCGTCATTAAAGTACTTCCATTTTCTTCACTGCCAGTGTCGAAAGCACGACGGTGAATTAGACTTAATTTTAGAAAAAGTCCTAACACTTTTCTATTGGTCAATAAAAATCAATGAAACTTTTCAGTTAAGATTCATTTTGTCTTGAAAAACAAAAAAGTTGGTGACCTACTTTCGTTCCCAGTCATTTCCGAGATACAAGGTCCTTAAAATTAAAGGGAATGACGTTTACAAAAACTAGAAATAAGAATCCTGATTTATTACAGACAAATATTACTGTTGATAATGATAAATACAATCTGTCTTCCAAGTTTCAATTGAATATCTTCAGTACTTCCGGTTCTATTAATCGTTGAATTTGTACAGGGAGGTTTTCATCTTGAATTGTCATAGCGTGTGTATTGAGTTATCTCTCTCATATCTCATAATTAGGTTAATCATTAATTAGTCTTTTGCCTGGTTTTTTCTTTGTACCTGAATGGTAATTGATTTTTAACCATTCCTACCAACTAATATGGCGGATTAGCAGAGAAATATGGCGGACATATAGAATTATACTATATTTATTAATTCATTTCAGCTTTAATACATGTAAACACTACAGTTATCCTACACAATGCAAATGTCACAATTCCACACAGAATCCTCCGTTAACTTTAGATAGTCCTTGCAGGATAAGGTGGTGCATTTTCGGTGGTACCATTTTTGACAGGCATCACATGCAACCCAGTGTAAAAACTTCGAGCCAACTTTCTTGCATTTAAAGCATGTGGTGATTGTCTGAAAGGAAATCATAGTATATAAAATTAATTAACAACTCAATGATTTCATATTTTGCGCAAGTCCACTAACTTTGCATTCTTTTTTGAGATTAAAGAAAATGTGCTAAACGATAATAAATCATTACTCTCATCACTATATAAAATCTAAGACTGTGGATGTTTGCATGAAGATGCTGGGGGAAGTGCTCATATATGCAATTTCTCTTCTCAGCCAAAAATGGGCTAATATCAGTCAAAATTGCCAGAAAGAATACACATGTATATGGGTTTAGGAATTTGTCCACATAAAATGACCCCACCCCCACCCCCCTCACAGATGAGATATCTTCTCGGGAATAAATGTGCAGGAAAATGGAATGGGTTTTTTTGTCATTGGGGTGGGGGTGGGGTTCCAGGTCTTTTATTTGATCAGACTTCACAACTAAGGTTGAATTAATGATGGTGGTAACATTATTCCTGTGCTGAATTGAATCAATTTACATTTATATACTTATTAAAGTAAACCTATCCATTATACTTGTATCTATAATTGATTTAGGGTATGTATGTTTATTAATTTGAAGATAGATCTTAATTTCAAAAGACAGCTTAATACAATTTGATGTATGTAACACCACATGCCCTATTCATGGTGATACAGATTGATAGAAATAACTACTCCTGAACAATGACAGGGTCAAGGTTAATTGGGTGAGCAATGTGGCCTACTTTTACTGTCTCAAACTTATATCTGAACACAATTATTAATGTCATGGACTCACCAGCTTGCACACCTAAAGTGCAACTGAGAATAGTAAACTCAATGTGAAAGAGTTGGCACAACTTGACTTAAATAATTAACATTAAATGGCATAAGAAAGTACACCACGACTGAATCTTAGAAATGGGGAAAATGTGAACGAGTATACGTAGAACAGCATCAGCATGTTCCCCAGCAGGATTCCTACCAAATCAGGGCAGACAAAGCAAATCTAGATTATATTCCTTCAATTATGTTCCTGTACAGTCAGACATTGAAGTCTCACTGTTGTCAAGGAATTGTCTTTGTTCCAACAAAACAGCCTACCTTTTTCTGTAACTTCTGAATAGGAAAAGGCAATTGCGGGACAATTCTATGTGTTGCCTTGGCAGGTAAAGCTACCTCGTCAGTTGTAGTTGGAGGAGGTACAGCTGCCTCGTCAGTTGTAGTTGGAGGAGGTACAGCTGCCTCGTCAGTTGTAGTTGGAGGAGGTACAGCTGCCCGGTCAGTTGTAGTTGGAGGAGGTACAGCTGCCCGGTCAGTTGTAGTTGGAGGTGGTACAGCTGCTGAAACATTTCAATGATCAATGATTTGAACTGGTACCAATGCCTAGTGACATCTCAGGCAGATCTTTTTGAGTGACTGACAGATGACTGAATTGAAGATAGTATGTTTGCCTTTTTATTGACAATTTTTATTGATTTTAAATCAAAGGGATTGGAAATAAATTTTGACAGGTCTTCAATGGCTCAATAGCATTAGGCAAATCAATAGCATTAGGCAAATATCTGACTTAGAATAACTGACCTTTTAACATAGCCGATGCCACTGACTTCCATTGCTCTTCGGTCATGGAAGTCTTTGGAATGGTGACACAGTTTTTCGGTTTTCATTTAGTCGCACCGAATGATTCAGTTTGCCTCCCAGAGCCTGAATTTCCTTACGAAGGCTGGGGTCTTTAATGCTGTCACTCTTGACAGCAAGTGTCGAATTAACGATGGTGGTAACACCATTCCCTTGCTGTGGTATAAAATGAACGTATATTACAACTTGACCCCCTCCAGTTCTTCATTATATACACACCACATTCTAATGTCATTTGGTACACTAGATGGTAGTGATCGAATTACAGGGTTATAGTGCTTGTACAAGTCTTTTGAAAGCATTACTGTTGTAGGTATATACCTGTGATGTGCAGATGTTCAAAAGAGTCTTCATCAAAGTAGATGTTGATGTATCTGCAACATCCCTGATGCTGGGGTTTATAATTTCCTTATAATATGGAATAAGGGCATCTTTAATGTAGTTGAGGACTGTCTCCATTAAATCGTAACGCCCTGCAGCATTTAGAAACTACATTAAAATAATCTAGTATAATAATAATCTAATATAGAACTAGAACTGTCCTTTTGGGACTATTACCCCCGCGGGCACGCTATATAATGGATAAAACAGACATCCTTATATAAATACAGAAGTTGTGTAATCTCATATTTCATAATAATCCATGCAATAGATTCTTAGAACATGCCTTGACAAATCATGCCCATAGTTTCACTGTATTTTGTAACAGCTGTATTTGAACAACACACTCCAAATTTATGAGTTTAGTATACATGTATGTTATGTAAGCAATAATTGAGGTATGTTATTGTTTCCTAACTGTTGACCATGTATGAATTGCAATCAAAGTTTATTATATATCACATTCAAGGATACTTAAGTACAATTAATAATTGTGACTGTGCAAAATTGAAATGTTGTTTTTTCCAAACATAAATAATACAATGTGTATTGTTTACATAACACAAAATTAAGGCTCAAATATTAAATTGCTGTTATCCTTTCATTAAAACAAATCCCATTTTTGGTTATCAACTTTAAATGATTTATATATAAGCTTATCTGAGCTGGCTCATGTGAGCTTTTCTGATCAAAATTTGCTATCTGCCATTGTCGTCGTTTTCCTACATTTTTATACCCCCCCCCCCCCGAACATCGGGGGTATATAGGAATCACTCTGTCTGTCTGTCCATCCGTCGGTCTGTCTGTCTGTGCAGATTTGTGTCCGGGCCATAACTTCATATGTCATATTTATTAACATACCATATTAACATATTAGCATACCATATTTAGAACACAGGTGGATCACCATGAGACGATGTTGCGAGTACCCTCATGACCTCTATATGACCTTAACCCTTGACCTGAAGGTCAAAATTGAAGGGTTTTTTTTACAATGGATTCGTGTCCGGGCCATAACTTCTTTGTTCTTTGACATAGGCATACCATATTTGACACATGAGTGTATCACCATGAGACGATGTATCATGTACTTTCATGACCTCCATATGACCTTGACCTCAAGGTCAAAATTAAAGGTTTTTAAAATGGATTCTGTTATGCCGTGATCCTTTGGGGCTAGTTAAATTGGGCCACAGTGTGGGAATAAAGATGTTGAAAACTAGAACTGCTAGGGCTTTGGTACTGTATAGCCCATGAGCATCTTGTAAATGTTAAAACATCAAAAATAATTTGTTTGGTTAAAATGTGAACCAGTCCTTTTTAAGTAACTTTGTACAAATAATACTAAACATCAGACCATACATGTAGCTGTAACTTCTGAAGATAATCACCTGTCGCGCCAGGATTGTTGGCAGGGCTATTCCCTCCAAAATACGGATATCCATCTCCACTGTCTGGATTTTCTCCACCTCCTTGTGGATATCATCATGGCTCAGCCCTGACATGATGTTGAGTATTAATGGAAGTGCTGAGGATGCTGCCTTAGCAGCCTCTTCCAATATTCTGGCATCACCAGTCTTTTTGTCCTTGAGTGGATAAATTTTCAGGACAAAGAGTCGACTGAAGTATCTGTATAATAATGCATTTGATTAAATCTAAATGAAAATAACCTTGGCATATAATAAAAATATATCTTTCTGAGGAATTTTATGAACTAGACAAAATAAAATCTTTGGTAAACTATTGATAGTGATAAGGTTTACATGACAGATAATCAATTACTTAATTTTTTTTTTTATAATTGTTGTCAAGGACAATAGGTCCTATGCTGGTATTTCCACTAGTGTAGACCTAAGTCTAATTATACAATGATTTCCCTAATATGCACGATATACTCAGGTGCTATTACTCAAATATATATTATAGAGCAATTGCCTCTGGCTTCAATTTTAATGTTTTGTGGCCTCATTTACAAATCACATATGAGTCATTATCAAAATCGACAGACATTTAACCTTCTGAAAAATGACAATTTTAAAGTTTCTGAAATCTTATTTTTTAAATTGGATGAAATAAAACACATAATAATGAACCTAAGAAGATACAACTCCGATCAAGAAACAGCATAATCTTGGAATATGATGATATATAAAAGACACCACTCATCATAATATCTCCTTCCTGTTACAAATTTTAAAATACCAATAAAAAATTAAAAATCATTATGGAAACTTTTGCAAACTGCATTGACATGATGGTGGACAGGTCTTCCATAAAAATAAATTAAAAAACACTTCTCACAACAACCAATGACAACAATTTATACCTATGAACATTGCAAAATGTGACAATTTCTAAGCAGCAAGGTAATCTGTACATTATTAAAATGATTAACTTATTAAATATTTGCAAAACAGTTTTAAAAAACTCTTTTATAGTAGATATTAACAACTTGGAAATATTTCAAAAGATTTTGGTGCACAAAATGATATTAAATGAAAGAAATTCTAGTGATTATGTTACCTGTAACAGGAGAGACCTGCTTATAACAAGAAAGACAGTCATCGTAACAGGACAGACAAATTAGTGACTTTTCATAAATCTATAATCTATCAATAAATTTTATTATCTATCTCTATTACAGATGTATCATGGAAAAAATGAATAATTAAATACAGAAATGTTTGAATTAAAATTATGAGATTATTAGAAGGCGGATTTTGATAATGACTCATATATGAAATCTTGTATTATATGTATTATAGTGATATTTCATATATATATTGAGTGTGGAAAAAATTGAGAGAAAAAAACATGTCGCAAGCTTTCTTTTCATAACAAAGAATTGTGAGTGCTTTCTTTCACTTGCAACTCAACAATTGGCAGTCAAATGAGAAATGAGAAAATTATAAAAATAAAAGTTTTCATTTTAAATTGTATTCATGCTCCTATAAAGTTGCTAAATGCTTACTTGTAAGCTGCGCTGAGGTCGAAATTTGCCGTCACAAGACAACCGGTTAAAGTTTTCTTGGTGTCTTCATTCGCCCTTCCTCTCACCTAAAATATATGAATAAAATTGGTAGAATTTCATACATTATTACAATTACTACGCTTGAAGTTATAGGTTTTCATTATTAGTTTTCAGTGGTATTGACACAATATGCTATGCAACCTAGGCAATTCAGGCTGTATCCATCCAATGTAAAATGTAGTTGACCAGAGACAGGGTATTGTTATTAAAGTTTGGGAACAGTTTTATCACTCAGTTTCTTCTTATCATCATTACTAAGGTATTCCTCTTCCCTTTCCAATTTCTTGGCGCGAGATGTTAGAAACAGTAAAACATTGACCTACGGGATAGGTTGGGGCCACAATAGAAGTCTTCAGATAAGGGCCAAGGTGACTCAGGTGAGCAATGTGGCCCATGGGCCTCCTGTTAATGGTATCGTTTGACGTTGTTCCAAAGATACAAACAATATAAATGTGTACATACTGCCCCGTTTCCAAGATCTATGGCTAGCTGGGCTACCTCTTCGCTTGATGTTGGGTCGTCCCACACAAATGGCAGACTACTTGTAGTCAGCCATGACGTGACAAAAGCTAGGGTACACCTGAGAGGGGAGTAAAAGTTGCATAATATGTCATAATAAGAATTCATAATATGCATATCACAAAACAAAGTTAGAATTTACAAAAAAGCTTCCTGACATAATGCAGATACTATATAGGGGATGCAAGTTGTACATGTGATGCTTTAACTCTTCTCTGAAGAACCAGAAGAGTGGAGATGAAAAATGAGACAGAAACGCATCCAGATATAGAGCAGATTCTAGATTCTTAAAATAATGGCCCCGGTGGTATAGTGTAACCACAGTAGGGGTCAAAGTCGTAAATTCATGTATTCATAGGAAAATCTTCTCCAGAACCACTGGGCAAAATTCACCCGTGCAAAATTAACTTAAAAGAATAAGAGCTCACACCACTTTTAAGGCTAATGCCACGCCCAGAATCATTCCATATTCACAATTAAGTTACCAATGTATTATGAAATCATACTGAGAATAGCATTGGTATATAGGCATATATCATATAGATTTGCAATCCGTACAATTGTTATACAGTGCTAGGTATATTGCACCCCCCCTTTATAACACCACCCCCGCTTATTGCCTGACATTCCTAAAGACCAATTTTCTCCCTTGTTAACACTCCCGTTATAATGCCACCCCAGCATAATGCCATATGCCACTGACTTTCACCAACAAATGGTCAAATTTTATAGGGTTTACCCTTGATAATAATGACAATTACCTAACACACATAGGTAATCAATCACAACTGTATTTTGATACTGGTGCTGTGAAGTGTCCAGTTTGGACAAGGTATTTAGGTGGTATTGGATTTCTTTTTATTGCTCTGTGAAATGTCAGTAATGGTGAATTCTTTATAATGCCACCCCCCGCTTTATTGCCCAAATTCATCTTAAACAAAGGTTTAAAGAGGGAGCACTGTACATGTATTGTATCTTAAGACTAAAAGAATAAAATGACTGTAGACCATAATAATATATATAGATGCAAAATGATCCAATTACCTTGAGGCTATGTGCAGCTCACTGCAGCCATTCATCCATGCGGCACATTGAGCAATCAATGTTTTCCCTGCCGTTGGTGGCCCATACAACATTGGCAAATTGAAATGCCGAATGGTGTCCATCCATTTCTGGTAAAGATTTAAGCTGTACATACTACTCCATGCTAGGATGGCTGGACCGATATTCTCCTTTAAGATAACTTCTGCTTTTCCTAAAAAGGCGGTCAGTGTCGTGAGACCTATTGGTGTCCTTATCTCATGCACTAGATCCATCTTGGGTCCTCTCAGGTTCACAATTTCGCCCTTCAGCCACATGAATGGGCAATCCATGGGATGGATCTAAAAGTAATTCATTTCAAACTCAATGATTTTTGCATCAATTGTGTTGGAGTTTTTTCCCATAGTTATTGTAACATATCTTGTTAACCATAAATTATTTCAAATGTCTAAGTTATATATAAATAATTAATTATATGTTTGAAAATATTGAATCCAAGGGCAATAACTCTGTTTTCATAGAATTCTTCATAAAAAGTCCATTATGCAATATACTCCCTATGTTTTTCACAAATATTTTGTATATTTTTTTAAAGAAACAGTTTCATGAAATTGTTATGAATACTATTATATCATTTTAACCAGTTTTTGTAAAATATTGATAATGCTATTTAAGGAAAATTGCAATTTTTGACGTTGACAACAGTATTTGTGTTCTCATTGATACATTTTTTTTGATTGATACCGCAACATACTAATTTTAGCCTTTCTTTGCTCAGTAATTACCATGGCACCAGTTGAAATGTCCATAATCTGATTTGGACTAAGGAATATGATGGATGTTCCTTCTTGTTTCCCCGCATTTAGCACCATTCTTCTCCTATATGTAACTGCCTCTGCTCGTCTTCTGGCCTCTGATGCCATTTGTGCCACCAACTGCAGTAACTCCACTTGCTTAAAATGGCACAGCAGGGTTCCAACTTTAAAAGTGCGGTTAAGGGAGGTTTGGAAATCTTTTGGATTATGCAAGTCTCCAGCTTTGAAGAAAGCCTCTCTGAGTGGAATAAAATGTTTGGATTATTCTCATGTCATGTGGTGTTCAGCGAAGTTTGCTAGTATGTTTTAAAAACATACAAATGTTTTTAAGAGGGAGCTGATCATTGCAATGCAATGCTAATAGAAGGATTATGTCATTAATTTCAGACAATTAATTCACCTATTTTTCAGTCAATGGCAAGTTATAAATAAATTGAAAAATAAAAGAACATATAGAATGACATATTTGTGATTGAATATGTAATGTCATTAAATCAAAGTGGATCAGAAGCAATGAACCAGTACACAGACAATTGAAATTCATAAATGATTGTCTTTCAGTCAGTAATTCATGTTCATAATCTTCTATGTGTATTGACCATGAGCTTGAAATGATGAAGTTTAAAGAAAATATATGGCTTGCATATATATGAACATGAATAACTTTTGATTAATATCCTTCATAGCCTTTCATTTCTTAGTTTGGATGGGAAGGAAAAACACTCTTCATTACCATATAACAAAATACATTATCTTGAATGAATATGAAGCTAGCTCCTTACCCCTTCTGGCCACTGTCCGTTGTCACCTCTACCACATAAATGGAGTCTTGTGGATGAGCCACGTCATATAAAATATCGAATACGAAATTTGATCTTATGTTCCATCTTTTCCCATTTCGCACATGCCACTGTCCATCCAAAATTTTTATGTTGTCCATGCTGAAACCTGAAAGGTTATTCAAGGAACTATTATTTATGCTATTGGTATTCACCTTGCGCAAAAATAAGAATTTTTTTGTATTGAAAAACAGGTGTTCTACACTGCATATATTTTACCAACTAAATTATACCCCAGTTGGGGGATGCACCTAATTAGTGGTATGGAACACATTTGCAAGCAAAGCAAATGAGCGGCCAGGATTATACCCAGCTCATCTCCATATGCTTCCGCACACACTATGTTGCTTAACTTTACCTGAATTAGTTATTGTACTTATTACATAATTATTGCCTAGTCTTTCTTGAACTAATGTAAATATATAATTGCGATGTTCCATTGAAAGCGTTAAAAGTCTGTAGCAGCAGCTTGTACTGGATTCGCTGTTCTACAGGGATCCAATGTAAATTTACTAACACGGGTGTTATGTGGTCATATTTCTTTGTACGTGTAATGATCCTGGCGGCAGTGTTTTGAATCCTTGGGATATAAGTTCAAATACATAAAACCGTAATTAATGAAATTACAATTACTTTGTCAAATTCTTCAATTAAATTACAATTACTGCAATTTACAAATGATAAGCTTTTCAAAGGTTAAGTAAAAAAATTCCTGGATCCACCTATGGTATATACTCTGATATATACCTTTAGAAATGGTAGGGATCACCCTAGTTTTGACAATTCTTAGTACAGAATGTATTTTGATTTTCAAATAAATAAGTACAGAAAAATTCAGTGCAATTGTTAAAGTCATGTTTTGAATATGAAAGTAGAAAATGATATTTCGACCAGAGTACCAAGCCCTTCCAAGTTTTAAATCCAACTTTTTTTGAAAATAAGGGCGTGATGGCTCGATCAGTATATTGAACCTGAAATTTTTCACTATTGTTTATGTAAACACAACACTTTTAAGTCACTGTTAATATTTGTTTACAGCTTAGCATTTTAGCAGTATCTATATATTGGCTGTATAACCACATTTTTAGCTCTTCTTCTCAAGAACCACTAAGCCATAACAGCTGAGATTTACATGAAAGCTTCCTGACATAATGCAGATTCAAGTTGGTTAAAAATCATGGGCCCCGGGGGTTGGATGGGGCCACAATAGGGGATCAAAGTTTTACATACAAATATATAGGAAAAATCTTCTCAAGAACCGTTTGGCCAAAGAAGTTGACATTTACATGAAAGCTTTCTGATGTGACGTAGTGTAGATTCAAGTTTGCAAAAATCGTGGCCTTCAGGGGTAGTTGGGGTCATAATAGGGACTAAGGTTTTACATGCAAATATATATGTAAAAGCACACTTTTTGGGTTACATTATTTATTTAAGGGATTATAGTTTTTTTTTTACTTTTAGAGATTTTTATTCAAAATAACATGACTGGGTGAATGGGGAATATTCGCGTGGCCATAGCTGGGTAACGGAATCCATGGTTAATGTTGTAATCATGACTAATTACCGACAGCTATCCTCAACTATCGTGAATTCAAATAGTCTCAATATAATGGCAGTATTCTAGATATTAAAAAAAATGTTGAGAAAAAAATGATAATGATTCATTTTAAAATGATTACTCGTGTACGATGCAGTAAATTACATTTGTGTAACATGAAAAAATTATATTGTCTTTCTGTAGACTACCAAAAAGCGGTTGCCTCTATAGATAGAAACTTTGGTACAAATTGTTACATTTAGGAATACAAGGAAAATTCATGTAAAGATTATACAGTCTCTTTATAAGAATGTAAAGTCTTGTGTAAAGTAACTTTTTAAGTGAATACTTTTGTAATGAAGTGGGCCTTATGCAAGGTGAAGTTCTATCACCAATACTTTTCTCATTGACTGGTTCACGATATTTGAGAAAAATAATTTTTATTTTTGATGTTAAAACATTAAAAATATGACTCATTTAATGTTGAGAGCCAAAATTTTGACTTTCTGAATGCAAGAATAAAAGCAATATCTTAGCCTTAAATCGGTGTTATGTAAACAAAGACTGGAGTCTTTTAATGTATACAAACAAACCAGTGAAACAATAATTTTGTAATATAAAGCATCTGCAGAGTCACATCAAATTTTAACTTTTAGATGACACATTTTACCCAAAGAATGGTTGAAATGTGAAAGATATGATAAACTTTGATCAATATCAATTTGATCAATATCCATTTCTTTTGAAAATTTCGTAAACAATGATATACCACAATCTTTGTTTACCCAGCTATGGCCACGCGAATATTCCCCATTCACCCAGTCATGTTATTTTGAATAAAAATCTCTAAAAGTAAAAAAAAACTATACTCCCTTAAATAAATAATGTAACCCCAAAAGTGTGCTTTTACATATATATTTGCATGTAAAACCTTAGTCCCTATTATGACCCCAACTACCCCTGAAGGCCACGATTTTTGCAAACTTGAATCTACACTACGTCACATCAGAAAGCTTTCATGTAAATGTCAACTTCTTTGGCCAAACGGTTCTTGAGAAGATTTTTCCTATATATTTGTATGTAAAACTTTGATCCCCTATTGTGGCCCCATCCAACCCCCGGGGCCCATGATTTTTAACCAACTTGAATCTGCATTATGTCAGGAAGCTTTCATGTAAATCTCAGCTTTTATGGCTTAGTGGTTCTTGAGAAGAAGAGCTAAAAATGTGGTTATACAGCCAATATATAGATACTGCTAAAATGCTAAGCTGTAAACAAATATTAACAGTGACTTAAAAGTGTTGTGTTTACATAAACAATAGTGAAAAATTTCAGGTTCAATATACTGATCGAGCCATCACGCCCTTATTTTCAAAAAAAGTTGGATTTAAAACTTGGAAGGGCTTGGTACTCTGGTCGAAATATCATTTTCTACTTTCATATTCAAAACATGACTTTAACAATTGCACTGAATTTTTCTGTACTTATTTATTTGAAAATCAAAATACATTCTGTACTAAGAATTGTCAAAACTAGGGTGATCCCTACCATTTCTAAAGGTATATATCAGAGTATATACCATAGGTGGATCCAGGAATTTTTTTACTTAACCTTTGAAAAGCTTATCATTTGTAAATTGCAGTAATTGTAATTTAATTGAAGAATTTGACAAAGTAATTGTAATTTCATTAATTACGGTTATATGTATTTGAACTTATATCCCAAGGATTCAAAACACTGCCGCCAGGATCATTACACGTACAAAGAAATATGACCACATAACACCCGTGTTAGTAAATTTACATTGGATCCCTGTAGAACAGCGAATCCAGTACAAGCTGCTGCTACAGACTTTTAACGCTTTCAATGGAACATCGCAATTATATATTTACATTAGTTCAAGAAAGACTAGGCAATAATTATGTAATAAGTACAATAACTAATTCAGGTAAAGTTAAGCAACATAGTGTGTGCGGAAGCATATGGAGATGAGCTGGGTATAATCCTGGCCGCTCATTTGCTTTGCTTGCAAATGTGTTCCATACCACTAATTAGGTGCATCCCCCAACTGGGGTATAATTTAGTTGGTAAAATATATGCAGTGTAGAACACCTGTTTTTCAATACAAAAAAATTCTTATTTTTGCGCAAGGTGAATACCAATAGCATAAATAATAGTTCCTTGAATAACCTTTCAGGTTTCAGCATGGACAACATAAAAATTTTGGATGGACAGTGGCATGTGCGAAATGGGAAAAGATGGAACATAAGATCAAATTTCGTATTCGATATTTTATATGACGTGGCTCATCCACAAGACTCCATTTATGTGGTAGAGGTGACAACGGACAGTGGCCAGAAGGGGTAAGGAGCTAGCTTCATATTCATTCAAGATAATGTATTTTGTTATATGGTAATGAAGAGTGTTTTTCCTTCCCATCCAAACTAAGAAATGAAAGGCTATGAAGGATATTAATCAAAAGTTATTCATGTTCATATATATGCAAGCCATATATTTTCTTTAAACTTCATCATTTCAAGCTCATGGTCAATACACATAGAAGATTATGAACATGAATTACTGACTGAAAGACAATCATTTATGAATTTCAATTGTCTGTGTACTGGTTCATTGCTTCTGATCCACTTTGATTTAATGACATTACATATTCAATCACAAATATGTCATTCTATATATTCTTTTATTTTTCAATTTATTTATAACTTGCCATTGACTGAAAAATAGGTGAATTAATTGTCTGAAATTAATGACATAATCCTTCTATTAGCATTGCATTGCAATGACCAGCTCCCTCTTAAAAACATCTGTATGTTTTTAAAACATACTAGCAAACTTCGCTGAACACCACATGACATGAGAATAATCCAAACATTTTATTCCACTCAGAGAGGCTTTCTTCAAAGCTGGAGACTTGCATAATCCAAAAGATTTCCAAACCTCCCTTAACCGCACTTTTAAAGTTGGAACCCTGCTGTGCCATTTTAAGCAAGTGGAGTTACTGCAGTTGGTGGCACAAATGGCATCAGAGGCCAGAAGACGAGCAGAGGCAGTGACATATAGGAGAAGAATGGTGCTAAATGCGGGGAAACAAGAAGGAATATCCATCATATTCCTTAGTCCAAATCAGATTATGGACATTTCAACTGGTGCCATGGTAATTACTGAGCAAAGAAAGGCTAAAATTAGTATGTTGTGGTATCAATAAAAAAAATGTATCAATTAGAACACAAATACTGTTGTCAACGTCAAAAATTGCAATTTTCCTTAAATAGCATTATCAATATTTCACAAAAACTGGTTAAAACGATATAATAGTATTCATAACAATTTCATGAAACTGTTTCTTTAAAAAAATATACAAAATATTTGTGAAAAACATAGGGAGTATATTGCATAATGGACTTTTTATGAAGAATTCTATGAAAACAGAGTTATTGCCCTTGGATTCAATATTTTCAAACATATGATTAATTATTTATATATAACTTAGACATTTGAAATAATTTATGGTTAACAAGATATGTTACAATAACTATGGGGAAAAACTCCAACACAATTGATGCAAAAATCATTGAGTTTGAAATGAATTACTTTTAGATCCATCCCATGGATTGCCCATTCATGTGGCTGAAGGGCGAAATTGTGAACCTGAGAGGACCCAAGATGGATCTAGTGCATGAGATAAGGACACCAATAGGTCTCACGACACTGACCGCCTTTTTAGGAAAAGCAGAAGTTATCTTAAAGGAGAATATCGGTCCAGCCATCCTAGCATGGAGTAGTATGTACAGCTTAAATCTTTACCAGAAATGGATGGACACCATTCGGCATTTCAATTTGCCAATGTTGTATGGGCCACCAACGGCAGGGAAAACATTGATTGCTCAATGTGCCGCATGGATGAATGGCTGCAGTGAGCTGCACATAGCCTCAAGGTAATTGGATCATTTTGCATCTATATATATTATTATGGTCTACAGTCATTTTATTCTTTTAGTCTTAAGATACAATACATGTACAGTGCTCCCTCTTTAAACCTTTGTTTAAGATGAATTTGGGCAATAAAGCGGGGGGTGGCATTATAAAGAATTCACCATTACTGACATTTCACAGAGCAATAAAAAGAAATCCAATACCACCTAAATACCTTGTCCAAACTGGACACTTCACAGCACCAGTATCAAAATACAGTTGTGATTGATTACCTATGTGTGTTAGGTAATTGTCATTATTATCAAGGGTAACCCCTATAAAATTTGACCATTTGTTGGTGAAAGTCAGTGGTATATGGCATTATGCTGGGGTGGCATTATAACGGGAGTGTTAACAAGGGAGAAAATTGGTCTTTAGGAATTTCAGGCAATAAGCGGGGGTGGTGTTATAAAGGGGGGGGTGCAATATACCTAGCACTGTATAACAATTGTACGGATTGCAAATCTATATGATATATGCCTATATACCAATGCTATTCTCAGTATGATTTCATAATACATTGGTAACTTAATTGTGAATATGGAATGATTCTGGGCGTGGCATTAGCCTTAAAAGTGGTGTGAGCTCTTATTCTTTTAAGTTAATTTTGCACGGGTGAATTTTGCCCAGTGGTTCTGGAGAAGATTTTCCTATGAATACATGAATTTACGACTTTGACCCCTACTGTGGTTACACTATACCACCGGGGCCATTATTTTAAGAATCTAGAATCTGCTCTATATCTGGATGCGTTTCTGTCTCATTTTTCATCTCCACTCTTCTGGTTCTTCAAAGAGTTAAAGCATCACATGTACAACTTGTATCCCCTATATAGTATCTGCATTATGTCAGGAAGCTTTTTTGTAAATTCTAACTTTGTTTTGTGATATGCATATTATAAATTCTTATTATGACATATTATGCAACTTTTACTCCCCTCTCAGGTGTACCCTAGCTTTTGTCACGTCATGGCTGACTACAAGTAGTCTGCCATTTGTGTGGGACGACCCAACATCAAGCGAAGAGGTAGCCCAGCTAGCCATAGATCTTGGAAACGGGGCAGTATGTACACATTTATATTGTTTGTATCTTTGGAACAACGTCAAACGATACCATTTAAAGGAGGCCCATGGGCCACATTGCTCACCTGAGTCACCTTGGCCCTTATCTGAAGACTTCTATTGTGGCCCCAACCTATCCCGTAGGCCAATGTTTTACTGTTTCTAACATCTCGCGCCAAGAAATTGGAAAGGGAAGAGGAATACCTTAGTAATGATGATAAGAAGAAACTGAGTGATAAAACTGTTCCCAAACTTTAATAACAATACCCTGTCTCTGGTCAACTACATTTTACATTGAATGGATACAGCCTGAATTGCCTAGGTTGCATAGCATATTGTGTCAATACCACTGAAAACTAATAATGAAAACCTATAACTTCAAGCGTAGTAATTGTAATAATGTATGAAATTCTACCAATTTTATTCATATATTTTAGGTGAGAGGAAGGGCGAATGAAGACACCAAGAAACCTTTAACCGGTTGTCTTGTGACGGCAAATTTCGACCGCAGCGCAGCTTACAAGTAAGCATTTAGCAACTTTATAGGAGCATGAATACAATTTAAAATGAAAACTTTTATTTTTATAATTTTCTCATTTCTCATTTGACTGCCAATTGTTGAGTTGCAAGTGAAAGAAAGCACTCACAATTCTTTGTTATGAAAAGAAGGTTTGCGACATGTTTTTTTCTCAATTTTTTCCCCACTCAATATATATATGAAATATCACTGTAATACATATAATACAAGATTTCATATATGAGTCATTATCAAAATCCGCCTTCTAATAATCTCATAATTTTAATTCAAACATTTCTGTATTTAATTATTCATTTTTTCCATGATACATCTGTAATAGATATAGATAATAAAATTTATTGATAGATTATAGATTTATGAAAAGTCACTAATTTGTCTGTCCTGTTACGATGACTGTCTTTCTTGTTATAAGCAGGTCTCTCCTGTTACAGGTAACATAATCACTAGAATTTCTTTCATTTAATATTATTTTGTGCACCAAAGTCTTTTGAAATATTTCCAAGTTGTTAATATCTACTATAAAAGAGTTTTTTAAAACTGTTTTGCAAATATTTAATAAGTTAATCATTTTAATAATGTACAGATTATCTTGCTGCTTAGAAATTGTCACATTTTGCAATGTTCATAGGTATAAATTGTTGTCATTGGTTGTTGTGAGAAGTGTTTTTTAATTTATTTTTATGGAAGACCTTTCCACCATCATGTCAATGCAGTTTGCAAAAGTTTCCATAATGATTTTTATTTTTTTATTGGCATTTTAAAATTTGTAACAGGAAGGACATATTATGATGAGTGGTGTCTTTTATATATCATCATATTCCAAAATTATGCTGTTTCTTGATCGGAGTTGTATCTTCTTAGGTTCATTATTATGTGTTTTATTTCATCCAATTTAAAAAATAAGATTTCAGAAACTTTAAAATTGTCATTTTTCAGAAGGTTAAATGTCTGTCGATTTTGATAATGACTCATATGTGATTTGTAAATGAGGCCACAAAACATTAAAATTGAAGCCAGAGGCAATTGCTCTATAATATATATTTGAGTAATAGCACCTGAGTATATCGTGCATATTAGGGAAATCATTGTATAATTAGACTTAGGTCTACACTAGTGGAAATACCAGCATAGGACCTATTGTCCTTGACAACAATTATAAAAAAAAAATTAAGTAATTGATTATCTGTCATGTAAACCTTATCACTATCAATAGTTTACCAAAGATTTTATTTTGTCTAGTTCATAAAATTCCTCAGAAAGATATATTTTTATTATATGCCAAGGTTATTTTCATTTAGATTTAATCAAATGCATTATTATACAGATACTTCAGTCGACTCTTTGTCCTGAAAATTTATCCACTCAAGGACAAAAAGACTGGTGATGCCAGAATATTGGAAGAGGCTGCTAAGGCAGCATCCTCAGCACTTCCATTAATACTCAACATCATGTCAGGACTGAGCCATGATGATATCCACAAGGAGGTGGAGAAAATCCAGACAGTGGAGATGGATATCCGTATTTTGGAGGGAATAGCCCTGCCAACAATCCTGGCGCGACAGGAGATTATCTTCAGAAGTTACAGCTACATGTATGGTCTGATGTTTAGTATTATTTGTACAAAGTTACTTTAAAAGGACTGGTTCACATTTTTAACCAAACAAATTATTTTTGATGTTTTAACATTTACAAGAGGCTCATGGGCTACACAGTACCAAAGCCCTAGCAGTTCTAGTTTTCAACATCTTTATTCCCACACTGTGGCCCAATTTAACTAGCCCCAAAGGATCACGGCATAACAGAATCCATTTTAAAAACCTTTAATTTTGACCTTGAGGTCAAGGTCATATGGAGGTCATGAAAGTACATGATACATCGTCTCATGGTGATACACTCATGTGTCAAATATGGTATGCCTATGTCAAAGAACAAAGAAGTTATGGCCCGGACACGAATCCATTGTAAAAAAAACCCCTTCAATTTTGACCTTCAGGTCAAGGGTTAAGGTCATATAGAGGTCATGAGGGTACTCGCAACATCGTCTCATGGTGATCCACCTGTGTGCTAAATATGGTATGCTAATATGTTAATATGGTATGTTAATAAATATGACATATGAAGTTATGGCCCGGACACAAATCTGCACAGACAGACAGACCGACGGATGGACAAACAGACAGAGTGATTCCTATATACCCCCGATGTTCGGGGGGGGGGTATAAAAATGTAAGACAACGACGACAATGGCAGATAGCAAATTTTGATCAGAAAAGCTGACATGAGCCAGCTCAGATAAGCTTATATATAAATCATTTAAAGTTGATAACCAAAAATGGGATTTGTTTTAATGAAAGGATAACAGCAATTTAATATTTGAGCCTTAATTTTGTGTTATGTAAACAATACACATTGTATTATTTATGTTTGGAAAAAACAGCATTTCAATTTTGCACAGTCACAATTATTAATTGTACTTAAGTATCCTTGAATGTGATATATAATAAACTTTGATTGCAATTCATACATGGTCAACAGTTAGGAAACAATAACATACCTCAATTATTGCTTACATAACATACATGTATACTAAACTCATAAATTTGGAGTGTGTTGTTCAAATACAGCTGTTACAAAATACAGTGAAACTATGGGCATGATTTGTCAAGGCATGTTCTAAGAATATATTGCATGGATTATTATGAAATATGAGATTACACAACTTCTGTATTTATATAAGGATGTCTGTTTTATCCATTATATAGCGTGCCCGCGGGGGTAATAGTCCCAAAAGGACAGTTCTAGTTCTATATTAGATTATTATTATACTAGATTATTTTTTATTGTAGTTTCTAAATGCTGCAGGGCGTTACGATTTAATGTAGACAGTCCTCAACTACATTAAAGATGTCCTTATTCCATATTATAAGGAAATTATAAACCCCAGCATCAGGGATGTTGCAGATACATCAACATCTACTTTGATGAAGACTCTTTTGAACATCTGCACATCACAGGTATATACCTACAACAGTAATGCTTTCAAAAGACTTGTACAAGCACTATAACCCTGTAATTCGATCACTACCATCTAGTGTACCAAATGACATTAGAATGTGGTGTGTATATAATGAAGAACTGGAGGGGGTCAAGTTGTAATATACGTTCATTTTATACCACAGCAAGGGAATGGTGTTACCACCATCGTTAATTCGACACTTGCTGTCAAGAGTGACAGCATTAAAGACCCCAGCCTTCGTAAGGAAATTCAGGCTCTGGGAGGCAAACTGAATCATTCGGTGCGACTAAATGGAAAACCGAAAAAATGTGTCACCATTCCAAAGACTTCCATGACCGAAGAGCAATGGAAGTCAGTGGCATCGGCTATGTTAAAAGGTCAGTTATTCTAAGTCAGATATTTGCCTAATGCTATTGATTTGCCTAATGCTATTGAGCCATTGAAGACCTGTCAAAATTTATTTCCAATCCCTTTGATTTAAAATCAATGAAAATTGTCAATAAAAAGGCAAACATACTATCTTCAATTTAGTCATCTGTCAGTCACTCAAAAAGATCTGCCTGAGATGTCACTAGGCATTGGTACCAGTTCAAATAATTGATCATTGAAATGTTTCAGCAGCTGTACCACCTCCAACTACAACTGACCGGGCAGCTGTACCTCCTCCAACTACAACTGACCGGGCAGCTGTACCTCCTCCAACTACAACTGACGAGGCAGCTGTACCTCCTCCAACTACAACTGACGAGGCAGCTGTACCTCCTCCAACTACAACTGACGAGGCAGCTTTACCTGCCCAGGCAACACATAGAACTGTCCCGCAGTTACCTTTTCCTATTCAGAAGTTACAGAAAAAGGTAGGCTGTTTTGTTGGAACAAAGACAATTCCTTGACAACAGTGAGACTTCAATGTCTGACTGTACAGGAACATAATTGAAGGAATATAATCTAGATTTGCTTTGTCTGCCCTGATTTGGTAGGAATCCTGCTGGGGAACATGCTGATGCTGTTCTACGTATACTCGTTCACATTTTCCCCATTTCTAAGATTCAGTCGTGGTGTACTTTCTTATGCCATTTAATGTTAATTATTTAAGTCAAGTTGTGCCAACTCTTTCACATTGAGTTTACTATTCTCAGTTGCACTTTAGGTGTGCAAGCTGGTGAGTCCATGACATTAATAATTGTGTTCAGATCTAAGTTTGAGACAGTAAAAGAAGGCCACATTGCTCACCCAATTAACCTTGACCCTGTCATTGTTCAGGAGTGGTTATTTCTATCAATCTGTATCACCATGAATAGGGCATGTGGTGTTACATACATAAAATTGTATTAAGCTGTCTTTTGAAATTAAGATCTATCTTCAAATTAATAAACATACATACCCTAAATCAATTATAGATACAAGTATAATGGATAGGTTTACTTTAATAAGTATATAAATGTAAATTGATTCAATTCAGCACAGGAATAATGTTACCACCATCATTAATTCAACCTTAGTTGTGAAGTCTGATCAAATAAAAGACCTGGAACCCCACCCCCACCCCAATGACAAAAAAACCCATTCCATTTTCCTGCACATTTATTCCCGAGAAGATATCTCATCTGTGAGGGGGGTGGGGGTGGGGTCACTTTATGTGGACAAATTCCTAAACCCATATACATGTGTATTCTTTCTGGCAATTTTGACTGATATTAGCCCATTTTTGGCTGAGAAGAGAAATTGCATATATGAGCACTTCCCCCAGCATCTTCATGCAAACATCCACAGTCTTAGATTTTATATAGTGATGAGAGTAATGATTTATTATCGTTTAGCACATTTTCTTTAATCTCAAAAAAGAATGCAAAGTTAGTGGACTTGCGCAAAATATGAAATCATTGAGTTGTTAATTAATTTTATATACTATGATTTCCTTTCAGACAATCACCACATGCTTTAAATGCAAGAAAGTTGGCTCGAAGTTTTTACACTGGGTTGCATGTGATGCCTGTCGAAAATGGTACCACCGAAAATGCACCACCTTATCCTGCAAGGACTATCTAAAGTTAACGGAGGATTCTGTGTGGAATTGTGACATTTGCATTGTGTAGGATAACTGTAGTGTTTACATGTATTAAAGCTGAAATGAATTAATAAATATAGTATAATTCTATATGTCCGCCATATTTCTCTGCTAATCCGCCATATTAGTTGGTAGGAATGGTTAAAAATCAATTACCATTCAGGTACAAAGAAAAAACCAGGCAAAAGACTAATTAATGATTAACCTAATTATGAGATATGAGAGAGATAACTCAATACACACGCTATGACAATTCAAGATGAAAACCTCCCTGTACAAATTCAACGATTAATAGAACCGGAAGTACTGAAGATATTCAATTGAAACTTGGAAGACAGATTGTATTTATCATTATCAACAGTAATATTTATCTGTAATAAATCAGGATTCTTATTTCTAGTTTTTGTAAACGCCATCCCCTTTAATTTTAAGGGCCTTGTATCTCGGAAATGACTGGGAACGAAAGTAGGTCACCAACTTTTTTGTTTTTCAAGACAAAATGAATCTTAACTGAAAAGTTTCATTAATTTTTATTGACCAATAGAAAGGTTTTAGGACTTTTTCTAAAATTAAGTCTAATTCACCGTCGTGCTTTCGACACCGGCAGTGAAGAAAATGGAAGTACTTTAATGACGAACAAAACTTAACATGCCTTCCATGGACAAAGCATATCTTTTTGAAATAGCAAGAGAGATAACTCTTAAGAACTTTTATTTGAAAGTACCAATTTTTAACGTTTTTAAAGTCTTAAAAGGTTTAACGAAAATGTGTGATTTTCTGATGTTGATGTATACTTCTGTTTTTGTATGTCTGACATCTTTAAAAAGGTGGCAACATATACATTTTCTTTGGTTATCTATTAAATTAAACTATATTGAATGGAAATTTCAAACCAAAAAATGCTACAATTCGTTGAAGTTGTGCCGTAATATTTCAATTTCGAATTTGACGTGTGCTATGAAGAAACTACATGTACTAATAGCCCTAATTTACATTTTATGATATTGTATCTAGATGTCAAAGGGGGGAGTACAAATAACGTTGTGCAGACTAAAAAAAAATTTCAAAAAGGCATTTTTTCAATGAAAGATATATAATTAAACACTTATAACCAAGTACAGATATGTTAGGTGTCTGGTGTTGGTTTTCACAATCTAATTACATGTATATAAAATTAGATTTGTTAATCCGCTCATGCACCCACGGTCGCTACACGTAGATTACGGTTTATTTCCTTGTAAAATACAAAGGTTATCTTTTGATAGAACATTTTTTCTCCCAATATCATTCAATTTCTATGGACTGGCCCGATAAATAATTTGTAGCTGAGATTCTGATGAGATATTTGTCGAACATTTAAGGAATGACTTTAATTCTGGGGTAAGTTCACTGGCACTATGTACAGTGTACATGTAGTAAGCAGCTGATATATAATACGGAAAATCAAGCTGTAGACCCATGTTTTGTTGCAATTTTCGGCGATAATAGGCAATAAATGCAGTCATACCATACATGGCTTTTTAGTTGAATGATCGTACAAGAGAACGGTAGTAAGTACATTTAGATAGCATATTCCCCGGAAGCTCAAAAGGCCGACATTCTCAGGGGGTGCCATTCTGTGTCACTTCACCGGTACCTTGTGTTATTATTAGTACATGTATACAGGGGTCGTACGTTATTTACAGAAACAAGTGCCTGTGGGTAAATTATACGAATATAAGCGGATTATAAAAAAGCGTAAACTGACCCAAACCAGGTTATACTCGTATAGTTTGCCCCAGAATTAAAGTAATTCCTTATAATTTAATGCAAGAGACAAAGATACTAACCTTCGTTTGTCAAAATGTACATAAACTTGGGAATATACAAGTCAACTGAGCCGAGCAATGATTCACTTAGGAACAATGACGAAGCGTCTAGCTGTGAAATTCGCCATCTTTAATCTATGTTCTACAAAGTTTAGCCTATTTATCAAAATATTGTATCGAAAGGAAAATTCGTCTTGATAGAAAATATTTGTAGACCATGCATGCAATGCGTATTTCGCTGCCCTTCAGAGATAGAGATTGACTTTGAAGTCACTCATCTGCGACCAGGGGCGTAGCTGGGTAGTTTTGATGTGCCCGAGTTGGCAGGGGCTTTAAGGGCCGCCTTAAGGCCCCCAATGGGTCCAGGGCAAAGCCCTGGTGGGGACCCATGGGGCAAAGCTCCCGTCAGCTTGTAATTCTTTATTTGATGCATGTATGAAACGAAAAATTGGACGGAGCGCATTGATGAAAAAGTTTTCCGTCCAATTTTTCGTTTCATACATGCATCAAATAAAGAATTATAGGTTTTAGGTCTTATCATTTCATCATGTTTATATAATAGAAAAACAAATAGTTTCTTTCATCAAAAAGCTTGAAATAACGTTTTTGAAATGGCGTGTAGGAATACCTATACGCAACAATAAACTGCTTGTGCGTTCAAGTCAGGTAGAGTAACTGTACAGAATTAAAGAGGTTCGCACCTGACATTTGGAGTAATGACACTTTTTTGGGAAGTGTATTTTTGATTTCTACAGTCTTTCTTTCTTTATTTATTTCCTCCAGATGGAGATTCTTACAAGTACAATAGTAGTGCATTAATCAAGACATGTGCAAAAGTGCAAAAAAATATTAGGAATACAAGTGATTACAATGGAAGAGAGGAAGAATACAAAAATTCCTAAAGAACATGTTAGAAGCATACAATATTTAGTTACAGTGTAACTCGAAGTTTGTTATAATACATTGCTGTTGCATCTCTTATAAAACGAAAGTTCAGAAGATGTAGTTCTGGAATGTTAAAATCAGGCAAGCTTGAGATTATGCTTCTTGCGCCGAGGATAAATAAATACAAGTCATATTGGGACAGCCCACATAGGTCGGCAGCCACAGAAATATCAAAGTCTTCAATTAGAGTTTCCCACCAGGCGTCGCGATATAGGGTTGTTTCAGAACAAGTAGTTGATACGTGCTCAAACACATTCGTGAAAGGTCTCGCGCACAGTGAGCAAATTTCGGGTGGTGTATCCAGAAGAGTCCATAATTTTACAATAAACTTGCACAGAAGAATCTCGTAATTATTGTGCGGAATATTCCATAACAGAGTTGGTGATTTTCCATGGCAAAGAATGATAAATCGGGTAAAGTCAGGATCAGCACGCATGCGTTGTCGTCTGGAATCGGAATGGTAAGTGATGACAGAGGATTTAACAGTTCTTTTCCACTCTGATTTTGAGGAAAAGGCACCACTTTCAAGATATCGAGTTAAAGCGGGATACAAATTGTATTTGGTCAATAAAGGCATGATGTCCTGATGTTTGGCACAGGGGTTCATCATATACGAGAATAGACGAGTGAGGAATGATAATTAGTGTCCAGTTCACAAAGTCGCAAAGGCTGTTTATATACGAAACGCTCATTGTACGCATGCTCTCAAACAACATTCCCTTGTTTGTTTTGCTGAAATTTTCTTCAGATCTTGGGGATTATATTTACTAGCTATATTGATAGGTATTATTTGGTGCATAATTGGTTAGTTGAAAAAATACCGTCAGTTACATCATGCATTGCTTTAATGGATACCGGAAGATGCGAAATACAAGATAGATTATTCAAGATGGACATTGAATAAAGTAAATAAGGCGAGTTACATAGGCTTTATCAGCCTCAACGAAAAAATCGCTTAAAGGCCTTATTTCTGCCCTTTTGGGTGTTTTTTTTTCTCACTCAGATCTTGTCAGCCTATTTAATGGACAAGGTAGGGATTGTGCTTTAGGTGAAAAGTCGGTTTTCCGATTTGCACCTTCGTATAACAGATTTTAATACTTATACGTCTGCATAACTGGTGTCGCCATGACAACTATATACTAATACCAATTGTTTGGGAGCATACCTACAATGAGCGTTTCGTATTAACATTTTGATTTAAGAAATGAAACTTGTAATTCTTTATTTGATGCATGTATGAAACGAAAAATTGGACGGAGCGCATTGATGAAAAAGTTTTCCGTCCAATTTTTCGTTTCATACATGCATCAAATAAAGAATTATAGGTTTTAGGTCTTATCATTTCATCATGTTTATATAATAGAAAAACAAATAGTTTCTCTCATCAAAAAGCTTGAAATAACGTTTTTGAAATGGCGTGTAGGAATACCTATACGCAACAATAAACTGCTTGTGCGTTCAAGTCAGGTAGAGTAACTGTACAGAATTAAAGAGGTTCGCACCTGACATTTGGAGTAATGACACTTTTTTGGGAAGTGTATTTTTGATTTCTACAGTCTTTCTTTCTTTATTTATTTCCTCCAGATGGAGATTCTTACAAGTACAATAGTAGTGCATTAATCAAGACATGTGCAAAAGTGCAAAAAAATATTAGGAATACAAGTGATTACAATGGAAGAGAGGAAGAATACAAAAATTCCTAAAGAACATGTTAGAAGCATACAATATTTAGTTACAGTGTAACTCGAAGTTTGTTATAATACATTGCTGTTGCATCTCTTATAAAACGAAAGTTCAGAAGATGTAGTTCTGGAATGTTAAAATCAGGCACGCTTGAGATTATGCTTCTTGCGCCGAGGATAAATAAATACAAGTCATATTGGGACAGCCCACATAGGTCGGCAGCCATAGAAATATCAAAGTCTTCAATTAGAGTTTCCCACCAGGCGTCGCGATATAGGGTTGTTTCAGAATAAGTAGTTGATACGTGCTCAAACACATTCGTGAAAGATCTCGCGCACAGTGAGCAAATTTCGGGTGGTGTATCCAGAAGAGTCCATAATTTTACAATAAACTTGCACAGAAGAATCTCGTAATTATTGTGCGGAATATTCCATAACAGAGTTGGTGATTTTCCATGGCAAAGAATGATAAATCGGGTAAAGTCAGGATCAGCACGCATGCGTTGTCGTCTGGAATCGGAATGGTAAGTGATGACAGAGGATTTAACAGTTCTTTTCCACTCTGATTTTGAGGAAAAGGCACCACTTTCAAGATATCGAGTTAAAGCGGGATACAAATTGTATTTGGTCAATAAAGGCATGATGTCCTGATGTTTGGCACAGGGGTTCATCATATACGAGAATAGACGAGTGAGGAATGATAATTAGTGTCCAGTTCACAAAGTCGCAAAGGCTGTTTATATACGAAACGCTCATTGTACGCATGCTCTCAAACAACATTCCCTTGTTTGTTTTGCTGAAATTTTCTTCAGATCTTGGGGATTATATTTACTAGCTATATTGATAGGTATTATTTGGTGCATAATTGGTTAGTTGAAAAAATACCGTCAGTTACATCATGCATTGCTTTAATGGATACCGGAAGATGCGAAATACAAGATAGATTATTCAAGATGGACATTGAATAAAGTAAATAAGGCGAGTTACATAGGCTTTATCAGCCTCAACGAAAAAATCGCTTAAAGGCCTTATTTCTGCCCTTTTGGGTGTTTTTTTTTCTCACTCAGATCTTGTCAGCCTATTTAATGGACAAGGTAGGGATTGTGCTTTAGGTGAAAAGTCGGTTTTCCGATTTGCACCTTCGTATAACAGATTTTAATACTTATACGTCTGCATAACTGGTGTCGCCATGACAACTATATACTAATACCAATTGTTTGGGAGCATACCTACAATGAGCGTTTCGTATTAACATTTTGATTTAAGAAATGAAACTTGTAATTCTTTATTTGATGCATGTATGAAACGAAAAATTGGACGGAGCGCATTGATGAAAAAGTTTTCCGTCCAATTTTTCGTTTCATACATGCATCAAATAAAGAATTATAGGTTTTAGGTCTTATCATTTCATCATGTTTATATAATAGAAAAACAAATAGTTTCTCTCATCAAAAAGCTTGAAATAACGTTTTTGAAATGGCGTGTAGGAATACCTATACGCAACAATAAACTGCTTGTGCGTTCAAGTCAGGTAGAGTAACTGTACAGAATTAAAGAGGTTCGCACCTGACATTTGGAGTAATGACACTTTTTTGGGAAGTGTATTTTTGATTTCTACAGTCTTTCTTTCTTTATTTATTTCCTCCAGATGGAGATTCTTACAAGTACAATAGTAGTGCATTAATCAAGACATGTGCAAAAGTGCAAAAAAATATTAGGAATACAAGTGATTACAATGGAAGAGAGGAAGAATACAAAAATTCCTAAAGAACATGTTAGAAGCATACAATATTTAGTTACAGTGTAACTCGAAGTTTGTTATAATACATTGCTGTTGCATCTCTTATAAAACGAAAGTTCAGAAGATGTAGTTCTGGAATGTTAAAATCAGGCACGCTTGAGATTATGCTTCTTGCGCCGAGGATAAATAAATACAAGTCATATTGGGACAGCCCACATAGGTCGGCAGCCACAGAAATATCAAAGTCTTCAATTAGAGTTTCCCACCAGGCGTCGCGATATAGGGTTGTTTCAGAATAAGTAGTTGATACGTGCTCAAACACATTCGTGAAAGATCTCGCGCACAGTGAGCAAATTTCGGGTGGTGTATCCAGAAGAGTCCATAATTTTACAATAAACTTGCACAGAAGAATCTCGTAATTATTGTGCGGAATATTCCATAACAGAGTTGGTGATTTTCCATGGCAAAGAATGATAAATCGGGTAAAGTCAGGATCAGCACGCATGCGTTGTCGTCTGGAATCGGAATGGTAAGTGATGACAGAGGATTTAACAGTTCTTTTCCACTCTGATTTTGAGGAAAAGGCACCACTTTCAAGATATCGAGTTAAAGCGGGATACAAATTGTATTTGGTCAATAAAGGCATGATGTCCTGATGTTTGGCACAGGGGTTCATCATATACGAGAATAGACGAGTGAGGAATGATAATTAGTGTCCAGTTCACAAAGTCGCAAAGGCTGTTTATATACGAAACGCTCATTGTACGCATGCTCTCAAACAACATTCCCTTGTTTGTTTTGCTGAAATTTTCTTCAGATCTTGGGGATTATATTTACTAGCTATATTGATAGGTATTATTTGGTGCATAATTGGTTAGTTGAAAAAATACCGTCAGTTACATCATGCATTGCTTTAATGGATACCGGAAGATGCGAAATACAAGATAGATTATTCAAGATGGACATTGAATAAAGTAAATAAGGCGAGTTACATAGGCTTTATCAGCCTCAACGAAAAAATCGCTTAAAGGCCTTATTTCTGCCCTTTTGGGTGTTTTTTTTTCTCACTCAGATCTTGTCAGCCTATTTAATGGACAAGGTAGGGATTGTGCTTTAGGTGAAAAGTCGGTTTTCCGATTTGCACCTTCGTATAACAGATTTTAATACTTATACGTCTGCATAACTGGTGTCGCCATGACAACTATATACTAATACCAATTGTTTGGGAGCATACCTACAATGAGCGTTTCGTATTAACATTTTGATTTAAGAAATGAAACTTGTAATTCTTTATTTGATGCATGTATGAAACGAAAAATTGGACGGAGCGCATTGATGAAAAAGTTTTCCGTCCAATTTTTCGTTTCATACATGCATCAAATAAAGAATTATAGGTTTTAGGTCTTATCATTTCATCATGTTTATATAATAGAAAAACAAATAGTTTCTCTCATCAAAAAGCTTGAAATAACGTTTTTGAAATGGCGTGTAGGAATACCTATACGCAACAATAAACTGCTTGTGCGTTCAAGTCAGGTAGAGTAACTGTACAGAATTAAAGAGGTTCGCACCTGACATTTGGAGTAATGACACTTTTTTGGGAAGTGTATTTTTGATTTCTACAGTCTTTCTTTCTTTATTTATTTCCTCCAGATGGAGATTCTTACAAGTACAATAGTAGTGCATTAATCAAGACATGTGCAAAAGTGCAAAAAAATATTAGGAATACAAGTGATTACAATGGAAGAGAGGAAGAATACAAAAATTCCTAAAGAACATGTTAGAAGCATACAATATTTAGTTACAGTGTAACTCGAAGTTTGTTATAATACATTGCTGTTGCATCTCTTATAAAACGAAAGTTCAGAAGATGTAGTTCTGGAATGTTAAAATCAGGCACGCTTGAGATTATGCTTCTTGCGCCGAGGATAAATAAATACAAGTCATATTGGGACAGCCCACATAGGTCGGCAGCCACAGAAATATCAAAGTCTTCAATTAGAGTTTCCCACCAGGCGTCGCGATATAGGGTTGTTTCAGAATAAGTAGTTGATACGTGCTCAAACACATTCGTGAAAGATCTCGCGCACAGTGAGCAAATTTCGGGTGGTGTATCCAGAAGAGTCCATAATTTTACAATAAACTTGCACAGAAGAATCTCGTAATTATTGTGCGGAATATTCCATAACAGAGTTGGTGATTTTCCATGGCAAAGAATGATAAATCGGGTAAAGTCAGGATCAGCACGCATGCGTTGTCGTCTGGAATCGGAATGGTAAGTGATGACAGAGGATTTAACAGTTCTTTTCCACTCTGATTTTGAGGAAAAGGCACCACTTTCAAGATATCGAGTTAAAGCGGGATACAAATTGTATTTGGTCAATAAAGGCATGATGTCCTGATGTTTGGCACAGGGGTTCATCATATACGAGAATAGACGAGTGAGGAATGATAATTAGTGTCCAGTTCACAAAGTCGCAAAGGCTGTTTATATACGAAACGCTCATTGTACGCATGCTCTCAAACAACATTCCCTTGTTTGTTTTGCTGAAATTTTCTTCAGATCTTGGGGATTATATTTACTAGCTATATTGATAGGTATTATTTGGTGCATAATTGGTTAGTTGAAAAAATACCGTCAGTTACATCATGCATTGCTTTAATGGATACCGGAAGATGCGAAATACAAGATAGATTATTCAAGATGGACATTGAATAAAGTAAATAAGGCGAGTTACATAGGCTTTATCAGCCTCAACGAAAAAATCGCTTAAAGGCCTTATTTCTGCCCTTTTGGGTGTTTTTTTTTCTCACTCAGATCTTGTCAGCCTATTTAATGGACAAGGTAGGGATTGTGCTTTAGGTGAAAAGTCGGTTTTCCGATTTGCACCTTCGTATAACAGATTTTAATACTTATACGTCTGCATAACTGGTGTCGCCATGACAACTATATACTAATACCAATTGTTTGGGAGCATACCTACAATGAGCGTTTCGTATTAACATTTTGATTTAAGAAATGAAACTTGTAATTCTTTATTTGATGCATGTATGAAACGAAAAATTGGACGGAGCGCATTGATGAAAAAGTTTTCCGTCCAATTTTTCGTTTCATACATGCATCAAATAAAGAATTATAGGTTTTAGGTCTTATCATTTCATCATGTTTATATAATAGAAAAACAAATAGTTTCTCTCATCAAAAAGCTTGAAATAACGTTTTTGAAATGGCGTGTAGGAATACCTATACGCAACAATAAACTGCTTGTGCGTTCAAGTCAGGTAGAGTAACTGTACAGAATTAAAGAGGTTCGCACCTGACATTTGGAGTAATGACACTTTTTTGGGAAGTGTATTTTTGATTTCTACAGTCTTTCTTTCTTTATTTATTTCCTCCAGATGGAGATTCTTACAAGTACAATAGTAGTGCATTAATCAAGACATGTGCAAAAGTGCAAAAAAAATATTAGGAATACAAGTGATTACAATGGAAGAGAGGAAGAATACAAAAATTCCTAAAGAACATGTTAGAAGCATACAATATTTAGTTACAGTGTAACTCGAAGTTTGTTATAATACATTGCTGTTGCATCTCTTATAAAACGAAAGTTCAGAAGATGTAGTTCTGGAATGTTAAAATCAGGCACGCTTGAGATTATGCTTCTTGCGCCGAGGATAAATAAATACAAGTCATATTGGGACAGCCCACATAGGTCGGCAGCCACAGAAATATCAAAGTCTTCAATTAGAGTTTCCCACCAGGCGTCGCGATATAGGGTTGTTTCAGAATAAGTAGTTGATACGTGCTCAAACACATTCGTGAAAGATCTCGCGCACAGTGAGCAAATTTCGGATGGTGTATCCAGAAGAGTCCATAATTTTACAATAAACTTGCACAGAAGAATCTCGTAATTATTGTGCGGAATATTCCATAACAGAGTTGGTGATTTTCCATGGCAAAGAATGATAAATCGGGTAAAGTCAGGATCAGCACGCATGCGTTGTCGTCTGGAATCGGAATGGTAAGTGATGACAGAGGATTTAACAGTTCTTTTCCACTCTGATTTTGAGGAAAAGGCACCACTTTCAAGATATCGAGTTAAAGCGGGATACAAATTGTATTTGGTCAATAAAGGCATGATGTCCTGATGTTTGGCACAGGGGTTCATCATATACGAGAATAGACGAGTGAGGAATGTGCGCTTTGTGAGATAATTAGTGTCCAGTTCACAAAGACGTCCAAAAAATTGCAGTTTCTTGATGTCAATCTCTGCAGTAATAGGTAGCAGACCCAGGAGGCTTTCACACATATCCGATCTTGTTTGCTGATGAAGACCCATTGCGTGTTTTGCAATAAAATGTTGGAATGTATTGAGGGTTTCGACATCTTTTCGTCGTAGGTCGCACCAGAGTTCGCATCCATATAATACAGAGGGGAGAACTACCTTCTTATATAGCTTGGAGATCGTGATTGGGTTTAGCTGTTCGGATGCATTTAGTGCAAAAAATGTTTGGCATCCTTTGATGCAAGCATTCGAAGTTCTGTTACTGGGATCAAATGTGGAATTCAGTAAAATTCCCAGGTGCGTGTATTTCTTGGAAGAGTGAATAACATTCTTGCCTAGGTGCCAGGATAATGTGTCCGTATGATTTGCCCTTTTTGGATGAAAATAGAATACATTGGATTTTTTTGCATTGAATGTAAAACTCCATTTTGTTGAATACTCGTACATTTTGCGTAGAATTTTCTGTAATCCATGCGGGGTGAGCGCAACACAACAAATGTCATCCGCAAGCGTTGGATTAGAGCTTGTGATACTGAAAATACCGGTATTTGTACACAGATTTTGAATTTCGTGCAGAAAGTCGTCGATAAATACAAGGTAAGGAAAGGTTGACAAAACACCACCCTGTCTAACGCCTTGTGAAATTGAAAACCAAACTCTAATCGTTTCATACTTAAATTTTCGCAAGCATTCAGTATTACCATAAAGGGTGGTGGGGATAAATTAAAATTCGCATGTAAAATTGATGGAAAAACTACATTCTCAAAACAAAAGAATGTGTGGGCCAAATTCCCCTGTTGCTACGTCGATGTAATAATTATTTGTTTATAAAATTGCCTTACATTTGTCGATAACTGACGCACGTGTTCTGTGATATAGTCTTATTTAAAAATACATGATAGCTAGTCATTGGTTACTATTTTCATCATTAAATCGTGGAAAGCGATTTTCACACATAAGGAATACTTTCTTTTCCTGCATTTACACTTTAACCATCCCACTCACCGTCGGTCACTTAACATTTAGTGACATGTGCACAAAACACCGCTTAATGACTATATCCGAATCATGCGCGGATCTAGAGTGGAGGTCCGGACACCCCCTCCCCTCTGGAATTAAAGTTGCAAGTAATTTGTGCACAAAGTAATGAGGACTAAACCAGAGCACAATATTACCATTTGTATAAAACTGGAACGATTGTTTGATATCCTTTTCCCAATATACATAATTACCGGTGATTAATGTAAACATTCTAACCAAGCAGTATTCTTGGCTTTTTTCAATTTAAATTTTTACTAGAAATCTTTGTGGAAATAATGTAAGTTCTCAGCAAAGCACAGGAATTTGAATACAGCGCGGTAATAATATATTAATTTTAGCAAAGCATGATATTATGTATTCTCTTTAGAGAAGTCGATAGGCATAGCCTTCATCGACTTCTCTTCGCAAACATTCATATTTTGATTCTGGAAAACGTGTAAATGCCGGAGTCGGTGACGGTTTATGCTTCGACCGACGTTTCGACTAAGATGTGCCTGGATTTACGCAATAGACAAGTTGTTTTCAAACATTTAACAGCAATGCACAAAACCGTCGCAAGGAAATTAACACTTACTTGCTTGTAATCCATTTTCAAAATGCCCCTGTCCCGGGTTTAAATCACAACTCTGATTACGTCAGCCTGCTTTTCTCTTAACTGGTGCCCTATTGTGACAGCTCCCAAGACCAGTTAACGTAAACCCGGGACAGGAGACATGTTGAAAATGGATTAAAAGCAAGTACGTGTTGATTTCTTTGTGACAGTTTTGAGCAATACTGTTAAATGTTTGAAAACAACTTGTCTATTGCGTAAATCCAGGCACATCTGAGTCGAAATGTCGGTCGAAGCATAAACCGTCACCGACTCCGGCATTTACACGTTTTCCAGAATCAAAACATGAATGCTTGCGAAGAGAAGTCGATATAGGCAATGCCTCTCGACTTCTCTAAATAGAATATATATTATGTAGCATTAAAGTTTGAACACTCGATGTTTTCTTTGTTGAAACTTCAAATAATTCAAATAGCCGACGTTATAGAAATAAAGTAAAAATATTGAACAATTGTTCAATGTGTTGTAATCGTACACTACCATTATTTGGAGACGGTAGTGAAATGAAGAATTCAAACAACTCTCCGAAATTTCGCTGCATTTAGATAGATGAAGTACGTCAGTCGCATCTCATTTACTACAAAAGAAAATCACATATTCCCAGATCCATGGAAATCGTGCAGCATGCAGAAAGTACCCTGAATAGGTGTCTGACAAAATCAAGTGACGAGGTCCTTCTACACAACGATGGCTTCGAAAAACGTGTGCATGTAAGATCGAATAAAACTTAATTGGCTGTTTTATAATAATTTAATTATTTACATATTGTTAAGTATAATATTTTCTACAATTTTACGTTCTGTAGTAATTTTCTTGAGATCGATTAGGTGAAAAACGTGAACAAGCATACGATATGTCTCCGAGTAAAACATTACTTAACCGCCGAGTTTCACCTGAAAAAAAAAACTATTTGGTAAACAATGCGCACCCCTTTTTTACACCAAATATCCCTGAAAAATAGTGCATATCATATTCGACAAAATACGGTACTATGTTACACATCGACGTATTCTTCATGATATTCAAGCATAAATATGATGGTTTGATGAGAGACTCAGGAAAAAGAGGCTAGATTTGGTCATAAAATTTTCATTTATTTGTCTCAAATGAACAATTTGCAGCTAGATTTTTTTCCCGGACTCCCACCCTCTTTAAGAGGGGACAAGCCCCTCTCGCACTCTTCCCCTCGTCGCATCACGACTCGGCCGTCCACTTTCAGCAGCCGGACTAGTCACAAATCAGCAGGACTAGTAAATTATAGATTCAAGTAGTCCTTTTCACTAGTATAGTGAAAAAAACTTAGCGTCAAAAACTGATTAGATCTTACACCTTTCATTATTTTGACAATTGCTGGAAAATATAAATATCTTTGACTGACGGCATTATATACATGTATGCTGATGCATTGTCATAGTGATTGACTTTGGTACTGTTAATATACAGTTTCTGCTTCATTCATCATTAGAAACTGGCAGAAAAGGAATTGTTGAATGATTTATTAGATAGGGAAACCAAAGTTGTTTTCATATCTCTGACTGAATCGACATGTATCAAAAGGTAGAAGGGGAGTGGGGGGGGGTTAAAAAAATATACGATCCTCTCCCATGCGGACTTCGGACGTGGTTTGAGACAATGATATGATTTATGATTCAAACTTTTTTCCTTTGCGTAAATAATAATGCATTGAAAGAGTTGTTATATAAAGATAATTGTCAGGAGCCTGTACGTTTTTTTTTTCAAATAAAGAGTGTAATTAATAGATGCAAGTGTATATGCTAAAACATTGAATATAATACCGACTAGATTATATTTTGTTAGGTTATTCATTTAATTTAGAATAAAACAATGCAAATTGGATGCAAATGTAAATACAATGTTAAAATTGAATGAATATGTATGGGTTGCTCTACAATTTTTAGATACAATTACACTAATCGTCCTTCAAATCACAGCATCCGCCGCATCGAATTATCTACAATTGATTAAAACTTTCGAAAATAGTCAATTAAACTTTTCAAATAAAAATCATAGTGCACATTTGTTTAATAAAACTTTGAGCATACGGCGACATAAATTGGATTATTTTCATATTGAGTTCATGACATAGTTTTCTTGTTCATGACGTCGCATAAAGTAACGTCAAAATGGCACAACGTTATCGTAAATTATACTGTATTTACATATGTATTATACATAAGTAAAGCGTTATACGAAGACATAACCATTTTATGGAAGTATACACCATATGAAAGAATTTTGAGGAATATCATTTAATTTGGACGCAACATTTGAACTAGTTCCAAGTCTCAACTACCTGTATCATAAATTATAAAACTGAAATACACGTAGATCTATAGAGGTATAAAATTAGACGATACATTGGATGAAACAGAAACTGTAATATCATGCAGAATTAGAACTTTTGATTAATGAATCCTTAAAATTCCGCCACAAAATATAGTCCCTGTCAAAATTTGAATTGACACAAAAAAATTCAACAGGATAGGGTTCAGCAATAGATGTGTAATATATTTGCACCAATGGGATCAGTATTGAATCAGTAAATACTTAGTTGTAGCATCCTGCGCAGTTGTACTCAAAAGCTCAGGAACTAACATCCTTAAATGGATTATACACCAAAATTAAAGGTGCAATGGTTAAACGCTGAATTGGATATAAAGGAAAAGAACAAGTGATGACTGGATGTATGCTGCATTGCGTTCGAGGAGACGTTTAACACTGGTTGTGTCGTAGGGACGGTGGAATGCGACTCGGCTCCATTTTACCATGAAGTAAAAAGCTCAACACCTCTTCATCTAAATTGCCCTCGTTGACTGAGCCCCATATAACGCAGTTCATTAATATATCGCAGATCAAAAGTCGCTGCTTGATCTGTCATGTTATCAAACTCGTAAAGCAGACGATACATACCGGGAACTCGTGTTTACCACGGGCACTGGAAGTGAATGTAAATATATAGTATGTGCATGTATAAAAAAGGAAGGGTAGGACACTCTTTTTGAGGCAAATTCGGGTTTGGCTTATTGTGGGCGTTTCTCAAACGGCCTGACGCGATGAATCGTTCACATATACCTTAATTACTTTCAATATATGTACAGTTTCTTTCCGTTCCAATGCATTTCATTCGAAGAAAAAGATGTTTTTACACCTCCAAGTGCCTAAGAATTTCGCTAGACTGTCTTACTTCCGGTTTAATCGCACTGAATCGAAAGATAAGTTCTGATAGGTCAATAATAAAATTGAAGTCTGAATTGACACACGTTATCTAATCCATAAATACATATGTATAGACAATAATTCTCATGATTATTACTTCATGATGGTATTAGAGATTAGTGGTTAAGTACATCAGCCATGTTTGTTTTTATAGTTCAAAAATTCTTATCATTATTTCAGAACCAATAACAATATGACATAAACTTATAAATGTTTATCACATTGACCAATCAGAACTTACCTTTTGATTCAGTGCGATTAAACCGGCAGTAAGACAGTCTAGCGAAATTCTTAGGCACTTGGAGGTGTAAAAACATCTTTTTCTTCGAATGAAATGCATTGGAACGGAAAGAAACCGTACATATATTGAAAGTAAGGTATATGTGAACGATTCATCGCGTCAGGTCGTTTGAGAAACGCCCACAATAACCCAAACCCGAATTTGCCTCAAAAAGAGTGTCCTACCCTTCCTTTTTTATGCATGCACATACTATATATTTACATTCACTTCCAGTGCCCGTGGTGTTTACAATATGTCTACTTCTACCAGTCAGTGTCCTGCTACGTCATCAAGTTGACTATTCTGCCACGTTATCACTAGGCCTATATATGTATGTGTGTTGTTAGTAATTTGTATTTTATTCATATCTTTGGTTGTGTTTATATTTGGTAGCATCAACCGAATACATTTCCTTTACAATGCTTGTTTGGAAATTCCCGTTCTATAAATAGCGCTAGAATTAGAACAGGGAAGACATTCCAGAGAAAAGTAGTCCCGCGTGCCTGAATATTCCGGACGAAAAGTCATCACTTTAAAAGTTATTAAATGATATAATTGAAAAGACCGCGTTTAACCTTAGACTTAAGAGTGGGAAAGTTGAATGTAAAGGTCACCAATTCATGTATTTATAAAATACTTTATAGTCTCATTTCAATTCTATTTTAAAGCTGTATGGTCCGAATTACAATATTTTTTTCCATCTCGCAAATAAATCATCGCACGTATGTAGTTATGCATCTTCGCTAGCCAAGGGTGACGATACACGGTGTTCCTCTTTCACCGTGTATCGTCACCCTTGGCTAGCGAAGATGATATCCCTGATGATTAACTTTTTAAAGAATAATAAAATAATTTACAGGTAGCCATATCTGATTCTTATTTTGCAGGCTTATTATATAGTACAAGGGTTTCGCGTATTGATATTATCACAAGTAGCCTAAAGATATCACTTAAATTTGTTTCACAAATTCAAATTCTTAAATGGCGCAACACATCAAACAAGTAATGGTTTATATTGCCCATATGTAAAACAAATAACAACAAGAGGTCCATGGGCCACATCGCTCACCTGAGCAGCAGTTCCTAGCAATAAACAAGCTTGATCAAAACTATTCTTATTCAAACAGCTTGTTTCATAAAAATCTTTTCAATTATAATGACTAAAAATTCAGTAATTATCAAACTTAATTTTTAAACTTGACAACAAATTCATTAGATACCATATGCCATTGTGGACGGGTATGGCCTTTCATATTAACAAATTTCATCTAAAGATTTTTTGTGCTTGGTTCCCATCACATGTAAAACTTTAATCCCCTATTGTGGCCCCACCCTAATCCCAGGGGTCATGTTTTTTACAGACTTAAATCTCCACTTTGTCTGGAAGCTTTCATGAAATTTCTGCCCCAGTGGTTCTTGAGAAGATTTTTAAATGACCCACCCTATTTTTGCATTTTTGTGATTATCTCCCCTTTGAAGGGGCATGACCCTTCATTTGACCCAACTATTGTGGCCCCACCCTACCCCCGGGGCCATGATCTGAACAAACTTAAAACTACTATATACCAGGTAGCTTTTAGGTAAGTACCCACTCTTATGGCCCAGTGATTTTTGGGAAGACTTTTAAAGATTTTCTTTATATATTCGCATGCATAACTTTGATCACCTATTGTGGCCCCAACATACCTCCGGTGGTGATACTCATGATTTGAGTAAACCTGAATCTCCACTATTGTTAATTTCAGCTTTTATGGCCCAGTGGTTCTTGAGAAGAATTTGTTTTAATGAACTCGCCATATTTTTGCATTTTTGTGATTATCTCCCCTTTGAAAAGGATATGGTCCTTCTTTTATCCCCTTCACCCAATATCGACCAAGAAGTTATAACCGGAACTTTTTAGTCGGTGTTTAAAATTTAAAACCGGATACGTAAAAGCACGGCCTTTCCTTAAATATAGTACACAAATTCTCAGTGTCTGTACTGTGATGCAGGGCGCAGGCACAGCACTATAAAACTCAACGATCACACTGTATATTACAAAACTATATTCAATTTACGTCTGTTTTATGGAATTTCAAAGTCCTCTGGTAAAAGAAAATTGTGACCTAGAATTAACCTTAAGGTAGTACTCTACATCGTCATAATGGCTGACTTCCTTTAAAAACATGGATGAAAAAATCGATATCAGGACTATTGGACTTTTCCTTTTCCATTTAAATACCTAGTCGAGTAGCTCAGTAGGTTAAAATACCGACTGCTGAACTGTAGATCGCAGGTTCGAGTCCAGCAGGGGTTTTAAATTTTTTTCAGATTACCTTGTACTAAAACTGTATTTTTTGACAAAATAAAGTAAATTTGAAAATTTGAAAATTCAAAATATTGTTGTACACATTCTCCACTTTTCATCTTCATCAAATTTCTCTGGTGTAGCGTACCTCCTTAACACAAATTTCTATATGTCATGAGATTTAATTAAAATATGTCCAACAGATACGAGAAAAATCCACCTTAAAATCCGCCTTATGATAAAACACTGCATGACCATTCAGTTCGATGAGATGTTTTACGTCAGTTGAATAATTACAGCTGAGAAAGTAGATTTCGATGAGCTAATCTCGTCCGCGCATCATCTTACCTGTTAGCGTAGCATATAAAACCCCTTTACTTCGAGAGCTGAAGCGGTAGTCCACATCGATGTATCTTTTACACAATTTAATGCCAATAACAACAGAGGTGGATCAGTGGGATTAGGTCGACGGGCCCTGAATCGGAGTGACACCAAAAGCGACGGCGATAGAGGAACGACTGTGATCCCCAGTAATTCCTCCTAACCCCTTTCACTTCAGTTTGAAATTTATCTGAATTGGGTGTGTTGGATACGAAAAATTTCTGTCATGGCCAAACTCTTTTTCCTGACTAACTTTACACTATTTCTACATTCTGTATTTGGTACCACTGTAAAAGAACATTTTTCTGAGGATTTCTCCCCACACTTTTCACTGTTGTCGTCTGCTAAGCCCTTTCCTTTGGATGAACACTTTAATGGAACCGCACAATTGTCGAGCACTTCCACCAAATTTATTTCCACTTTTTACCAGAATTTGCTGGATGGACATTCGCTGTCACAGGCTGCCCAGACGAGAAACAACTTAGGAGACGTCAACACCATACGAGTTATTGCACCCACAGGTTAGTTTCAGAAATTTTAAATATACTAGATAATATATCAGATAAATTTTATATCAATATTTTTTTAATGTTTATTTTCACATGAAAAAGACAAGACGGGTTAAGAGTCATATTTGGTCCCTATTCCACTTAAAAATCAAAATAAAATCAAAACTGAAACGTTTAGGAAAAGCAAATAATGATAGTAAGTGAATGATTAAATAAATATTAAAATAGTGTATCTATTAAATACATTTCTAATTTTTCATAAGTATATCTGGTATATTATCCTAAACATCATATGTTTTGAACACTATGGATAATACTCCCTTTTCGCAGAATATTCATAAACCGCGCTTCTAAATCGAAAACGAGGCTACCGTCGTATCCAAGTATAAACAAGTATGGCGTCGACCTTAGACGGAGGCAAGAACGAGAGGCATTGTTGCGTGCCGAACTGTAATGGAAATGGACGCCGCAACCCAGAGCTCTCTTTTCATCAAATCCCACAAAGATTGGAGCTTCGCAAGGCTTGGATACATGCTATTCGGAGGGATCCTGGTCCATTATTCAGAGTATGTTTATGTAACTTTGTTCCAAATAATACGGAGAGATGACCCCCTTATATCATAGAATTAAGTAGGCCTCGAAATAGGTTGGTCCTTGCACGTTTGTACGTCAGTGTGTGTTTAATGAAATGACTTCAAACAAGTCTTAACGGGTTATAATCTTTCTAACAGATCTGTGATCAAACAGTTGTTTGCTCACGTCATTTTAAGAGGGACGACTTCAAATGGACCCCAGTAAGGAAGACACTCAAGAAAGAAAGTGTTCCTTCCATATTCAACTGGAAATCTGACGAAAAAGCTGCGCGACGGGAAATTTTTAAGCATCCTGTTCCAGAGAAAATGCCTAGATTTGACACTGATGAGAATAACAACAACCCGGTCTCAAATGAAAATTTAAATTTGAATGTGGAGAGGTAATGGCATTTTAAAAATCTCTATAATTTATGTGATAGTCAATCAGAATGAATCAGGTTATATCCATAACATTATATAGGTCTATGTGTGTGTCATTTTATTTAACAGAAGGTCTGACTAATTTTACAAGAAGCACATGTAATAATCGAAGCAATGTTTCTTTTTCTACCTTCGAATTACTATTTCTATAAACAGTTGAAAATACTAGGAGAATCAAGGCAAATATAATTTAGCAATAAGTATGATTTAAGTTTCTTCAGTGCTGCTGCATGTCATTGGGACTTTCAATGTGAAATTGGTTTTACTTATTGTTCATGAATTATTCTCAGAATGATTAATCAATTGTCAAACTAGTTTTATTCATGCTGGTTTGCAATTGTATTAAACTATTTTGAATAATTCAACTCACAACAAGATCAACTGCTGCTGGACAGTAGGATGCTGGATCATCAAGATCTTTGTGAGGTATGAAATTTTGTATTATTCATTCAGACTTAGAAATTGCATTGAAATATTTTCACTATATTAAATGATGGTCTATAATAATAAAAAATACTGTATGTTTTGCACTATATAACTTTGAAAATCACCTGTGCTTATGTATATTTCTTCTTCTCTTAATTCATAGTATGAATGCTGTTCTTTACACCATCATGTTAATTTTGAGAAAATGATATTCTTATGTAATGATTTAATATGCATGTAATTTAAAATATCTACCAACTTTGAAAAGGTATAGAGCGTCCTCCTATAAATTTCACATTCATCAGAGATATGCATAATTTTGTAATATATAAATAAATGAATACATCGAAGTACACAAATACTTATTACTGACACAACAGAGATCCTTTATAAAAGATAGGGGGGGGGGGTGATCAGTCTGTAACTGGCTATGATGAAATTGTTTGACTAACTTTCCAATTATTTATACAGTATGGATGTGAATTATATATTGCAGCAGTATGTATGAAGAAGTGCAGCCTGAGACAAATAGGGTGAATGAGTTAGAGGATATGCTGAAGAAGAAGGAAGGGGAAATTCAAAAATTACACCAACGACTTGAGATAGAAAGATTTGGCATTCAAAGATTTTCAAATGACAATGCATTAATTTCATTTTATACAGGTTTTGCATCCATGATCATGTTTACAACTTTTTATGAATTTATCAAACCTGGTGCTAATAGAATGACCAGTTATTATTACAGATCTTCTGACAGAATCAACCAGCACGTACTGGTGGGCAATCCGAGGAACATGTTGCTCATTGACGAATTGTTCATGTTTTTATGCCGTTGAAAATGTGGTCTTATGGAGCAGGATTTGGCTGTAAGATTTAAATGTCATTTGTCTACTGTAAGTAGGAAAATTATTACATGGGCAAATCTTTTATACTTTGCTCTTGGTAGCATAGATATCTGGCCAAGTAGAGAGCAAATAAATGAGAACATGCCTAACCAATTCAAAAGTATGTATCCCTCTACACGGGTAATCATTGATTGTACAGAGTTAAAGACAGAGAGACCTTCATCTCTTGTTCTCAGTTCCAAGTGTTATTCGTCATACAAAAGCTCTCACACATGGAAAGGACTTGTTGGGATTGCTCCACATGGAGCTCTGACCTTTGTATCAAGTTTGTACACAGGAAATATGTCAGATGTAGAAATTACCAAGCTTTCTGGCCTGATTGATCTCCTGGATAGGGGTGATTCAATAATGGCTGACAAAGGATTTGTTCTGAACAAGGTATTAGAGGGGACAGGTATTTCAGTTAACACGCCCCCATTCCTCCAAAGTCAAGGTCAATTTTCAAGGCAAGAAGTGGAGCAAACCCAGGTGATAGCAAAACTAAGGATACATATTGAGAGGCATATCCGCAGAGTCAAGGAGTACCACCTTTTTGATGGTGTCATTCCCTTAAGTATGGTAGGAACAATAAATCAATTATGGACAGTGGCAAACATGCTAACTTTATTCAAGGGTCCTCTTGTCAAGGAATGGAAGTAAATTGAAGATGAAATCAATCAGGAAAATGAGATAAATATATACAATTATCAGAATATAAAAATTGTATCAGAATTGTACCAGAAATTAAAGTAACATATTACAAGATCTATGAATTTCATGACATGTAATTCACGACACATATTACCTGTGTGTTGGTTGTTTTATAATTAATAACAATAACTCTAGTTAATTACACAACCATATTTAGAAGTAACTTTCATTAGGAAAGTTTTTAAGCCCCCCCCCCCCCCTTCTCCCCCTTGCAACTAATGTTGGAGGAATATTAAATTTGTCCTGTCTATCCAAAAAATTAACCTGGCACATAATTTTAAATGGTAAGTGATAAAGCTCTCAGTCTTCATATGTGAGAAAATTTGATTTGGTACCAAAGTTTCTGACCTCATGACCTTGAAGATTGATCTTCTTTTAAGGAAATATCTCCTGAATTATTTAAGGCATGCTTTCATATTTTGTATATAGATTTCTTATGGCAAGACTTTGCATTTAATAACATGACCGTTGACCTGGTTACTTTGGCATAAACATGTTGAAGCTGAATGGAAATAATTAGCAAATCTTGAATAGATATAGAAAATGCTACTTTAAGTAATGAAAACATTCCTTCAAATGAAAATGATCTATATCAAATATTGATCAGCCTTTCAAGTAATGGTCAAAATAAAACATATCAAGCTTGTCTTTCATTTCTTGCCATCTACTTGAGTCAAATGTTATAAGCTCAAGATGAGATTCATCTGAAGTCCAAACAAACAAGTAACACCACTCTAGTCCTGTTACTGCAAGCTGCATCATAATCTGATGAAAATAGTTATGTGTCCTATTCAGTTTAAACCCATTTTCATCCTTGTTGAGGTAAACACATTGTGATAGGGGGTTGACAGGACACTTGATTTCCAGTAAACCATAACATGGAGTAAGGGCAGGGCAATACACCTTTCTGTCTGGGCTTGCTGCCAACCAAGGTGACCATGGACTGACACATATTCCACAGGGATAAATGTTGACATTGTCATTCATCCTCTGAAAATACAGAAAGTAGTAGAACATAGTTTTAAAATATTGCTGACTCTTATATATGTTTTATTTATTTGTATGAATTTTTTTTTTTACATCAAATCTTTCATCAATACATTGGTGCTTTATTCAAAACACATATCCAAAGACCTCAAATTATGACAATATTATTTATATTCAAAAGATCTTGTAAATTTTGTGTATTCATTTATAATTTATGTATTTATCAAATTGATATACATGTATAGACCTATGCATTTAGTTTTCTTTGGGTTAAATGCCTAAGGTATTTACAACTGGACATATAATAAGTGGACTAGTTATTCTAACAAATATTTGTGCCTGCATTTATTATCAAATACATGAAAACATATATTGTAAGAGTTCTTACTGCTACAAATGCTTCAGCTGCTGTAGGCTCACATGCTATCCCATGTCTCATATTGGCTGTCACCACAGATCTGGAAGTCCTTAGTCGCTCCACCAAGGGGTCATAGTCTATACCAAAAACAGCATTGTTTGAAAATTTGCTTTTGAAAAGAAGTTGTTCAATGTCTTTAATTTGTAGCTATTGGTCAATTAACTAAACAAGCTAAGCTAAGGCACCACTGAGGGCTACAAATTTAAGACATACAAGAAAAATTGAACTTTACATTGTACTATATATACAATTGTTCTCTAGAATAATAATTCATGATCTTGTCTATTTCGTTGAATTAAACATGTTGTATTTTAAGTGTACATATCAAATTAAAAATGCAGAATCTTACTTGAAATGTAGTAATGTTCATTACATGTATCAAGCCGATACATTTTTCACATAATTACCTTTTCTCCTTTTGACAATGGAACCAGCAATAGATGCCGTTATCCTATCAAGCCTAATCCTGTGCCATTTGGGATCCTGGGACTGTAACTGAGTCAGAGATTCTATCTCTGAAGCCTCATCAGTAGTGACACTTAATGAGTCAGTTTTCAAGTGTTTTGTTTCAGATAACACAGTAGATATATTGTTAATCATCACATTTTGAGATGGTAATTTAGGAAAGTCATCAGCATCCAATATATTCAGAATTAAATTACTGTTCATTTTTTGCTGCACTGCAAGTGGACTCCCCTTGGGGAATTTGCCAAACTTCGTGTCTACAACTTTCTCCTGACGTTCTAAATTTACCACGCTCAAAAGCATACAGGTGTCGTCAACTTCTTCAAGGTTATCACACAATTCCTGTAAAGGTAGTTCGGACACATTTTCAATAGGGTTGTATAATGTTGTTCGAATTCCTCTAGGTGGCACATATGGGTTCCTCATATCAAAACCTAACACTCGAACGTTGTCAATGGAGCTCCCTGCTACCTTTTCCCCTCTTGGTACATGCCATGTTTGTGGAAGTGAGGTTTTTGCTACATCTGTTGGAATAACCAGCATTCCAGTTGTTTTCATATGAGCAAGAGTATACAAAAGACCTGTAATGTGACCACATGCACCAAAGGTTCCAATTGGACAGGAGCAACTGCTGTCATCTCTCAAATATTGGTCCTGATTTTAGATGTATCTGTAAAGACAAATTTGAAAACATTAAGTAAATTAATGTAAATTTAAATATTTTAAAACAAGTATAGTTGGATTTAGGTAATAATTTAATAGTCAATTCATTTATTGTACAGTGTTTAACAACAAGTGGTCCATGGGCCACATTGCTCACCTTGGCCCATATTTAAAGATTTTCCCTATAAATTTGTATGTAAATCTTTGTTTCCTTATTGTGCCCCCACCCTAACTCTGGGTGCCGTATGTTAACAAACTTGAATCTACACTATGTCAGGAAGCTTTTATGTAAATGTTAACTTTTCTGGCCCAGTGGTTCTTGAGAAGAAGACTTTTAAAGATTTTCCCAATATCCCAACAGGAAAAAATTTGATCCCCAATTGTGACCCCACCCTACCCCCAGGGGTCATGATTTTAACAAATTTGAATTTCCACTATGTCAGGAAGCTTTCATGTAAATTTCTGCTTTATTCTGGCTCAGTGGTTCTTGAGAAGACCTTGCCCTAGTTTTGCATTTTTGTGATTTTCTCCCCTTTGAAGGGGGCATGGCCTTTCATTTGAACAAACTGGAATCTCCTTCACCCAATGATCATTTGTTTCAAGTTTGGTTGAAATTGGCCCATTGGTTCCGGAGAAGCAGTCGTTAGTATGAAAATTTTACAGACAGACGACAGACAACGGACAATCAGAAAAGCTCATTTAAGCTTTCAGCTCAGGTGAGCTAAAAATGAATTATACAACTTCAATGCAGTGATCAATACATTGGTACAGATGTTGATATGAATGGGTTCATCTGGAGGGAGGAACCCCCACATGCATGTATGGGTGAGTGACCACCCTATCAAGTTGGACTCAATCCCAAATTTCAGAGGGGAAACCCGAGTTCTAAGGAAGCATATGCTTTAACCAATAATTTTTGTATACTGGTATTTGTGACTATAACTTACAGGTTAAGTAGTACATATTAGATGGTATCTCAAAAATGTAAATAGAATAATTAATCATTATGATACATATGACTGATAAAACATCATAAACAATCAAATTGAATATTACCTCAATTGTGTGTGGAGACTCATTTTTCTTCTGTGATCGGTAGGATCTAGCTTTAACAACACAGCCATCATCCAATTTATACACTACAATAAGAAATGTTTGATTAAAATTTTATTACAAGTATATATATATATATATATATATATATATATATATATATATATATATATATAACACACATATACTATATTTAACAATTACATTATGACTACATGATAATGATACACATGTATACCTTAAATACACATGTTAAGAATTTCTATATTGACATTGGTCTAGAGTTGGCTCATACAATGTAACAATACTTATTGAAAATGCACTGTATAAGAAGGATGATATATGGGGAGTTGTTGTTCTGAACACAGGGGGTACCAAGGGACAGTGCCTGCATGTGTCATGTCGACTAGTCTTGTACCCTAAGTATTCGAAACAGCTTATCTATAGTATACAATTTTAACAATTGAACATTATAACTACATGATACAATATACATATGTATACCATGATATATGCATGTTATGGTTACATGTATGATGTAATGTCTCATGTGGTTTACATTGTCTAAACACATACTACTAGTAATACAGTGTATTATGTATGAACCATGAGAAACCATGTTTGCACATATGCACTGTTTGTAGTTTCTTCATGTGATTTCAATATAATGTTATCTGTAGGTGTTGCGGTGAAATAACACATCAAATGCAAAGTTGAAACTTTACGGCACAAGTTAATTGCATGTAATACGTTAAGTATTAATACCATGTTCAAAATGTCTCATGTTATGAACATTGTTTGTAGCTCATAATACTAAATTACAGTGCACTTTTTTTTTCTTCTTCTCATAAACATTACATACTGAAATCTGTCAAATGCATTATGATTTAAACATATCTTATTGAGAATATATATGTATTAATAATAGTGATGTATGCCCAGGAGGGCCCTAATTTGGAATAAATAAATCATTTGATATATATATGCAGGGGCTATAAATTGATAAAATGATGCTAGTTTGTCATAAATTAACTCATTGAAACTACTAGATTATTTATCATTCAACAAAAATATATGGTTTTTCAGCAGGCTGGGATGCTATAGGCCTAAAACTTTTTTTTCTGAGGGGGGGGGGGGGTACTTGGACATGTATACGATCGATCAGTTTTACCAACAATCATCATATTTAATTCATATAACTAATTATTATGTAAGATCATCTCTTCAGTAGACATCTTTGTTACATGCTGATATGGTGTAAGTTACAGCCACAAAACGATTCAAGATCGATCAGTTGATAGTATCTGTCAAACTGATCAGCTGATAGACGATTTGACCTACCTCTGATATCCGAGATGTATTTCTCGCTGAAATATTTGTATCCCTTGGAAACTTCTTTGCATCCTTCACTCTTGTTTAAAGTTTTTATTGTTTCTTCAACAAAACCGAAGGTAATGAGGGGGACAATACTGAGATCTCGCGTTGCGCAACCAACCGACTTCGTACATTCCGCTAAATCCGACATGCTTGTTGTGCGTCGAAACCGACGGTAGCCTCGTTTTCGATGCGGTATGCATATTTATGAGCATCTCATTAAGAAAGGAGTATAAGCTGCATGTTTGTATCACTTTTTTGCTATGATGTAGCTGTGAAAGACCTGCAATGCATCTGCATGTGTTCTTTATTTCCCGAGACAAATGCTCATATTAATGAAATATTCTAGAAAAATTAGAAAATTCGAATTTCCATTAAATCTGCTGTAAGATGCGTTTAGAATATTTAATCTGGTTTGTTTTTAAAACAATGAACTATGATATGTTGTATCATTTCATTTCAAATGGAAACCATCGGATGCTTTTATACGCACAACATAGTTTTTACGACAAAAAATCGACTAGTTATTCAAGCTACTACAACTAGACTTGTATTTTTATATAATTTTTCAAAAATAGGATAAAATATAAATTTAAAAAAAAACAACAACATACAAAATAAAAAAACAACAACTGAAAAGTGTAACAAGCTGACCTAAATCCTGCTAAAACAAGGGTGGTCAACACGATTTATTTCCCGAGAAAAATGCTCATATTAATGAAATATTCTAGAAAAAATAGAAAATTCGAATTTCCATTAAATCTGTTGTAAGTTTGCGATCACTTGATCAGTTCATATTGAATGCACCGCGGAATGCAAGACACTTATACGGAAGAGCTCTAACTTCTATTTTGGAATACATTTAGCGATTTTGCAATATTTGCAATGAAACAAAATATGCTAAGGTGTTTGACCAAAAAAAAAAATTCATTTCTGTTGGAAGTTATAAGATAATTTGATTCCCGCCACACTACCCCTTTGTTTATTTATTTATTTTGCTCATTGATTAGAAAACGGGGCGGAGGGGTTGGAGGACAGACTAGTATTAGCTCAACTGTTGTGTGGAAAAATTTTCATTCTAATATTCTGAGTTTGATTTTCTGAATGGATGGCAAGGCTTCATACCAATTTCACTGCCATGGACATTTCTTAAACCAAATTCCATGTTTCACTGGGTAAAAATAATAAGCAATATTTAGTAATCCTGTATATCTGAAGAGTTTACTAAAAGCGAAAAATAACATTAGGAATTTAAAAATAACTGAATAGTTATAATAGACATAGAATCCATGCATTTACAGGAAATACCCGTCATTAGTTTTATTTTACACATTAACAAAAAAAAAAGGGGGGGGGTAAGCGTGTCGGTCCAAATGTCGGACTACTCCAACATAATCAAGAATGTAAGCTTTTTACATGCAGGATTAGAAGTGTGAATGAATGTCATATTTTGGAAGTAGAATGCACATCTTGGAAATACTGTCATAAAACACAAAATGATCACTGCGTTGAATAGTTATTGGTAGTTCCAATTTCCTCATATCCACACTCATGGATCCGCTCCATTAATTACGTTACTATTCCAGCTTAAGCGAAAGTGTATATATATGTGGAGAACGTGTCTTGTGATAATTTCATTATCATGTGTAATTAACATGTATGTTCTTGAGGATTTAAACAAGTCTAAATGATAGACATATAAAATATGAATATAAAATGTTCGTACCGTTTTCCATCATGTCGAAATGCATTGCATATTTGTAGGATTAGCAATATATACAGAAAAAATGATATTTAAGATTACATAAATGTCAAACACTTTAATGAGCTATTAATGAGTCTGCGATTTTGAAAATTTTCGCACGATTTCAGGGCGCGAGACAGCTCATTTTTCTTTCTAGTAATCCTCTTACTCCGTATCAATGTGCTCAGCGCAAGGTAATCAGACGCCCCTATAATATTTGATCTGTCCACTCGTCGCCTTATAGCTTTTATTGTCATCAATCCAGTCTTAATTCGGGCAATTGTATATACAATATAAATCTAATACCTCTACATTGTAATCTTATTAATCTGTGTCGCAGCCAACCTTCACAAACATCCGGCGACTTGCATCAAATACACTATCGTAGAAATGAAGAAAATTGTGCAAATTTTCATATAATTGTGTGCTATAATAAACTAATTGCCAAATGATAAAATCATTCAGCTGGTCTCAAGTCTAGACATTATGAGTCTACCCCCCCCCCCCCACCCCAATTCTTTTGGTGAGTGCAATTTTTGGTACAGATTAATCAAACCATCGCTAAAGCTTTGGCGCTTTCATCACATCTTCAGAAGCTTTACACAAATGTATACATTTTTGTAAAGCTTCTGAAGTTGTAATGAAAAAGTTTTACGGAGGATTTCTGTGTTTTCTTTTCATATTTTAAAAAAAAATATTATTATCCGATTACGGAGACTCTATTTCAATTTTGGATATATATATATATATATATATATATATATATATATATATATATATTACAACAATTCAATGACCCCCCCCCCCCCCCCCCAAAGCTGTACGGTATGACAATTACTGGAATATAGCTAACCATAATTGGCGTTGATCTTAATTTGTAGGTGATTTAAGGACTGCCGTTTTTAAGATTCCAGCGCTTCAGCCAGAGGAAGATATCCACCACATCGAACTTCGCTTTAATTCCAATACAGCTCGCGGGAGATGGTTACAAATAGAGATCAAGCGAAGTAACAAAACTATTCGAACACATACATTCCGTGTTTCAAATAACAGCGACATCACCTCGGTCATACAACCCTGGGTGTCTAAAAACGAGGACAAATTGCATGTTGAGGTCAAACAAACTTCAACTCCGAAAGAAAATGGTATATTATTGATATTTTCAAACGACAAATCACATCTTAAGAAACTTTCGGCCATCAGTAATGTATCCTCAGAAGTAGAGAATGAACTTCATTCACGGAGCAGACGATCAACCAGACGACGCAGAAAAGATTGTCACTTGTCCAATATGCATATCAATTTCAATCATCTTGGGTGGGGAAAGTATATAATTTTCCCAAATGCTCTCAACGCCAGGGTGTGTAAGGGTATCTGTGCCGCGAGAGTAGCGGAAGTGAAGGCAGTGACGAACCACGCCATGATGCAAACCCTCCTGCGGCAGTATAGAAAGGGGAAAATTCCCCTGCCCTGTTGTGTGCCGAAGGTTCTAACCCCCCTAAGTATGCTTTATGCAGAAGCCGGTAAAATCATCGTGAAACATCACAAAAATATGGTAGCGAAAGAGTGTGGATGTGAGTAAAAGATAAAAAGTTGACCGCTTTGCATCCACCAGCTTACAGTATCAATCAGCATCGCGCCCGTGTATTTGCACAATGACTTTACTTTCTCGCAGGGGAATCAGGCTATAATAGAAATATATCAATCTCATGTTGTTTTTATTTATATTCTGTGTTGTTATTTGTTGTTAAATTTTACTGAATAAAGAGAATTATTCACAAAGACCTCATATTTCTTTACCATTGCTATTAACATCACCCCCTCCCCTGTCCTATGTACTTATTCGCTGACACATTGGGCTGAAAACTGTTCGGTAAATTGCAAGTTCTCCATGCTTAAAGGACACATCTCATGTTTTCAAAGTATATCATATACCTAGTAGTGTATCAGCCCTGATACACCTATCTTGGCTAGGGTGAGACAGCTGCAAGTAGGTAGGGCTGTCTCGCCCTAAGGTTCGATATATCTCTGTCTTGGCCCGTTGTCAAGGGGTTGTCTCGCCCTCAAATTTCAAATGGCTATTTCTTCTTTAATCTTTTGAAATCTAACATAACTACATGAAAAAATGATGTTAGACACAATTTTTTTCAAATATAATACTTTCTTTCACGACAAAATTTAATTTAAGCAGAAAAATTAAATAAAAACGTTTTCAAAAACATCTAAGCAAAGGAGGGTAACCCAAGTAATAATTGTCTATTTAGAACAATAACACGTTTAACTTCATTTTAAAAAAAAACAATCAACGTTCATGGCGACAGAAAACAGTAGGAGGATTATGGAGGGTGATACTGAAGCATTATTAGAAATTCCCGGTCCTAATGGAGATCAAAATGTTAATTTACGGCAATTTTGATGTAGAAAACTGCTTTAAAACGATCTCTGAAATCTAAAATCCCGAGGACTTGGCCACAGGCACTTGTTTCTGTATATAAGTTTTGACGTCTGTATACTAATAATAATATAGTTATTATTAGTATACAGACGTCAAAACTTATATACAGAAACAAGTGCCTGTGGACTTGGCAATAAAACGAGAAAAGCAGAACCAATATCTTCCGACGTTTTTCAACGACTTATAGATGCTTAACAGATAGGAAACGGTAAAAAAAAAACTTACTTCAGTATAAGGTAACATTCCCTAAGCAAATAAATAGCAGCATCAGATCTGTAGACATTCCAGTTCATACGATGACGTATTTGAACAAATATATATTATATATATTATGATCGGTGATATGACATTTTTAAAAACGGTTTCTATGCGAGATTTGTGTATTCCATTGAAATAGATAAACTCTGAAGTTACATATTTTATCAAAAATACGTCCGAAATACCCAAGGAAATAGGTCAAGTTTTGGCATCTAACAATGTTTTTTGTGAAATTCACTTTACATACGATAAAATTGGCGTATGACCTTAACTTTTATTGGGTATGAATAAAATTTTGAGGAATTGCATGTGCCAGCCGTATTATAGCTACTGCCTGATATCTCCGTGGACAGCCTCTTAATAATATAGACACTTATTATATACTTTCAATTTCATCTCTTCTTTTTTCTTTAAAAGTTTGCGGGCATATATCACACGATATATGCCCGGAAACATTCCTGCCCGCACACATTACGTCACAATCAAATTTCTACGCCGTTAAATTTCAAATTTTTCGTGTTTTTCATCTTTTACTCTGTTAAACCGATAAAGTTATTGTTAAAAATAAAATTATTGTTAGTTTCTAAATGAAATTGAAAGTATATAATAAAAAGGTTATAGACTTTGTATGGGAAATATGACGACCTCGTTTTTTGTCGCGAACGGACCTCGCAAGCTCGGTCCGTCTACGCGCCAAAAAACTCGGTCGTCATATTTTCCCATACAAAGTCTATAACCTATAAATATGTTATACGACCCGAGTTTAATACTACCCAACGTGGGAAGACCGTAATACATGTCATATTTCTGCAAGCGGACCATCTAGGCATTTAAAAAAAATCTATCTTTGTTAGCCAAAACCATTCACCTACGAAGAGCACAGTGGGCCCAAAACCTATCGCTAGTGGAGATGAATTTAATTCCCGTATTCGGGTATTATAGCTGACCAAAAACTAGTAGCTTTCATTCAGACGACGGATAAGATTACGAGTCACTGGTTATTCTGTTTACTTCGTGATATTTCCATGCGTTATAAAATCTTGGGTTGCACTATATGTGCAGTTTTACAAATTGTCGTACCCCCCCCCCCCTGTTTTACACGGTACACTGCTATATATCAAATTGCCATTACAGGAAATTCATACCTTGTGATAGTTCATGATCATTCTTTTATTTGGTGAATTTGTGCTGCACGTGCTGTGAAACAATGTACCGACGAGTGGTGGGAATAACGCAGGTGTTTGTGTTGTACGGGATGTTTAAAATTTGGGCATGTCTGTTGTGTTCTCTCTCTCTCTCTCTCTCTCTCTCTCTCTCTCTCTCTGCTATTTTTTTTTAGAAAAGATTATCCTTCAAATGAAATCTTTGAATGTAATTTTGGAAGAAATCCTATAAACTATTCATGGAATTCTAATAAATGTTTCACAGGAAGTATCAATGCACTATTTGCATTTATGTGTAGATTTCCTAACTTGCGATGCATTCTTGCGAAGACCAGGGAACATAAAGTGGCAAGAAATGAAATATACAGCACTCGTGATGTTCATCACTGGGTGTTTAAGAAGCTTTTCGCCGCGCACGAATGTACGGAAGCCGATAGGTGCCAGGGTACATAGAATTGATATATATTTAACTGGCGGCCGCCACTTAAAATAATATATTGCCAATTGCAAAAACAGTGTAATTCGTATCACTGAGTGATTATTTTTGGTAAGATTTAGTACGCAAACACGCATCATCGTTTTTTAAAGTGTATAGGGACAGTCGGGAATTGTCTTCTACAATTATTGTTGACAAGCAGAAAAGGAACCTAAAATGTCTCTTTTGTCCAAACTTCGTACTCATAAATTGGAGGAAGGGAGCTCCGTTCATCCTTCAATTGATCAGTTCATTCATTATTACATTTTTACCATCCATTACTACCACCAGAAGAGTGGAGTGGGGGCCAATCCGCCAATTAATCTTATTTCACATGTGAAAATAATTCAGTTTGCATGAGAAAATAATAAAAATAGAACGTTGTCAAAAACTGGAGGGTCAGCCCCGTGGTTTTACGTATTTAACAGTACAAGCAAAAAACAATAATTTAATGCTCATAATTGTATATATATATATATATATATATATATAGAAAGCACAGATAATTTCACTTGTTTGGGATACCCACTTCCGCCCCTACCCGGAGTTGAACTCACGACCTGCGGAACCAAATCTCCTAACAGCATGCAACCAGCGCGCTAGACCGCTCGACCATCTAGGCAAGTCAATAAACTTGCTTTCGATGTCGATGGAATTCTCGCCACGCTGTCACACGCTACACGGTCATTGAGAATGGAAATGGGATACAGTTATTTAACGTACACTTAAGAGGATCATACATGATACACATTTAAATTGAGTGGCGGCCGCCATATAAATTAAGCCGCTAGTTACTATACCCTGGCACCTATCGGCTTCCGTACGAATGGATATATTTTTCAGCACGTACAATTTAAAGCGCATGTGTTGAAATTTATTTTAATTAATGTTTATTATATATATGATATACATTATACACATATAGTTTAACAGTCTTCTTCATAACTTAGAGCGCTGCTAGTTCTTGCAATTTTTTTTTTTTTTGCGATAGTAATACACATGATACATGCATAAGAAATGGGGACAGTTTTTTGGTGTTTTCTTTTTTGTAAATCGGCTTCCATATACACATGTACAGCGTTTTCTTGAAATGTTAACGGTACAAATATGCTTTAATGAGTATACGGGTCACATGCGTGGTTGAATTGAATTTTACATTTTAAAAAATTTCTGGCCGAGATGTACTCAGCTAGATGGATTATAAAGTTGGACTAATAATTATGTTTCTCTTCATTCATGCGTTACTTGAAAAAGGGGAGGCGTTATCGGATAGACTGTGTACTTTATGTTCTTCAGATAGTGTAGTTCAAGATGAATGTCACTTTTTACTTCATTGTTCCTCTTATTAAAATCTTAGAGTAATCTTGTTTACCAGTATCAGATTTAACCCCACTGTGGTCAATATGCCAGATTTAGACAAAACGAAATTTCTATTATTAAATTTTCCAAGACAAACTGCAAAATTCCTGTTCTCAGCATACACCTACAGGCAGTAGTATTATATACCATAATAGTAAAAGTCATACGTAATATATGTACCACTGTATTTATTATTTAATGGGGGGTTTTCTGTTAAAAGTGGCATATAGACCCGATGGGCCGGGCGTTTAAATTTCTATTATTCTGTTTAATATATATTTCAATTCTGTAATGTATAAAACACATGTCACTATAATAAATCATTTACTTACTTACTTTATTCCTCCTTGAAAGAGTACATTAGAAGTGCATATACTGCAATAATGACGAATACAAATATGAAGATGTACATGTACACGAATAAAAAAGAAAGAAAATATGATGTACAAGGAACTTTGTGTAGTGCTAACTTTAACTTCAGATTGCATGCTTCTGTTATATATGGCCAATAACTTTTATTAAATAATTCCCACACATGTGGTTGTTGTTTTTCATCCTGTTCTGATAATGGAAAGATTCAATGGGGCTTTAGCTAACATATAAAGTGGATTGGAAATCAACTTTGAAATTGGAATTTCAAGCCAACGTTTTCTAGAGAGTCCGTGCGGAAAATGTTCTCACTCCTGCATGCGCTTCGATAAGCTCAAATCTTTTCAATCAATGCCATGCATGGTTGAATTAAATTTTAAAAAATTGATCTTGCATAAATATTTTGCGCCTAAAGTGGAAGCTAAATATTGATTGAAATCAGAAAATGTAGTTTTCGCGGGCCTATTGTCCGATCATTTAGCGGCAAAACATCTGACATTTCACAATAAACCAAACTGTATGTATTTGTCTTCATTTTCATGGTCTACAGTTCACCCAAAATCTGCTGCTGACATCCGACATGTGGATGATAAGCTACTAGAATTTGCAACACATTTATATAACTGTGATTCTTCTGGAAGAAGACTTGGATTATCAGCTTTGCATTACCAAGGTATGTATTTCAAGACAAGATATTTAATTTCATAATAAGGCTTAAGACAGCTTTAAAGTTGCTAGTCTCCTAACAGAAACTGTTACAAAAGAATTTCTTTTATAATCATATTTCTCAATATCTGAGGAGTAATTCCTGTGAATGTCTCATTTGTTCCACCCATCTATATACATGTATATGCTAGCTATACTATCATCCTAGAAATGTTTCAATATTGCTGAATGATTTCTTTTTGGTGTTTGAGATATTCAGAAAGAACTTGTGACCCCTCTCTGCCCATACTTAAGAACCTTTAAAACCCAAATCCCATGTGTTACTTATAGGAACAGATGAAATAGTATCCAATATGAACATTAACATGTGGGCGGAGAACTCTGTGGCAGCTGAACTATGCAACAAGGATACTGGTGAAAAAGCACGATTACGCAGATGTCCAGGGGGGCATTTCGTGTGTGTTACTGGAGGAGGACACATATCATATTTTGATCCTATTTTCAAGTGAGTATTTCTCCCTTATGATATTGTGGAATTAAATCATGAACAAGACTGATTAATTGGGTTATTACAATGTGAAATACAGAATATTGTCAATTTTATACTGTTCCATGGAGTTTGAACCAATTATTGAATTCATAAATTAAATTTTCTTCTACTTTAGATCTGAGAGTCCCTCACAGATCTTCATGCAAGTTGTACGACTCATGTATCTTGAATTAAAAGATGTTCCTGAGGAGGACTTGGGGGAAGCCATAAAGAACTACGTTCTCTGTTATGACAACATGTGTCAGCTTGATTCTTTGAAAGCTTCCAAAGAAGATTTGCCTTTGCCTCCACCATTTCATTCCATGTGGAAATCAATAACCAAAGTCATAGACAGGCTCCACCTTCAAAACCACAAAAACCCCAAATGCAAGAAACACTACAATCCAGATGATGTACTGCCACCTGGCTACAACACTATGGTGGCTGAGCAGACCTTCTCTTCGTTTTCACGATTTAAGAAAATTGCAAACTCCATGTCCCAAACACATCATCTCTTCTTTATCCACAGAAACATCAAAAGGCGAAATTCATATACAGCCAAGTGTAGGAAGAAGGGAAAGGAGCCGCTTTTACCAGGCATCAACATCAAGGCTGTATTTAAATCAACTTAAAGTATTGTGATTGCTAAAGTGCATTGAAATGAAAATAATACATAACTTAGAATTAGTCTTGAATTATTGCTATGTGTATATGTAGATATATTCTACCTTGTAACTTGGTTAGAAAACTTTTGAATTTTAAGGGAGTTAATGTTTTGATCTAAGAAACTGAAGAAAAACAATTTCCTTCTAGGTCATTCTCATTAAAGGAATTTTCAATGTAACACCTATTATTCCATTTATGTATGCATGGTGGTCTTACTCTGGTATGCATATTTATTTGAGCAATCTGCATTCCTAGGATAAGTGTATGATATGAGTATAGGGACAGAAAGGCACAGGACAAAACGTCACAAAAATGCTCACTAAAGCTGTTGTTCAGACACCAGACATTTCTTACAGTGGATGGGAGGTAGAAGGGAATACATGTCATCATTCTTATTGGTGTTTGTTTTGCCACATTTAGCACTTTCAGTTCATTGTTAGATGTTCATTATTAGATGATAAAAGAAAAATCATTGTCTTGTTTATATAGCAATTATCATATGACAGTTCACTTCTTGTTTTGACAATAATCTGGAGTGAAAGGAAGCCAACCATATGCATATAATTCTGCCATCAGATTTTGTTTTGACAATCATTAATATGTAGTATACTAAACCAAATGATCATAAAGCTTATTCTTATTTTATCTCAATACAAAATATTTCTTTTTAAAAATCAAAATATTTTACAATAAATATGATAAAAGGAATAACAATTTTATAATTATTATCAAAATTTCATAGAAAATATAAATTTTGCATATATATTTTCTTAAACTTTACAAAAAGAACAGATATATTTTTAAAATATATAAAAAATCAATACTTTTTATTTTCTTATAAACTGTGGCTTTTTGTCCTGTGACATTTTGTCCTACTTTCATAAATTTCTTATTGTGACTTTTTGTCCATGGTCATTTTGTCCGTGACTTTTGGTCTGTGACTTTCTGTCCTGTGACTTTCTGTCCTACATTCATTTTAGAAATGTGCCATTACAATAGTTTGTAACTTTAACTATAGTCACTGATAAAATCAAGTTTAAATGTTATCACTCAATACCTACACTTAGCTGTATATATCTGTGATACCTACACTTAATTACCTGTATAAGAATTACTTATAATGTATTTATCAAAATAAAGATTTTGGTTCAATTGAATATAATACATTATATAGAAATCAATTTCTGAACGGGAAGACAATAATGTAATTTTACTTCATTCAAAGCCTCTGGATAGGTTTTCTAACTTGAAAATATTAATCACAGAAGTTTATAAACCATATTTTTTCTCTCCTTGGAATAATAAATCACAATTTCTAACAAGAATTGTCTACACAAAAAAGAGAGCTAGTATTTCACACACCTCCCAACCCCACTTGACACCTTTGTATACCTTTTAGTCCATGCACCCACAGGAAGGAAGCCATGTTTTATAGTTGTTTTCACTGTAATCAAGTGGAGGGGTTCTACCCCAGCTGAAACACTGTCTCATTATGCCTCCAGAGACCCATAACCATACCCTTTTGTTTTTACTACAATCAAGTGGAGGGGTTCTACCCCAGCTGAAACACTGTCTCATGATACCTCCAGAGACCCATAGCCAGACCTGTTGTTTTTACTACAATCAAGTGGAGGGGTGCTACCCCAGCTAAAACACCATCTCATGGTACCTCCAGATACCCATAGCCAGACCTGTTGTTTTTACTACAATAAAGTATATTGGTTATTCAGTCTACAAATTCAGAGTGTCAAGGGGGTCCCAAACCCTAAGTGCCAGCCCTGCCATACACACTGGTAAAGCATAAAAACCAAACAACTTTAGCATTTCTCATCACTTTTATGAAGACACCGAAAACAGTAAGTTACCAATTTTAATAGCTTATAATTTTTGTAACCTTTGATATGAATTTTTGTGCAACTATACCAAATGACCTAATAGTTTTCATCTTACTTTACTGCCTGTTACTGTTCAAGATAACTTGTAATTCCAGTTGTAATCATTTCTGCAAATTAATCGGGAGATTAATTGTTGTGAAATAATTTCAATTAATTTATATTTATCAAAACAGTACGAACCAAGTGAGATAGTAGTGGTGACTAGTTTAAATTCTGGGTCTAGGGAATAAAACATTATTCATGGTATGTGTGTATCAGATCAAACAATGTTTTTCTGCTATTAGATTTTAAATTATTATTACATGTATGTATGTCCAGTTGCACTGTTTCTCCTCCAATTAAATTTCTTATGTGCACTAGGTTTGGATTTCATGGCCAAAACTGTCAGTTATTACATGTGTAAAAAATAGAAATTTTTAACTTTTTGATAACTGGTAAGCGGTAAATGTATTATGGCCGAAAGCCGTAAGTCCCGGAGATTTCGAGATTTCACAATTTGCAGAGGTTACTCTTTGTAACCTAGGTACATACAAAAAAAAAAAACTTTTTCTGAGAATTCTTCTACAAAAGTACCAAACCAGAGTTTTCATCTGCCAAAAAGCGGTAAATCTAGTAGTATAACTCAGCCTGTACGTTTTATAAATGTCGGAATCCAAACAAGGTCGAAGACACTGACCGATTTCCACAGTCCCTTTGTAAAAACTGGGTTCTAAGTAATCCTATTGTTTAATATATTTTTTTCTTAATTCATTTAAAGAGGGAATCTTAGAATGAAGTAGAATTAGTCTTCAATATGATTAAATTACAGTATTTAACAATCCTCATATTTCTGGGAATATTATTATGTCTACTGGTTTCTATGCATAATGAATGTGACAATGTTCTATAACGAGTAATAAGCTGCTTACTATACGAGTCTATTGGTTTTGTTAGATAATATTGTACACAAACATTGTCAACTAGGTGCCGGTATAGCATACACTTTGATGAACTTTCAAAACTGCACATTATCTTTTGTCTGTATATATCTAACATTTTGTGTTCGATAATTTTATAAATATTTTGGTTCCTAATGTGGTCCCACAAGAATTAGATCATTCTTTTTTTTATATTAGCTAACCAGTTATCATTATAAATCTTTAATTTTCTCTTAATACATAAAGGTAATCTTCCTAATTCGCAGTAAACCATATTGTCACATGTCTTAATTTCTATTTACACCCAGGACATTCTTGCAAACATCAATGTGTACTTTCTCAACACCTGGGGCTTTATTGAATCCCCATTATTTCAGATCCATAGGATAATACGCTACTAACATATATGTCAAAAACGGAACATTTAGTTTCTACATTAAGACAATGATTTTTAAGACTATTATTGATTGCAAACAATGTTTTTCTACCTTGCTCAGCAGCATACCTAATGCGTTTTCAAAAATGTCCCGTTGTAACACATAAGCATTCCTAAATAATTAAATTCATTTACAATATCTAAAAGAACATCATCATAATACCATTTTTTTGTGGTCGTCAACTTTACTACCATTTCTAAGTATCATTATTTTTGTTTTCTGCACATTAACACTCAAATCCCATTCTTTCGTGTAATGGCAAATAAAACTTCAAATTACTCGACCTTGATTACAGGTGGCGCACGATCCGTTAACGTCCAAGGCATTTCTAACCTCAAGTTAAGGTAGCTCCATCCTCATGTGACTTATCAATATTAATGGTTAAAAGTGGAAAAATTTTATTAATTTCCACTCTATATAGTTTAATTTAATTAATAACCAAAGAAAATGTATATGTTGCGACCTTTACATCACTTAACAAATGTAGTACACTTTTCAATTTGAACGTCATTGTTCATACTTCAGATTGAAATCGAAGTTACAAGTGAATATTGAAAAACGCTTTTATTATATGCACAACATTGTCTATATGATAGTGAAATTTGTAATTTACTTCACTTGGATAAATTTATAGCTTTATGAATTTGCATTTAATTTTGATAAAAGTAGATATGATTCAAATTTTATTTCTAAAAAATTCAGAATCTTGAGATGCATTTTTCTTCTGGTTTGCGTCAACAGTTAAAATAGGCTAGGACTGGTATTCGTTTCTTTGACATATTGGACTGTACTTCCGTGGGTCAGTTGATAAACATGACATAACAACATAACTATGATAATGCAAACTTTGATAAGTTATGAAAGTTTGACAATTTCATCTCATATTTTGATTAATTTCATACGTATTGACTATTGAAGAATCCAGACTCGTTTTCCCTGAAATTCAAACAATATTTTACAACACTTTTTGAATTATAACAAAATTAACAATGAAAGTAAAGTGTTGAAATTAATTTACAATGCAGTCATCAAAAACGAAAACAAGACCTAAGAATATTCACTGCCTTATAGTTACAGTCTGATTATAGCCACCCCTCCATTACAGTCGTGTCGTCGTACCGAGTGACGACGGAGGGGGTGGGGGGTGGGGTGCTATTAGCAATCGCGTTCATTCATATTTTGACGACCTTGGTTAACTCTAAAATTAATTTTTAAATGACATATGAAATATATTTTTGTACCATACTTGGTTTATATATTGAGGACTCAAATTTCCCCTGTTCTATTATAGATCTAGTCTAAAAAGAGGGGGGGGGGTCATAGAATTATAAGATCATTGATGACTGTATCACGAAGGAAAAATAAAATTTCAGCATAAAACATTCATGAAGAATATTACGATCTACAGAGCAAATGTTTAATCCCCCGCAAATACTATCTGCAACGAAGTCGTCATCTGATATCATATCTGTGAAGTTGGACTGAACTGAAGACTGAAGTTTATAGCGCACGGCGCTGAGTGGAACTTAAAACGATCGTTGTCGCTGTCACATTTGATGACAATGAACCAATTGATTTTTTTTAAAGCTTCATATCTTGGGAATTCTACCCCCGCTCCTTGTTTGCACAACAAAAACCTTACACTCTCTTATAAATCTTATGTACACTGGAAGTCAACAAGGACGTAAACGAGTCTTGCGCCACCTATGTTTGAAATAGGGCAAACAACTGATAAATATTCGCAATTAGATAAAGTATTTAACATCCTTTGTAAGCCAGCAGCGCTCTCAGACAACAAAACCATATCATCACCGTACATCAATACTCGGGCAATCTTCTCGTATAAAGCTATTTTCAATATCGTTAAAGGGATTGATTCACGATTTTCCCCAAAATTTTGTTTTTCACTTTTAATGATCAAAAACTACTGTCTAATAAGTTTAAAAGTTTTCGCATAAAAATTAAGGTTATACATTATCACAGAAGCTCATTTTAGAGAGTTTATTATTTGTTTTGTAAACAAAGATTGTGGTATATCATTGTTTACGAAATTTTCAAAAGAAATGGATATTGATCAAAGTTTATCATATCTTTCACATTTCAACCATTCTTTGAGTAAAATCTGTCATCTAAAAGTTAAAATTTGATGTGACTCTGCAGATGCTTTATATTACAAAATTATTGTTTCACTGGTTTGTTTGTATACATTAAAAGACTCCAGTATTTTTTTACATAACACAGATTTAAGTCTAAAATATTGCTTTTATTCTTGCATTCAGAAAGTCAAAATTTTCGCTCTCAACATTAAATGTGTCATATTTTTAATGTTTTAACATCAAAAATGAAAATAATTTTTCTCAAAAATCGTGAACCAGTCAATGAGAAAAGTATTGGTGATAGAACTTCACCTTGCATAAGGCCCACTTCATTACAAAAGTATTCACTTAAAAAGTTACTTTACACAAGACTTTACATTCTTATAAAGAGACTGTATAATCTTTACATGAATTTTCCTTGTATTCCTAAATGTAACAATTTGTACCAAAGTTTCTATCTATAGAGGCAACCGCTTTCTGGTAGTCTACAAAAAGACAATATAATTTTTTCATGTTACACAAATGTAAAACGATAGTTGAGGATAGCTGTCGGTAATTAGTCATGATTACAACATTAACCATGGATTCCGTTACCCAGCTATGGCCACGCGAATATTCCCCATTCACCCAGTCATGTTATTTTGAATAAAAATCTCTAAAAGTAAAAAAAAACTATACTCCCTAAAATAAATAATGTAACCCAAAAAGTGTGCTTTTACATATATATTTGCATGTAAAACCTTAGTCCCTATTATGATCCCAACTACCCCTGGAGGCCACGATTTTTGCAAACTTGAATCTACACTACGTCACGTCAGAAAGCTTTCATGTAAATGTCAACTTCTTTGGCCAAACGGTTCTTGAGAAGATTTTTCCTATACATTTGTATGTAAAACTTTGATCCCCTATTGTGGCCCCATCCAACCCCCGGGGCCCATGATTTTTAACCAACTTGAATCTGCATTATGTCAGGAAGCTTTCATGTAAATCTCAGCTTTTATGGCTTAGTGGTTCTTGAGAAGAAGAGCTAAAAATGTGGTTATACAGCCAATATATAGATACTGCTAAAATGCTAAGCTGTAAACAAATATTAACAGTGACTTAAGAGTGTTGTGTTTACATAAACAATAGTGCAAATTTCAGGTTCAATATACTGATCGAGCCATCACGCCCTTATTTTCAAAAAAAGTTGGATTTAAAACTTGGAAGGGCTTGGTACTCTGGTCGAAATATCATTTTCTACTTTCATATTCAAAACATGACTTTGACAATTGCACTGAATTTTTACTGTACTTATTTATTTGAAAATCAAAATACATTCTGTACTAAGAATTGTCAAAACTAGGGTGATCCCTACCATTTCTAAAGGTATATATCATAGTATATACCATAGGTGGATCCAGGAATTTTTTTACTTAACCTTTGAAAAGCTTATCATTTGTAAATTGCAGTAATTGTAATTTAATTGAAGAATTTGACAAAGTAATTGTAATTTCATTAATTACGGTTGTATGTATTTGAACTTATATCCCAAGGATTCAAAACACTGCCGCCAGGATCATTACACGTACAAAGAAATATGACCACATAACACCCGTGTTAGTAAATTTACATTGGATCCCTTTAGAACAGCGAATCCAGTACAAGCTGCTGCTACAGACTTTTAACGCTTTCAATGGAACATCGCAATTATATATTTACATTAGTTCAAGAAAGACTAGGCAATAAGTATGTAATAAGTACAATAACTAATTCAGGTAAAGTTAAGCAACATAGTGTGTGCGGAAGCATATGGAGATGAGCTGGGTATAATCCTGGCCGATCATTTGCTTTGCTTGCAAATGTGTTCCATACCACTAATTAGGTGCATCCCCCAACTGGGGTATAATTTAGTTGGTAAAATATATGCAGTGTAGAACACCTGTTTTTCAATGCAAAAAATTTCTTATTTTTGCGCAAGGTGAATACCAATAGCATAAATAATAGTTTCTTGAATAACCTTTCAGGTTTCAGCATGGACAACATAAAAATTTTGGATGGACAGTGGCATGTGCGAAATGGGAAAAGATGGAACATGAGATCAAATTTCGTATTCGATATTTTATATGAAGTGGCTCATCCACAAGACTCCATTTATGTGGTAGAGGTGACAACGGACAGTGGCCAGAAGGGGTAAGGAGCTAGCTTCATATTCATTCAAGATAATGTATTTTGTTATATGGTAATGAAGAGTGTTTTTCCTTCCCATCCAAACTAAGAAATGAAAGGCTATGAAGGATATTAATCAAAAGTTATTCATGTTCATATATATGCAAGCCATATATTTTCTTTAAACTTCATCATTTCAAGCTCATGGTCAATACACATAGAAGAATATGAACATGAATTACTGACTGAAAGACAATCATTTATGAATTTAAATTGTCTGTGTACTGGTTCATTGCTTCTGATCCACTTTGATTTAATGACATTACATATTCAATCACAAATATGTCATTCTATATGTTCTTTTATTTTTCAATTTATTTATAACTTGCCATTGACTGAAAAATAGGTGAATTAATTGTCTGAAATTAATGACATAATCCTTCTATTAGCATTGCATTGCAATGACCAGCTCCCTCTTAAAAACATTTGTATGTTTTTAAAACATACTAGCAAACTTTGCTGAACACCACATGACATGAGAATAATCTAAACATTTTATTCCACTCAGAGAGGCTTTCTTCAAAGCTGGAGACTTGCATAATCCAAAAGATTTCCAAACCTCCCTTAACCGCACTTTTAAAGTTGGAACCCTGCTGTGCCATTTTAAGCAAGTGGAGTTACTGCAGTTGGTGGCACAAATGGCATCAGAGGCCAGAAGACGAGCAGAGGCAGTGACATATAGGAGAAGAATGGTGCTAAATGCGGGGAAACAAGAAGGAACATCCATCATATTCCTTAGTCCAAATCAGATTATGGACATTTCAACTGGTGCCATGGTAATTACTGAGCAAAGAAAGGCTAAAATTAGTATGTTACGGTATCAATAAAAAACATGTATCAATTAGAACACAAATACTGTTGTCAACGTCAAAAATTGCAATTTTCCTTAAATAGCATTATCAATATTTCACAAAAACTGGTTAAAACGATATAATAGTATTCATAACAATTTCATGAAACTGTTTCTTTAAAAAAATATACGAAATATTTGTGAAAAACATAGGGAGTATATTGCATAATGGACTTTTTATGAAGGATTCTATGAAAACAGAGTTATTGCCCTTGGATTCAATATTTTCAAACATATAATTAATTATTTATATATAACTTAGACATTTGAAATAATTTATGGTTAACAAGATATGTTACAATAACTATGGGAAAAAACTCCAACACAATTGATGCAAAAATCATTGAGTTTGAAATGAATTACTTTTAGATCCATCCCATGGATTGCCCATTCATGTGGCTGAAGGGCGAAATTGTGAACCTGAGAGGACCCAAGATGGATCTAGTGCATGAGATAAGGACACCAATAGGTCTCACGACACTGACCGCCTTTTTAGGAAAAGCAGAAGTTATCTTAAAGGAGAATATCGGTCCAGCCATCCTAGCATGGAGTAGTATGTACAGCTTAAATCTTTACCAGAAATGGATGGACACCATTCGGCATTTCAATTTGCCAATGTTGTATGGGCCACCAACGGCAGGAAAAACATTGATTGCTCAATGTGCCGCATGGATGAATGGCTGCAGTGAGCTGCATATAGCCTCAAGGTAATTGGATCATTTTGCATCTATATATATTATTATGGTCTACAGTCATTTTATTCTTTTAGTCTTAAGATACAATACATGTACAGTGCTCCCTCTTTAAACCTTTGTTTAAGATGAATTTGGGCAATAAAGCGGGGGGTGGCATTATAAAGAATTCACCATTACTGACATTTCACAGAGCAATAAAAAGAAATCCAATACCACCTAAATACCTTGTCCAAACTGGACACTTCACAGCACCAGTATCAAAATACAGTTGTGATTGATTACCTATGTGTGTTAGGTAATTGTCATTATTATCAAGGGTAACCCCTATAAAATTTGACCATTTGTTGGTGAAAGTCAGTGGCATATGGCATTATGCTGGGGTGGCATTATAACGGGAGTGTTAACAAGGGAGAAAATTGGTCTTTAGGAATTTCAGGCAATAAGCGGGGGTGGTGTTATAAAGGGGGGGGTGCAATATACCTAGCACTGTATAACAATTGTACGGATTGCAAATCTATATGATATATGCCTATATACCAATGCTATTCTCAGTATGATTTCATAATACATTGGTAACTTAATTGTGAATATGGAATGATTCTGGGCGTGGCATTAGCCTTAAAAGTGGTGTGAGCTCTTATTCTTTTAAGTTAATTTTGCACGGGTGAATTTTGCCCAGTGGTTCTGGAGAAGATTTTCCTATGAATACATGAATTTACGACTTTGACCCCTACTGTGGTTACACTATACCACCGGGGCCATTATTTTAAGAATCTAGAATCTGCTCTATATCTGGATGCGTTTCTGTCTCATTTTTCATCTCCACTCTTCTGGTTCTTCAGAGAAGAGTTAAAGCATCACATGTACAACTTGCATCCCCTATATAGTATCTGCATTATGTCAGGAAGCTTTTTTGTAAATTCTAACTTTGTTTTGTGATATGCATATTATGAATTCTTATTATGACATATTATGCAACTTTTACTACCCTCTCAGGTGTACCCTAGCTTTTGTCACGTCATGGCTGACTACAAGTAGTCTGCCATTTGTGTGGGACGACCCAACATCAAGCGAAGAGGTAGTCCAGCTAGCCATAGATCTTGGAAACGGGGCAGTATGTACACATTTATATTGTTTGTATCTTTGGAACAACGTCAAACGATACCATTAACAGGAGGCCCATGGGCCACATTGCTCACCTGAGTCACCTTGGCCCTTATCTGAAGACTTCTATTGTGGCCCCAACCTATCCCGTAGGCCAATGTTTTACTGTTTCTAACATCTCGCGCCAAGAAATTGGAAAGGGAAGAGGAATACCTTAGTAATGATGATAAGAAGAAACTGAGTGATAAAACTGTTCCCAAACTTTAATAACAATACCCTGTCTCTGGTCAACTACATTTTACATTGAATGGATACAGCCTGAATTGCCTAGGTTGCATAGCATATTGTGTCAATACCACTGAAAACTAATAATGAAAACCTATAACTTCAAGCGTAGTAATTGTAATAATGTATGAAATTCTACCAATTTTATTCATATATTTTAGGTGAGAGGAAGGGCGAATGAAGACACCAAGAAACCTTTAACCGGTTGTCTTGTGACGGCAAATTTCGACCTCAGCGCAGCTTACAAGTAAGCATTTAGCAACTTTATAGGAGCATGAATACAATTTAAAATGAAAACTTTTATTTTTATAATTTTCTCATTTCTCATTTGACTGCCAATTGTTGAGTTGCAAGTGAAAGAAAGCACTCACAATTCTTTGTTATGAAAAGAAGGCTTGCGACATGTTTTTTTTTTCTCAATTTTTCCCCACTCAATATATATATATATAAAATATCACTATAATACATATAATACAAGATTTCATATATGAGTCATTATCAAAATCCGCCTTCTAATAATCTCATAATTTTAATTCAAACATTTCTGTATTTAATTATTCATTTTTTCCATGATACATCTGTAATAGATATAGATAATAAAATTTATTGATAGATTATAGATTTATGAAAAGTCACTAATTTGTCTGTCCTGTTACGATGACTGTCTTTCCTGTTATAAGCAGGTCTCTCCTGTTACAGGTAACATAATCACTAGAATTTCTTTCATTTAATATCATTTTGTGCACCAAAGTCTTTTGAAATATTTCCAAGTTGTTAATATCTACTATAAAAGAGTTTTTTAAAACTGTTTTGCAAAAATTTAATAAGTTAATCATTTTAATAATGTACAGATTATCTTGCTGCTTAGAAATTGTCACATTTTGCAATGTTCATAGGTATAAATTGTTGTCATTAGTTGTTGTGAGAAGTGTTTTTTAATTTATTTTTATGGAAGACCTTTCCACCATCATGTCAATGCAGTTTGCAAAAGTTTCCATAATGATTTTTATTTTTTTATTGGCATTTTAAAATTTGTAACAGGAAGGACATATTATGATGAGTGGTGTCTTTTATATATCATCATATTCCAAAATTATGCTGTTTCTTGATCGGAGTTGTATCTTCTTAGGTTCATTATTATGTGTTTTATTTCATCCAATTTAAAAAATAAGATTTCAGAAACTTTAAAATTGTCATTTTTCAGAAGGTTAAATGTCTGCCGATTTTGATAATGACTCATATGTGATTTGTAAATGAGGCCACAAAACATTAACATTGAAGCCAGAGGCAATTGCTCTATAATATATATTTGAGTAATAGCACCTGAGTATATCGTGCATATTAGGGAAATCATTGTATAATTAGACTTAGGTCTACACTAGTGGAAATACCAGCATAGGACCTATTGTCCTTGACAACAATTATAAAAAAAAAAATAAGTAATTGATTATCTGTCATGTAAACCTTATCACTATCAATAGTTTACCAAAGATTTTATTTTGTCTAGTTCATAAAATTCCTCAGAAAGATATATTTTTATTATATGCCAAGGTTATTTTCATTTAGATTTAATCAAATGCATTATTATACAGATACTTCAGTCGACTCTTTGTCCTGAAAATTTATCCACTCAAGGACAAAAAGACTGGTGATGCCAGAATATTGGAAGAGGCTGCTAAGGCAGCATCCTCAGCACTTCCATTAATACTCAACATCATGTCAGGGCTGAGCCATGATGATATCCACAAGGAGGTGGAGAAAATCCAGACAGTGGAGATGGATATCCGTATTTTGGAGGGAATAGCCCTGCCAACAATCCTGGCGCGACAGGTGATTATCTTCAGAAGTTACAGCTACATGTATGGTCTGATATTTAGTATTATTTGTACAAAGTTACTTTAAAAGGACTGGTTCACATTTTTAACCAAACAAATTATTTTTGATGTTTTAACATTTACAAGAGGCTCATGGGCTACACAGTACCAAAGCCCTAGCAGTTCTAGTTTTCAACATCTTTATTCCCACACTGTGGCCCAATTTAACTAGCCCCAAAGGATCACGGCATAACATAATCCATTTTAAAAACCTTTAATTTTGACCTTGAGGTCAAGGTCATATGGAGGTCATGAAAGTACATGATACATCGTCTCATGGTGATACACTCATGTGTCAAATATGGTATGCCTATGTCAAAGAACAAAGAAGTTATGGCCCGGACACGAGTCCATTGTAAAAAAAAACCTTCAATTTTGACCTTCAGGTCAAGGGTTAAGGTCATATAGAGGTCATGAGGGTACTCGTAACATCGTCTCATGGTGATCCACCTGTGTGCCAAACATGGTATGCTAATATGTTAATATGGTATGTTAATAAATATGACATATGAAGTTATGGCCCGGACACAAATCTGCACAGACAGACAGACCGACGGATGGACAGACAGACAGAGTGATTCCTATATACCCCCGATGTTCGGGGGGGGTATAAAAATGTAGGACAACGACGACAATGGCAGATAGCAAATTTTGATCAGAAGAGCTTACATGAGCCAGCTCAGATAAGCTTATATATAAATCATTTAAAGTTGATAACCAAAAATGGGATTTGTTTTAATGAAAGGATAACAGCAATTTAATATTTGAGCCTTAATTTTGTGTTATGTAAACAATACACATTGTATTATTTATGTTTGGAAAAAACAGCATTTCAATTTTGCACAGTCACAATTATTAATTGTACTTAAGTATCCTTGAATGTGATATATAATAAACTTTGATTGCAATTCATACATGGTCAACAGTTAGGAAACAATAACATACCTCAATTATTGCTTACATAACATACATGTATACTAAACTCATAAATTTGGAGTGTGTTGTTCAAATACAGCTGTTACAAAATACAGTGAAACTATGGGCATGATTTGTCAAGGCATGTTCTAAGAATCTATTGCATGGATTATTATGAAATATGAGATTACACAACTTCTGTATTTATATAAGGATGTCTGTTTTATCCATTATATAGCGTGCCCGCGGGGGTAATAGTCCCAAAAGGACAGTTCTAGTTCTATATTAGATTATTATTATACTAGATTATTTTTTATTGTAGTTTCTAAATGCTGCAGGGCGTTACGATTTAATGTAGACAGTCCTCAACTACATTAAAGATGTCCTTATTCCATATTATAAGGAAATTATAAACCCCAGCATCAGGGATGTTGCAGATACATCAACATCTACTTTGATGAAGACTCTTTTGAACATCTGCACATCACAGGTATATACCTACAACAGTAATGCTTTCAAAAGACTTGTACAAGCACTATAACCCTGTAATTCGATCACTACCATCTAGTGTACCAAATGACATTAGAATGTGGTGTGTATATAATGAAGAACTGGAGGGGGTCAAGTTGTAATATACGTTCATTTTATACCACAGCAAGGGAATGGTGTTACCACCATCGTTAATTCGACACTTGCTGTCAAGAGTGACAGCATTAAAGACCCCAGCCTTCGTAAGGAAATTCAGGCTCTGGGAGGCAAACTGAATCATTCGGTGCGACTAAATGGAAAACCGAAAAAATGTGTCACCATTCCAAAGACTTCCATGATCGAAGAGCAATGGAAGTCAGTGGCATCGGCTATGTTAAAAGGTCAGTTATTCTAAGTCAGATATTTGCCTAATGCTATTGATTTGCCTAATGCTATTGAGCCATTGAAGACCTGTCAAAATTTATTTCCAATCCCTTTGATTTAAAATCAATGAAAATTGTCAATAAAAAGGCAAACATACTATCTTCAATTTAGTCATCTGTCAGTCACTCAAAAAGATCTGCCTGAGATGTCACTAGGCATTGGTACCAGTTCAAATAATTGATCATTGAAATGTTTCAGCAGCTGTACCACCTCCAACTACAACTGACCGGGCAGCTGTACCTCCTCCAACTACAACTGACCGGGCAGCTGTACCTCCTCCAACTACAACTGACGAGGCAGCTTTACCTGCCCAGGCAACACATAGAACTGTCCCGCAGTTACCTTTTCCTATTCAGAAGTTACAGAAAAAGGTAGGCTGTTTTGTTGGAACAAAGACAATTCCTTGACAACAGTGAGACTTCAATGTCTGACTGTACAGGAACATAATTGAAGGAATATAATCTAGATTTGCTTTGTCTGCCCTGATTTGGTAGGAATCCTGCTGGGGAACATGCTGATGCTGTTCTACGTATACTCGTTCACATTTTCCCCATTTCTAAGATTCAGTCGTGGTGTACTTTCTTATGCCATTTAATGTTAATTATTTAAGTCAAGTTGTGCCAACTCTTTCACATTGAGTTTACTATTCTCAGTTGCACTTTAGGTGTGCAAGCTGGTGAGTCCATGACATTAATAATTGTGTTCAGATCTAAGATTGAGACAGTAAAAGAAGGCCATATTGCTCACCCAATTAACCTTGACCCTGTCATTGTTCAGGAGTAGTTATTTCTATCAATCTGTATCACCATGAATAGGGCATGTGGTGTTACATACATAAAATTGTATTAAGCTGTCTTTTGAAATTAAGATCTATCTTCAAATTAATAGACATACATACCCTAAATCAATTATAGATACAAGTATAATGGATAGGTTTACTTTAATAAGTATATAAATGTAAATTGATTCAATTCAGCACAGGAATAATGTTACCACCATCATTAATTCAGCCTTAGTTGTGAAGTCTGATCAAATAAAAGACCTGGAACCCCACCCCCACCCCAATGACAAAAAAACCTTTCCATTTTCCTGCACATTTATTCCCGAGAAGATATCTCATCTGTGAGGGGGGTAGGGGTGGGGTCACTTTATGTGGACAAATTCCTAAACCCATATACATGTGTATTCTTTCTGGCAATTTTGACTGATATTAGCCCATTTTTGGCTGAGAAGAGAAATTGCATATATGAGCACTTCCCCCAGCATCTTCATGCAAACATCCACAGTCTTAGATTTTATATAGTGATGAGAGTAATGATTTATTATCGTTTAGCACATTTTCTTTAATCTCAAAAAAGAATGCAAAGTTAGTGGACTTGCGCAAAATATGAAATCATTGAGTTGTTAATTAATTTTATATACTATGATTTCCTTTCAGACAATCACCACATGCTTTAAATGCAAGAAAGTTGGCTCGAAGTTTTTACACTGGGTTGCATGTGATGCCTGTCGAAAATGGTACCACCGAAAATGCACCACCTTATCCTGCAAGGACTATCTAAAGTTAACGGAGGATTCTGTGTGGAATTGTGACATTTGCATTGTGTAGGATAACTGTAGTGTTTACATGTATTAAAGCTGAAATGAATTAATAAATATAGTATAATTCTATATGTCCGCCATATTTCTCTGCTAATCCGCCATATTAGTTGGTAGGAATGGTTAAAAATCAATTACCATTCAGGTACAAAGAAAAAACCAGGCAAAAGACTAATTAATGATTAACCTAATTATGAGATATGAGAGAGATAACTCAATACACACGCTATGACAATTCAAGATGAAAACCTCCCTGTACAAATTCAACGATTAATAGAACCGGAAGTACTGAAGATATTCAATTGAAACTTGGAAGACAGATTGTATTTATCATTATCAACAGTAATATTTGTCTGTAATAAATCAGGATTCTTATTTCTAGTTTTTGTAAACGTCATCCCCTTTAATTTTAAGGGCCTTGTATCTCGGAAATGACTGGGAACGAAAGTAGGTCACCAACTTTTTTGTTTTTCAAGACAAAATGAATCTTAACTGAAAAGTTTCATTGATTTTTATTGACCAATAGAAAGGTTTTAGGACTTTTTCTAAAATTAAGTCTAATTCACCGTCGTGCTTTCGACACCGGCAGTGAAGAAAATGGAAGTACTTTAATGACGAACAAAACTTAATATGCCTTCCATGGACAAAGTATATCTTTTTGAAATAGCAAGAGAGATAACTCTTAAGAACTTTTATTTGAAAGTACCAATTTTTAACGTTTTTAAAGTCTTGAAAGGTTTAACGAAAATGTGTGATTTTCTGATGTTGATGTATACTTCTGTTTTTGTATGTCTGACATCTTTAAAAAGGTGGCAACATATACATTTTCTTTGGTTATCTATTAAATTAAACTATATTGAATGGAAATTTCAAACCAAAAAATGCTACAATTCGTTGAAGTTGTGCCGTAATATTTCAATTTCGAATTTGACGTGTGCTATGAAGAAACTACATGTACTAATAGCCCTAATTTACATTTTATGATATTGTATCTAGATGTCAAAGGGGGGGGGGGTACAAATAACGTTATGCAGACTAAAAAGAAATTTTCAAAAAGGCATTTTTTCAATGAAAGATATATAATTAAACACTTATAACCAAGTACAGGTATGTTAGGTGTCTGGTGTTGGTTTTCACAATCTAATTACATGTATATAAAATTAGATCTGTTAATCCGCTCATGCACCCACGGTCGCTACACGTAGATTACGGTTTATTTCCTTGTAAAATACAAAGGTTATCTTTTGATAGAACATTTTTTCTCCCAATATCATTCCATTTCTATGGACTGGCCCGATAAATAATTTGTAGCTGAGATTCTGATGAGATATTTGTCGAACATTTAAGGAATGACTTTAATTCTGGGGTAAGTTCACTGGCACTATGTACAGTGTACATGTAGTAAGCAGCTGATATATAATACGGAAAATCAAGCTGTAGACCCATGTTTTGTTGCAATTTTCGGCGATAATAGGCAATAAATGCAGTCATACCATACATGTTTTTTTAGTTGAATGATCGTACAAGAGAACGGTAGTAAGTACATTTAGATAGCATATTCCCCGGAAGCCCAAAAGGCCGACATTCTCAGGGGGTGCCATTCTGTGTCACTTCACCGGTACCTTGTGTTATTATTAGTACATGTATACAGGGGTCGTAAGTTATTTACAGAAACAAGTGCCTGTGGGTAAATTATACGAATATAAGCGGATTATAAAAAAGCGTAAACTGACCCAAACAAGGTTATACTCGTATAGTTTGCCCCAGAATTAAAGTAATTCCTTATAATTTAATGCAAGAGACAAAGATACTAACCTTCGTTTGTCAAAATGTACATAAACTTGGGAATATACAAGTCAACTGAGCCGAGCAATGATTCACTTAGGAACAACGACGAAGCGTCTAGCTGTGAAAGTCGCCATCTTTAATCTATGTTCTACAGAGTTTAGCCTATTTATCAAAATATTGTATCGAAAGGGAAATTCGTCTTGATAGAAAATATTTGTAGACCATGCATGCAATGCGTATTTCGCTGCCCTTCAGAGATAGAGATTGACTTTGAAGTCACTCATCTGCGACCAGGGGCGTAGCTAGGGTAGTTTTGATGTGCCCGAGTAGGCAGGGGCTTTAAGGGCCGCCTTAAGGCCCCCAATGGGTCCAGGGCAAAGCCCTGGTGGGGACCCATGGGGCGAAGCTCCCGGAAGCTTGTAATTCTTTATTTGATGCATGTATGAAACGAAAAATTGGACGGAGCGCATTGATGAAAAAGTTTTCCGTCCAATTTTTCGTTTCATACATGCATCAAATAAAGAATTATAGGTTTTATGTCTTATCATTTCATCATGTTTATATAATAGAAAAACAAATAGTTTCTTTCATCAAAAAGCTTGAAATAACGTTTTTGAAATGGCGTGTAGGAATACCTATACGCAACAATAAACTGGCTGTGCGTTCAAGTCAGGTAGAGTAACTGTACAGAATTAAAGAGGTTCGCACCTGACATTTGGAGTAATGACACTTTTTTGGGAAGTGTATTTTTGATTTCTACAGTCTTTCTTTCTTTCTTTATTTCCTCCAGATGGAGATTCTTACAAGTACAATAGTAGTGCATTAATCAAGACATGTGCAAATGTGCAAAATAATATAAGGAATACAAGTGATTACAATGGAAGAGAGGAAGAATACAAAAATTCCTAAAGAACATGTTAGAAGCATACAATATTTAGTTACAGTGTAACTCGAAGTTTGTTATAATACATTGCTGCTGCATCTCTTATAAAACGAAAGTTCAGAAGATGTAGTTCTGGAATGTTAAAATCAGGCAAGCTTGAGATTATGCTTCTTGCGCCGAGGATAAATAAATACAAGTCATATTGGGACAGCCCACATAGGTCGGCAGCCACAGAAATATCAAAGTCTTCAATTAGAGTTTCCCACCAGGCGTCGCGATATAGGGTTGTTTCAGAACAAGTAGTTGATACGTGCTCAAACACAATCGTGAAAGGTCTTGCGCACAGTGAGCAAATTTCGGGTGGTGTATCCAGAAGAGTCCATAATTTTACAATAAACTTGCACAGAAGAATCTCGTAATTATTGTGCGGAATATTCCATAACAGAGTTGGTGATTTTCCATCGCAAAGAATGATAAATCGGGTAAAGTCAGGATCAGCACGCATGCGTTGTCGTCTGTAATCGGAATGGTAAGTGATGACAGAGGATTTAACAGTTCTTTTCCACTCTGATTTTGAGGAAAAGGCACCACTTTCAAGATATCGAGTTAAAGCGGGATACAAATTGTATTTGGTCAATAAAGGCATGATGTCCTGATGTTTGGCACAGGGGTTCATCATATACGAGAATAGACGAGTGAGGAATGTGCGCTTTGTGAGATAATTAGTGTCCAGTTCACAAAGACGTCCAAAAAATTGCAGTTTCTTGATGTCAATCTCTGTAGTAATAGGTAGCAGACCCAGGAGGCTTTCACACATATCCGATCTTGTTTGCTGATGAAGACCCATTGCGTGTTTTGCAATAAAATGTTGGAATGTATTGAAGGTTTCGACATCTTTTCGTCGTAGGTCGCACCAGAGTTCGCATCCATATAATACAGAGGGGAGAACTACCTTCTTTATATAGCTTGGAGATCGTGATTGGGTTTAGCTGTTCGGATGCATTTAGTGCAAAAAATGATTGGCATCCTTTCATGCAAGCATTCGAAGTTATGTTACTGGGATCAAATGTGGAATTCAGTAAAATCCCCAGGTGCGTGTATTTCTTGGAAGAGTGAATAACATTCTTGCCTAGGTGCCAGGATAATGTGTCCGTATGATTTGCCCTTTTTGGATGAAAATAGAGTACATTGGATTTGTTTGCATTGAATGTAAAACTCGATTTTGTTGAATACTCGTACATTTTGCGTAGAATTTTCTGTAATCCATGCGGGGTGAGCGCAACACAACAAATGTCATCCGCAAGCGTTGGATTAGAGCTTGTGATACTGAAAATACCGGTATTTGTACACAGATTTTGAATTTCGTGCAGAAAGTCGTCGATAAATACAATGTAAGGAAAGGTTGACAAAACACCACCCTGTCTAACGCCTTGTGAAATTGGAAACCAAACTCTAATCGTTTCATACTTAAATTTTCGCAAGCATTCAGTATTACCATAAAGGGTGGTGGGGATAAATTAAAATTCGCATGTAAAATTGATGGAAAAACTACATTCTCAAAACAAAAGAATGTGTGGGCCAAATTCCCCTGTTGCTACGTCGCTGTAATAATTATTTGTTTATAAAATTGCCTTACATTTGTCGATAACTGACGCACGTGTTCTGTGATATAGTCTTATTTAAAAATACATGATAGCTAGTCATTGGTTACTATTTTCATCATTAAATCGTGGAACGCGATTTTCACACATAAGGAATACTTTCTTTTCCTGCATTTACACTTTAACCATCCCACTCACCGTCGGTCACTTAACATTTAGTGACATGTGCACAAAACACCGCTTAATGACTATATCCGAATCATGCGCGGATCTAGAGTGGAGGTCCGGACACCCCCTCCCCTCTGGAATTAAAGTTGCAAGTAATTTGTGCACAAAGTAATAAGGACTAAACCAGAGCACAATATTACCATTTGTATAAAACTGGAACGATTGTTTGATATCCTTTTCCCAATATACATAATTACCGGTGATTAATGTAAACATTCTAACCAAGCAGTATTCTTGGCTTTTTCAATTTAAATTTTTACTAGAAATCTTTGTGGAAATAATGTAAGTTCTCAGCAAAGCACAGGAATTTGAATACAGCGCGGTAATAATATATTAATTTTAGCAAATCATGATATTATGTATTCTCTTTAGAGAAGTCGATAGGCATAGCCTTCATCGACTTCTCTTCGCAAACATTCATGTTTTGATTCTGGAAAACGTGTAAATGCCGGAGTCGGTGACGGTTTATGCTTCGACCGACGTTTCGACTAAGATGTGCCTGGATTTACGCAATAGACAAGTTGTTTTCAAACATTTAACAGCAATGCACAAAACCGTCGCAAGGAAATTAACACTTACTTGCTTGTAATCCATTTTCAACATGCCCCTGTCCCGGGTTTAAATCACAACTCTGATTACGTCAGCCTGCTTTTCTCTTAACTGGTCCCCTATTGTGACAGCTCCCAAGACCAGTTAACGTAAACCCGGGACAGGAGACATGTTGAAAATGGATTAAAAGCAAGTACGTGTTGATTTCTTTGTGACAGTTTTGAGCAATACTGTTAAATGTTTGAAAACAACTTGTCTATTGCGTAAATCCAGGCACATCTGAGTCGAAATGTCGGTCGAAGCATAAACCGTCACCGACTTCGGCATTTACACGTTTTCCAGAATCAAAACATGAATGCTTGCGAAGAGAAGTCGATATAGGCTATGCCTCTCGACTTCTCTAAAGAGAATATATATTATGTAGCATTAAAGTTTGAACACTCGATGTTTTCTTTGTTGAAACTTCAAATAATTCAAATAGCCGACGTTATAGAAATAAAGTAAAAATATTGAACAATTGTTCAATGTGTTGTAATCGTACACTACCATTATTTGGAGACGGTAGTGAAATGAAGAATTCAAACAACTCTCCGAAATTTCGCTGCATTTAGATAGATGAAGTACGTCAGTCGCATGTCATTTACTACAAAAGAAAATCACATATTCCCAGATCCATGGAAATCGTGCAGCATGCAGAAAGTACCCTGAATAGGTGTCTGACAAAATCAAGTGACGAGGTCCTTCTACACAACGATGGCTTCGAAAAACGTGTGCATGTAAGATCGAATAAAACTTAATTGGCTGTTTTATAATAATTTAATTATTTACATATTGTTAAGTATAATATTTTCTACAATTTTACGTTCTGTAGTAATTTTCTTGAGATCGATTAGGTGAAAAACGTGAACAAGCATACGATATGTCTCCGAGTAAAACATTACTTAACCGCCGAGTTTCACCTGAAAAAAAACTATTTGGTAAACAATGCGCACCCCTTTTTTACACCAAAAATCCCTGAAAAATAGTGCATATCATATTCGACAAAATACGGTACTATGTTACACATCGACGTATTCTTCATGATATTCAAGCATAAATATGATGGTTTGATGAGAGACTCAGGAAAAAGAGGCTAGATTTGGTCATAAAATTTTCATTTATTTGTCTCAAATGAACAATTTGCATCTAGATTTTTTCCCCGGACTCCCACCCTCTTTAAGAGGGGACAAGCCCCTCTCGCACTCTTCCCCTCGTCGCATCGCGACTCGGCCGTCCACTTTCAGCAGCCGGACTAGTCACAAATCAGCAGGACTAGTAAATTATAGATTCTAGTAGTCCTTTTCACTAGTATAGTGAAAAACCTTAGCGTCAAAAACTGATTAGATCTTACACCTTTCATTATTTTGACAATTGCTGGAAAATATAAATATTTTTGACTGACGGCATTATATACATGTATGCTGATGCATTGTCATAGTGATTGACATTGGTACTGTTAATAGACAGTTTCTGCTTCATTCATCATTAGAAACTGGCAGAAAAGGAATTGTTGAATGATTTATTAGATAGGGAAACCAAAGTTGTTTTCATATCTCTGACTGAATCGACATGTATCAAAAGGTAGAAGGGGAGTGGGGGGGGGGTTAAAAAAATATACGATCCTCTCCCATGCGGACTTCGGACGTGGTTTGAGACAATGATATGATTTATGATTCAAACTTTTTTCCTTTGCGTAAATAATAATGCATTGAAAGATTTGTTATTTAAAGATAATTGTCAGGAGCCTGTACGGTTTTTTTTTCAAATAAAGAGTGTAATTAATAGATGCAAGTGTATATGCTAAAACATTGAATATAATACCGACAAGATTATTTTTTATTAGGTAATTCATTTAATTTAGAATAAAACAATGCAAATGTGATGCAAATGTAAATACAATGTTAAAATTGAATGAATATATATGGGTTGCTCTACAATTCTTAGATACAATTACACTAATCGTCCTTCAAATCACAGCATCCGCCGCATCGAATTATCTACAATTGATTAAAACTTTCGAAAATAGTCAATTAAACTTTTCAAATAAAAATCATAGTGCACATTTGTTTAATAAAACTTTGAGCATACGGCGACATAAATTGGATTATTTTCATATTGAGTTCATGACATAGCTTTCTTGTTCATGACGTCTCATAAAGTAACGTCAAAATGGCGGTTATTGTGGGCGTTTCTCAAACGGCCTGACGCGATGAATCGTTCACATATACCTTACTTTCAATATATGTACGGTTTCTTTCCGTTCCAATGCCGTTCATTCGAATAAAAAGATGTTTTTACACCTCCAAGTGCCTAAGAATTTCGCTAGACTGTCTTACTTCCGATTTAATCGCACTGAATCGAAAGGTAAGTTCTGATAGGTCAATAATAAAATTGAAGTCTGAATTGACACACGTTATCTAATCCATAAATGCATATGTAGAGAAAATAATTCTCATGATTATTACTTCATGATGGTATTAGAGATTAGTGGTTAAGTACATGAGCCATGTTTGTTTTTATAGTTCAAAAATTCTTATCATTATTTCAGAACCAATAACAATATGACATAAACTTATAAATGTTTATCGCATTGACCAATCAGAACTTACCTTTTGATTCAGTGCGATTAAACCGGAAGTAAGACAGTCTAGCGAAATTCTTAGGCACTTGGAGGTGTAAAAACATCTTTTTCTTCGAATGAACGGCATTGGAACGGAAGGAAACCGTACATATATTGAAAGTAAGGTATATGTGAACGATTCATCGCGTCAGGCCGTTTGAGAAACGCCCACAATAACCCAAACCCGAATTTGCCTCAAAAAGAGTGTCCTACCCTTCCTTTTTTTATACATGCACTTACTATATATTTACATTCACTTCCAGTGCCCGTAGTGTTTACAATATGTCTACTTCTACCAGTCAGTGTCCTGCTACGTCATCAAGTTGACTATTCTGCCACGTTATCACTAGGCCTATATATGTATGTGTGTTGTTAGTAATTTGTATTTTATTCATATCTTTGGTTGTGTTTATATTTGGTAGCATCAACCGAATACATTTCGTTTACAATGCTTGTTTGGAAATTTCCGTTCTATAAATAGCGCTAGAATTAGAACAGGGAAGACATTCCAGAGAAAAGTAGTCCCGCGTGCCTGAATATTCCGGACGAAAAGTCATCACTTTAAAAGTTATTAAATGATATAATTGAAAAGACCGCGTTTAACCTTAGACTTAAGAGTGGGAAAGTTGAATGTAAAGGTCACCAATTCATGTATTTATAAAATACTTTATAGTCTCATTTCAATTCTATTTTAATGCTGTATGGTCCGAATTACAATATTTTTTTCCATCTCGCAAATAAATCATCGCACGTATGTAGTTATGCATCTTCGCTAGCCAAGGGTGACGATACACGGTGTTCCTCTTTCACCGTGTATCGTCACCCTTGGCTAGCGAAGATGATATCCCTGATGATTAACTTTTTAAAGAATAATAAAATAATTTACAGGTAGCTATATCTGATTCTTATTTTGCAGGCTTATTATATAGTACAAGGGTTTCACGTATTGATATTATCACAAGTAGCCTAAAGATATCACTTAAATTTGTTTCACAAATTCAAATTCTTAAATGGCGCAACACATCAAACAAGTAATGGTTTATATTGCCCATATGTAAAACAAATAACAACAAGAGGTCCATGGGCCACATCGCTCACCTGAGCAGCAGTTCCTAGCAATAAACAAGCTTGATCAAAACTATTCTTATTCAAACAGCTTGTTTCATAAAAATCTTTTCAATTATAATGACTAAAAATTCAGTAATTATCAAACTTAATTTTTAAACTTGACAACAAATTCATTAGATACCATATGCCATTGTGGACGGGTATGGCCTTTCATATTAACAAATTTCATCTAAAGATTTTTTGTGCTTGGTTCCCATCACATGTAAAACTTTGATCCCCTATTGTGGCCCCACCCTAATCCCAGGGGTCATGTTTTTTACAGACTTAAATCTCCACTTTGTCTCGAAGCTTTCATGAAATTTCTGCCCCAGTGGTTCTTGAGAAGAAGATTTTTAAATGACCCACCCTATTTTTTGCATTTTTGTGATTATCTCCCCTTTGAAGGGGCATGACCCTTCATTTGACCCAACTATTGTGGCCCCACCCTACCCCCGGGGCCATGATCTGAACAAACTTAAAACTACTATATACCAGGTAGCTTTTAGGTAAGTACCCACTCTTATGGCCCAGTGATTTTTGGGAAGACTTTTAAAGATTTTCTTTATATATTCGCATGCATAACTTTGATCACCTATTGTGGCCCCAACATACCTCCGGTGGTGATGCTCATGATTTGAGTAAACCTGAATCTCCACTATTGTTAATTTCAGCTTTTATGGCCCAGTGGTTCTTGAGAAGAATTTGTTTTAATGAACTCGCCATATTTTTGCATTTTTGTGATTATCTCCCCTTTGAAAAGGATATGGTCCTTCTTTTATCCCCTTCACCCAATATCGACCAAGAAGTTATAACCGGAACTTTTTAGTCGGTGTTTAAAATTTAAAACCGGATACGTAAAAGCACGGCCTTTCCTTAAATATAGTACACAAATTCTCAGTGTCTGTACTGTGATGCAGGTTGCAGGCACAGCACTATAAAACTCAACGATCACACTGTATATTACAAAACTATATTCAATTTACGTCTGTTTTATGGAATTTCAAGGTCCTCTGGCAAAAGGAAATTGTGACCTAGAATTAACCTTAAGGTAGTACTCTACATCGTCATAATGGCTGACTTCCTTTAAAAACATGGATGAAAAAATCGATATCAGGACTATTGGACTTTTCCTTTTCCATTTAAATACCTAGTCGAGTAGCTCAGTAGGTTAAAATACCGACTGCTGAACTGTAGATCGCAGGTTCGAGTCCAGCAGGGGTTTTAAATTTTTTTCAGATTACCTTGTACTAAAACTGTATTTTTTGACAAAATAAAGTAAATTTGAAAATTCAAAATATTGTTGTACACATTCTCCACTTTTCATCTTCATCAAATTTCTCTGGTGTAGCGTACCTCCTTAACACAAATTTCTATATGTCATGAGATTTAATTAAAATATGTCCAACATATATGAGAAAAATCCACCTTAAAATCCGCCTTATGATAAAACACTGCATGACCATTCAGTTCGATAAGATGTTTTACGTCAGTTGAATAATTACAGCTGAGAAAGTAGATTTCGATGAGCCAATCTCGTCCGCGCATCATCTTACCTGTTAGCGTAGCATATAAAACCCATTTACTTCGAGAGCTGAAGCGGTAGTCCACATCGATGTATCTTTTACACAATTTAATGCCAATAACAACAGAGGTGGATCAGCGGGATTAGGTCGACGGGCCCTGAATCGGAGTGACACCAAAAGCGACGGCGATAGAGGAACGACTGTGATCCCCAGTAATTCCTCCTAACCCCTTTCACTTCAGTTTGAAATTTATCTGAATTGGGTGTGTTGGATACGAAAAATTTCTGTCATGGCCAAACTCTCTTTCCTGACTAACTTTACACTATTTCTACATTCTGTATTTGGTGCCACTGTAAAAGAACATTTTTCTGAGGATTTCTCCCTGCACGTTTCACTGTTGTCGTCTGCTAAGCCCTTTCCTTTGGATGAACACTTGGATGGAACCGCACAATTGTCGAGCACTTCCACCAAATTTATTTCCACTTTTTACCAGAATTTGCTGGATGGACATTCGCTGTCACAGGCTGCCCAGACGAGAAACAACTTAGGAGACGTCAACACCATACGAGCTATTGCACCCACAGATTAGTTTCAGAAATTTTAAATATACTAGATAATATATCAGATAAATTTTATATCAATATTTTTTTAATGTTTATTTTCACATGAAAAAGACAAGACGGGTTAAGAGTCATATTTGGTCCCTATTCCACTTAAAAATCAAAATAGAATCAAAACTGATACGTTTAGGAAAAACAAATAATGATAGTAAGTGAATGATTAAATAAATATTAAAATAGTGTATCTATTAAATACATTTCTAATTTTTCATAAGTATATCTGGTATATTATCCTAAACATCATATGTTTTGAATACTATGGAAAATAAGCTGCATGTTTGTATCACTTTTTTGCTATGATGTAGCTGTGAAAGACCTGCAATGCATCTGCATGTGTTCTTTATTTCCCGAGACAAATGCTCATATTAATGAAATATTCTAGAAAAATTAGAAAATTCGAATTTCCATTAAATCTGCTGTAAGATGCGTTTAGAATATTTAATCTGGTTTGTTTTTAAAACAATGAACTATGATATGTTGTATCATTTCATTTCAAATGGAAACCACCGGATGCTTTTATACGCACAACATAGTTTTTACGACAAAAATTTACTAGTTATTCAAGCTACTGCAACTAGACTTGTATTTTTATATAATTTTTCAAAAATAGGATAAAATATAAATTTAAAAAAAAAACAACAACATACAAAATAAAAAAAACAACAACTGAAAAGTGTAACAAGCTGACCTAAATCCTGCTAAAACAAGGGTGGTCAACACGATTTATTTCCCGAGAAAAATGCTCATATTAATGAAATATTCTAGAAAAAATAGAAAATTCGAATTTCCATTAAATCTGTTGTAAGTTTGCGATCACTTGATCAGTTCATATTGAATGCACCGCGGAATGCAAGACACTTATACGGAAGAGCTCCAACTTCTATTTTGGAATACATTTAGCGATTTTGCAATATTTGCAATGAAACAAAATATGCTAAGGTGTTTGACCAAAGAAAAATTCATTTCTGTTGGAAGTTATAAGATAATTTGATTCCCGCCACACTACCCCTTTGTTTATTTATTTTGCTCTTTGATTAGAAAACGGGGCGGAGGGGTTGGAGGACAGACTAGTATTAGCTCAACTGTTGTGTGGAAAAATTTTCATTCTAATATTCTGAGTTTGATTTTCTGAATGGATGGCAAGGCTTCATACCAATTTCACTGCCATGGACATTTCTTAAACCAAATTCCATGTTTCACTGGGTAAAAATAATAAGCAATATTTAGTAATCCTGTATATCTGAAGGGTTTACTAAAAGCGAAAAATAACATTAGGAATTTAAAAATAACTGAATAGTTATAATAGACATAGAATCCATGCATTTACAGGAAATACCCGTCATTAGTTTTATTTTACACATTAACAAAAAAAAGGGGGGGGGGTAAGCGTGTCGGTCCAAATGTCGGACTACTCCAACATAATCAAGAATGTAAGCTTTTTACATGCAGGATTAGAAGTGTGAATGAATGTCATATTTTGGAAGTAGAATGCACATCTTGGAAATACTGTCATAAAACACAAAATGATCACTGCGTTGAATAGTTATTGGTAGTTCCAATTTCCTCATATCCACACTCATGGATCCGCTCCATTAATTACGTTACTATTCCAGCTCAAGCGAAAGTGTATATATATGTGGAGAACTTGTCTTGTGATAATTTCATTATCATGTGTAATTAACATGTATGTTCTTGAGGATTTAAACAAGTCTAAATGATAGACATATAAAATATGAATATAAAATGTTCGTACCGTTTTCCATCATGTCGAAATGCATTGCATATTTGTAGGATTAGCAATATATACAGAAAAAATGATATTTAAGATTACATAAATGTCAAACACTTTAATGATCTATTAATGAGTCTGCGATTTTGAAAATTTTCGCACGATTTCAGGGCGCGAGACAGCTCATTTTTCTTTCTAGTAATCCTCTTACTCCGTATCAATGTGCTCAGCGCAAGGTAATCAGACGCCCCTGTAATCTTTGATCTGTCCACTCGTCGCCTTATAGCTTTTATTGTCATCAATCCAGTCTTAATTCGGGCGATTGTATATACAATATAAATCTAATATCTCTACATTGTAATCTTATTAATCTGTGTCGCAGCCAACCTTCACAAACATCCGGCGACTTGCATCAAATACACTATCGTAGAAATGAAGAAAATTGATCAAATTTTCATATAATTGTGTGCTATAATAAACTAATTGCCAAATGATAAAATCATTCAGCTGGTTTCAAGTCTAGACATTATGAGTCTACCCCACCCACCCCCCCCCCCCCCCACCCCAATTCTTTTGGTGAGTGCAATTTTTGGTACAGATTAATTAAACCATCGCTAAAGCTTTAGCGCTTTCATCACATCTTCAGAAGCTTTACACAAATGTATACATTTTTGTAAAGCTTCTGAAGTTGTAATGAAAAAGTTTTACGGAGGATTTCTGTGTTTTCTTTTCATATTTTAAAAAAAATTATTATTATCCGATTACGGAGACTCTATTTCAATTTTGGATATATATATATATATATATATATATATATATATATATATATATATATATATATATATATATATGAAAAACTAGAAACGTCGGCACGACACAAATGCCCCTGTCTACAACAAAGTCAAATGCACGAATTCCATCGATGTATAGCATTGAATATGGTATTCAGATTGTATGTAACACGCATTTAGTATAATGAAGAACTCAACAACAATGTTTTAATAGCCACAAAATGTATACAACTCCATCAAATATCAATGAACTGGAACAAAACTCAAACTCGATCTGTGTGTGTGTATATATATATATATATATATATATATATATATATATATGCGTATTAAATCGAGGCAAGCTACTGAACAACACGTTGATGGTACAGGGTTTCAACAGTCTCGATTGAAGTCAGCATTTCGCAAATTTTATGGTCGTTATAACAATCTAGTTCTATCATTGGGTCAAATGCTGTCTAACATGTTTCATAACGATAGTTAGGCTGTTCTTGGCACATCGATTTTGACTGCGGATAACTCCGTTTACCTGATCAAAATATAGGGCTCACGGCGGATGTGACCGGTCGACAGTGGATGCTTGCTCCCCCTAGGCACCCGATCCCACCTCTGGTGTGTCCAGGGGTCCGTGTTTGCCCAACTATCTATTTTGAATTCCTTTTTGGAGTTATGAGATTGATCACTGTTCGTTATCTTCACCTTTCATAAAATAAACACAAAATCAACAGAGTAAGTCCTTAAATGTAAAACAGGACAAAATGAATTAATGAAGCTCTAAAAGACGTCTTTACTTCTATATGGCTCACATTAAATATACATGTATCTACAAAGTGAATGGCTACATACATGGAAAGATAAAACCAAATGAACATGACTATTATGAATAAATAATGTATAGATCAAATGGATCTCAAATTATCCACGTGTAATTACGTAGTGGTTCAAGTATTAAATATCACACAACTACAGCCATGGTATATGATACATATATAAAGTCCAACTCCAAGGCACACTATTTGCCTTTACTTACCCGAATTCGTTTTACTAATATGGACCCATAGTAGAGTCAAAACCCTGGGTTGTGAAATGCACCACTTTTTCTACATCATTTTCTGCTATTCCTAGCTATGCATTTCGATTTTATACAGTATCAGCAAACTTAGAAAAGTTCTTCAAATATTTATTATAATTTTGATAACACCCTGAAACCAAACCCCTACCCCCTAGGATAATGGAATTTACAATTTTGGTAAAGGACTACCTTTTCCTAAATATCCATTTCGTTTCAGTTTAGTATCAATAGCACTAAAGCCGATGTTATTTAAATGTTTTACACATACAACAACAATATACTTAGTTTGGACCCATCCTGGGGTCAAAATCCCTACCCGGGGATCATGAAATTTACAATTTTGGTAGAGGCCATCCTGCTCTACATCACAATGCATTTAGTTTTTCTAATACGTGCAGTTGTAGAGAAGAATACAGTTTTGGTCCCGTCCCCCAGAGTCCATAGGGTGCAGGAGTTCCCCCCCCCTCCCAAAGATGTTTCATACCAAATTTGAAAATAATTGGAATAGTAGTTGTCAAGAAGAAGTTAACAATATTCAATTGTTAACGCACGATGGACGACAACAAAGATCCTGAAAACTTGATGTGGAAAGACGGACAAAGGTAAAAATACAAATGTATATGACCCGACCACTTTGTGGCGGGGGCATAAACTGTGTTAAGTTTATGAACAGACGGAGTGACGGGCATGTGATAATAGGTGATCAGAAAACTCATTGTACTTATAGCTCAGATGAGCTAAAAAGGATAAGCCAATGTGAATTCACACCTGTATGAGTTCTGTATGGAGATCATGTTTGCATGGATAAAATATAGTTTAATTTAACAGGTGATAGCCAATCACAAACCAATTTCTATTCAGGGGGTGGTTTTCACTTTATCAAACAGGTGTATATAAATAATGGGTTTGGCAAACTCGACGTATTTGTATGGGAAAGATGGAGAGGAATCATTTTAGTTCAACCGAAGTAGTTGCAAATATTCCACAGCCACTTCTTACCGACGATATACTAATCTCTATCGGGGGAGTAATCGTTCTTGAAAACATAGTTGCAGTGTTTATTTTATACCGCTGCAGGAAACTTAATTTTCAAATTAAGATTCTCTCAATGAATTTGGTGTTATCCGATATTTCCAAAGGAGTCATCTTGTGTTTTCCGCTTTCCTTCTACCAGTATGGAGATAACTGCGAATTCAAGAAGTACCTGGCATTTTCCTTCCTCAATATGTCTTTGTTCATAGTGACAATGTATAATCTTGATCGCTGTCTTGTCTTTGCATTAGGAATGAACTACTACAAGTACGTGACTAAATTACGAATGATTTTTCTTTGTTCATTGCTTTGGATAACTGGGGCAATCACTTATCTCATGTTTTACAGCGAAGATTTGCCTTCTAAAATTGGTTGTAGGTTTGTGTACGACTTGAAGAGGAACCATGTGAGCCAAAGCACAAAATATCTTCTTTTATCTACCATACTTTCCAATTTTTTCATGTACGTTTATTTATTACATTACATCCGCAGACATTAATCTCAGCGAGATTCGTCGAGGCTGGATATTTGGACTGACGCCTCTTCCGAATCTCAGACCAGTGTCACATAAAGTGATTCGGGAAATCTTGCCTGAACTTCGGCCGCTTGTTGCGATTAAAATGGGTTAAATTGAATTTCTTGTCCGCTTTAACTTTTCGCCTTAGACATCCTATTAACTCTCTATCACAATGAAACATGCATTTCTTACCTTTACAAGGTGTAAATCCCACAGTAATTCAAGTTGGCTATTTTCGAAGCCATTGCAAACGGCCACCATTTCATATTTTACCTTCTCAACACTGAAGAGTTCCGATAGTTTAGGACGCCTTCAAATAGATTGATTAAATATTACACAGTTTTCTTTTTATTGCTTTTAATTTTTATGCTTAAATGCTTTGTACAAAGTAATTATCAACCAGTAAGTACTGTATTTTCAATCATAGTACAAATTGTCATGAAGAAGTATATCGGAACTCTTCAGTGTTGAGAAGGTAAAATATGAAATGGTGGCCGTTTGCAATGGCTTCGAAAATAGCCAACCTGAATTACTGTGAGATTTACACCTTGTAAAGGTAAGAAATGCATGTTTCATTCAAGGTGAAGATAACGAACAGTGATCAATCTCATAACTCCTACAAGCAATACAAAATAGATAGTTAGGCAAACACGGACCCCCCTGGACACACCAGAGGTGGGATCAGGTGCCTAGGAGGAGTAAGCATCCCCTGTTGACCGGTCACACCCGCTGTGAGCCCCATATCCTGATCAGGTAAACGGAGTTATCCGCAGTCAAAATCAGTGTGCCAAGAACGGCTTAACGATCGGTATGAAACACGTCAGACAGCATTTGACCCAATGCGAGGTTCTATTGACGAACTAGATCGTTATAACGACCATAGAATTTGCGAAATGCTGACTTCAATCGAGACTGTTGAAATTCCTGTACCATCAACTTGTTTGTCAGTAGCTTACTTCGATTTAAAAACTGACTATACCCAGAACAAGCTCTTGCATATCGAATCAGTTGAGATGTATAAACACCATATGCAGGTGATAATGGAATATTGCTACATAAATGTGGGACGTTGACGATGGAGAAGCTGAAATCATCCCGTTTGTCATACAGTTGAGTTGTTAGTTTGCCGTTAATGTCTACTTTCAATAAAATATCTAAGTATGAAGCAGAAGTGGACGACTCTGTGGTGTCCTTTATTTCGAGCTCACAGGGATATATCAAATCGACATATGAATGAAAGCTATCATTGTTAATAGACAAAACGTCATCGATATATCTAAAAGTCGAATTGAAGGTCACAGCGAGAGATTTTTTCTTCTCACGTAGAAGTTTTTGAATAAATTCTGCTTCATATGAATATAAAAACAGGTCAGCTAACAAAGGAGCACAATTCGTGCCCATGGGAATTCCAACAGACTGTTGGAAGACCTGATCACCAAAGACCACGAAGATATTGTCAATGAGGAACTCTAGCATATTTTTTATTTCAACTTCAGAGTACTTGTGCATGGAATCAGAGTGGTGTTTAACAAAGTAAGTTTTTGAATGACTGATCACTAGATATGAATATTTCCGTTTTCCGTTTTTGTTGAAGAAGCAACTGTCTATGATGTCAAAAAGTCTAGTCTTTAATTTATCGTGAGGAATGGTCGTGTATAGTGTTGAAAAGTCATAGGTTTTAATGCTATTGATTTGGGAAAAATTCTGTGATTTCAAGTTTACTAAAAGTTCTTTAGAATTTTTTAGAATCCACATTTGATTAACACCACTTCTGGCATATGTAGTCGCACAGTAAGTTTGAAGTTTCTCCTTCACAGCTGTTAACATTTTCGTGAGGAGCAAAGATAGGGGCTTGGTAGAGCACTTACTGGATCCAGCAATGTGTCTTTGTTTGTAAGGGTTTTTATGTAGTTTAGGAATCCAGTATAGGTACGGTAACTCATATTCATTCGACCCATTGACTGGAATATTAAATGTGTCTAAAACTGAGGCATGGTTTTGAAGAATTTCGTGTTTTGAAAGGGCAGTTGGAGAATAAGTATGATTACCAAAAGTGGAATTAATGCCAAGTTTGTTTAAAATACAGTTGTAATAATGAGCCTTACAAACAAAGACAATGTTGTTACTAGCTTTGTCAGCTGGAACCAAAACATATTCCTCATGTAACCTATCTAATTCTTTTATCACTTCTGGTTTACTAAACACAGAAGGATAGATGGTACGTACTTTTGTTTTCATGTGTCTAATGCGGGATTTTAATATCCCTCTTATGCTTTTAACCCATTCTGACAATGTATCAAGTTCTTCTTTTTCATATTTAGCCCATCGTCTGGCATAATCTTCGACAGAACTCATAATAGAGATGAAGTTATGTCGTCAATTAAAAGACCGAGGTTCTCTGTATTTATTGTGATAGAGAGTTAATAGGATGTCTGAGGCGAAAAGTTGAAGCGGACAAGAAATTCAATTTAACCCATTTTAATCGCAACAAGCGGCCGAAGTTCAGGCAAGATTTCCCGAATCACTTTATGTGACACTGGTCTGAGATTCGGAAGAGGCGTCAGTCCAAATATCCAGCCTCGACGAATCTCGCTAAGATTACCGCAGACATATTCGTCGAACTGGAGATGTACAAGTTGAAAATTCCTATGCCGTCACAGACCAACAAACTAATATCACCAAGAAAATTTCGGTCATCACCGGTACCTTTTTTCTTATTGCCACTCCATTCTATACCACACTCGCATTCCCAATACTCGATTACAGTACACCGTGGGGTAAAACCACTCACAATGTATGTGGAATGTTGTTAGGCCTAAACAGCGCTATGAATCCTGTGTTTTATATTTGGAGGATGAATGAACCACGTCATCATTTGAAACTGTTAATCATGCAGTGGAATACGGCATATTGCGAGAGGCTAAAGCAAGAATTCAACAAAACTGTTGCCTCATACAATATGACTGCCACATCGAATCCGACTGCAAGCACTCATACTCGTAAACTGTAGTTATATTGTTCAGCTTCGCCGAGATTATTTTGATGTCGTTTGATATTTTGACATTTATTTTGTGACATAAACATTATTGCTGAAGTCATTAAATCTTTCTTCAGTTTGTTTGGTTTGTAATTAATATTAACATTTGGTAATGTACATCAATATACAGACCTACTCCTACAGGTAATCACACGGTTGGGGTGAAGTTGAGGTCATCCACGTAATTTCATAATCTCAGGTCTACGAGAAGTGACTTTGTGTGATGAAAGAAGATCTGCCGATAGGATTATGAATTTTTGTGACATGGTAAATTCTTTCGATGTAAATGTAGCTCGAATTCTCTCTGTCCTCATCGATAGAGCTGGCTGTGCTCACATTCAATAGAACTAGATGCTGTCATAGGACAGTATTACTCGTATACAAGTGTTTGTCTTTAAATCTACTCTCCTCTGTATTTTTGTAATTAGCAAAGGAGTCGCAATAATTATTTTACAATTTACAATGTACTTGAATATATAGATTATCAGATGAAGCATAAAATGCTCGGGAGATTTGTGTCCTCTTGGTTTCTGGGAGGAATACGTTACCGCTATATAGCCAAGAATTTCATTTTTCATCTCGATTTCAGATGTACTTTATACATACATTGCATAAGGCGCTGGCTAACGGTAGCAATAATGTATACTGTTTAGACGTGGTAATGAGCATGTGGCGCATTAATTCACAACTTAATAATTTAACATTATTTGTAACACGCAGTTTGATTGGCTAAACAAATTTAAAAATTAGTTTATTTAAGAAATGAACATCACATGTTAGCTGTTCAAGGTCAATATGAACGGATTTGAGGTAAATTCTGTGAATCGCTCAAAAGTGCTGTTCATTTCTTATATTTATGTTCATTTACTAAAACACCGTTTGTTTACATTGCTTCTATTTTGTTGCATAAAACAAACTCCTAGCCTCTGTCACAGTCGTATTGTGACGTACGTCAACACATAGACATGACGTTACACTTCGTCTCACCCTGCCTTTTAGCAACATTACAGGGTGCACTGTATTTTGGAGCTAGGAGACCGCAATGTTGGGATGATAATCCACGCAAGTTTACAATCTTAATTTGAGGTGTGACCTGCGACATCTTTGTAACACATGTATTTTTTTCAAATCATTACGTTTTCTCAGTTGAGTGCTTTAAGCTAGTTCATAATCCGTTCATGGTCAATATGAACGGATTTTTTTTCAGCATGCGACACAATCCGTTCATATTGACTATGAACTGGTTTAAAGCACGCGACCGAGGGAACGTAATGATTTGAAAAAATACAACATGCGTTACAAAGATCTTGCAAAGTCGCATCTTGGATTAAGATTGTGAACTTGCGTGAATTATCATCCCAATCTTGTGGTTTCCTTGCTCCAAATTACAGTGCACCTTGCAATGCTGATAAAAGGCAGGGTAAGATGAAGTGTGACGTCATGTCTATGTGTTGAAGTACGTCACAATGCGACTGTGACAAAGCCGGTCTTAGGAATTTGTTTTATGTAACAGAATTTTTGATGACTTATAAAAGCAACGTAAACAAACGGTGATTTATGAAATACTATTTGAGAAGTTGCATGTGTTTCTGTGGGACAGATGTTTGTTACCGCCGAGTTGCTCTAATGAAGAATGACGTCTTTTATTTACTTTTTTTTTTGGACAAGGGTTTATATATTATATTTTTTATGACAACGAAAGCATAACTCATGGTACAATATGTTAAACTTCTGACGTCAAGAAAATCAGCAAGAACATTTGCCCTGTAAATTTCGCATAACGATGCATTCTATACACAGGAAAATCAATAGATTGTTTGACAAGCGATCCATTCTTTAAAACATAACCCACTTTTTCAACCAATCAAACACCCCGAATTCTCGCAAAGAATTGATTCTTCGTGGTGAAGAATCGCTCTATTTTTCAGCTACTGAAAAGTGTTTGATTGGTTCATTTTGCAAGAAACTGTAAAATGGGCGTTACTTTTTTTTTATTTTGCAGAATAAACTAAAACAAGCATTGATACACCGTATAAAAACAAATTTCCAATTAATGCAATCGTATTTCTAATTCACATTTTTTAAAATTCAATTTCCGACTGTAATTTTTTTTTGATCTCTTTTGTGAATAATATTCTTTTTAAAAACACTTTTCGGAACTGACAAACATTTTGTACTCCACAAGCAGACATCTCTGTTTGGACCATGAAATGTGGGTTGGTGTATTGGACGGGTAAGTATCTCCACTTCATGTGATTTATTTCGCAGATGAAGCGTTGAAGCCAAAAAATCGAACATTTCGTGCATTTGATCCTTTGTATCTGCTGGAATAGGACCTCTCTCCAAATGGGTTAAAATGTGCAAATTTCTGTTCTCCGCCAAATTTTTCCACAACTTGATAGCCATATTTCACTTAGCCTTGTTTGCAGAAGCACCGCGTTTAACTTTTTCTCAGCGATTTCCTCTGAACTTAGGGGTGCAGAAAAACGACTGTTATTTGCCACATTATGATACAAACTTTGAGTAGGAATGTTCATCAATTGGTGATTTTAAAATATTCTCCATCCCAGTATCTTAGTATAGCAAAATCAATTTCCTTTACATCCAACAAAACCCGACTTCATTGATCATTGACTGTCCATTTTGAAAGTATGCGTGTTTGATTTTCACGGGAATTGTGCTCGATTTATACCGTAGCTCCCTAATAAAAACCGTCAACTCGGGCATGACACTATTGTGACACATTAATTGGCACGCTGTTTTTGGCTATAATAGCTCTAAAACTTCATTGTTATTTCGGATTTCAAACATTTCGGTTGAGCATCACGGAAGAGATATTATTTGTCGAAATGCGCATCTGGTGCATAAAAATTGGTACCGTATAAGTTTTACATTATGACCCTTGGGTCGAGGCTTCTGCTGGTGGACTGATAGTCCCCGAGGGTCTCTACAGCCCAGTAGCTATATAAATCGTTACCAGCTTGAAAATACGGATGTATATTTAATTGCTATTATAAAATTTAGAAATTCATTTCAAAATTAAGGATTATCTCCCTCATGCATATCTCTTATCCTTAGACGAATTTGACTCCACTTTTTTGGCACGCTGTTTTTGGCTATAATAGCTCTAAAACTTCATTGTTATTTCGGATTTCAAACATTTCTGCTGGGCATCACTGAAGAGACACTATTTGTCGAAATGCGCATCTGGTGCATCAAAATTGGTACCGTATAAGTTTTACAATAATGGGTGGGGTTTATTTTGAAACATTGATTTCATTGGTTGGGTTCTGTTCTAAGTCAGTAAGATCATATGAAGAAAAGATCCGGTTTAAGATGGCGCTGGAACAGGTAGCAGCGAAGTGAGCTCCCATAAAAACGGGGATGACATCAATTTGACGATTTATTAATGATTTATTTTTACATCTGAAATTATACAGCAGCTTCAGAAGTGATGTGCATAATTTTCAACTACCTTTGGTGTTAGGATAGCGATTTTGTAACGAGAAATATTGAGTCAGTGAATAGCCGGTAAACAGTACTCACGATCGACAGTGTAGAGTTTGGTTTTTATTTTCCATATGAATATGTTTGACAATTTCGTGAAGAAAATGTCCACTCCGGAAACCAGAGCCAACACCAACACCAAAAATAAAATTGGAGCGGAAAAGACTCCAGAGAAATCAAAAGACGCGATGACAGAGGTTAGTAAAACTTTATCGCTCATACAGAAAGACCTCGCTGACTTGAAAAAAGATCTGAAAAAGACAATTAAAGAATACAATTTAGAATCCTTAGTTTCAACAATAGTGAGAAAGATTCTGGATCAGAATAACAAAGAGTTGAAAGAAGAAAGTGATAAGAAATTTCAAGAATTAGAGAAACGTTATAAAAATAAGGTTGAAAAATTGGAGAAAGGAATTGAAATGCTAGAACAAAGAGTGGAGGCTATCGCTGAAAAAATCGTCAATAACAACAAAGGCATACGCGAGATAAAACAAACTCTCCAGAAAACAGAATGCGCGTCCAGAGAAGCCTTGCGTTTGGGAAATTTAAATGAGCAATATTCCAGGAAACATAACTTCAAAATAATGGGCGTCCAAGAAAAAGACCACGAAAATACTTGGAAGGTAGTCCAAGACTTTCTGAAAGCGAACGCGAAAGTTGAGTTATAGAGGATCGAGAAATCGTTGCCGCACACCGAATTCCAGGCGTAAAAGGAAAACCTCGACCAATAATTGTTAAAGTGCAAAACACAAACATTAAGGCACGAGTCATGATGAAACGATCGGACGTCAAACGAAAAGGAAAGGGGCTGAAGCTGGTTGATGATGTGACCAAGAACTCTGAACTCATCACGGTTCTCCTTAACCATGAGAATATTGACTCCCCGTAGTATTTTAATGGATCATTTTTTGCAAAACTGAATGGTAACGGCCGTCGAGTCAAATTCAACATATTTGACGACATCGACAACAAAATCAAACTTTCCAGCAAGTGAAGTGAATATCCGGAATTTTCTTAAACCTTCAGTCTCAGGTCCCATATTACATTTCCCTCATGAACTTCCGGTGTCATGTCTCAGTTTTGACGCGTTGTACCATTTACAAGACTAGATATCAAAACTCGTTTATCAATGCTAAGTTTTTCATTTTGTTTATTTTGTGCCGGTGAGTGTGAAAATGTGATTCAGCATGACCATGATGTATGTTTTCTTAGTTGTTTTGCTTTGAGGTTACTTTATTTATCAACTACATTTTTGATTAATGAATAATGCTATAAGTATTGCTACGGTGAACTGTCAAGGACTAGCAACAACCCAGAAACGGCAAGATATCTTTAACTACTATAAGAAAAAAGGGTATTCTATTCTATGTTTACAGGATACACACTTCATATATGTAAAACTTGTACGGTACCAATTTTTATGCACCAGATGCGCATTTCGACAAATTATGTCTCTTCAGTGATGCTCAACCGAAATGTTTGAAATCCGAAATAACAATGAAGTTTTAGAGCTATTATAGCCAAAAACAGCGAGCCAGTATATGAATTACAGCCATATATAGAAGCACAATGGGGCTTTAAATGTGTTTTCAGCTCTTTTAGATCCAATTCTCGTGGCGTAAGTATTCTTTTTAATAACGATTTTGAATTTAAAATTCATAAGGAAAAGGGAGATGGTGAAGGAAATCTAGTGGCTTTAAATTTGATTGTGCCGGACAATAGATTAACACTTATCAATGTCTATGGGCCTAATAGCGACCGTCCTGACTTTTATGAAAGAGTTCGTGAAATCTTTCTGGAATTTGATAATGATTTTTTTATATTATGTGGTGATCTAAATATTGTGCTTAACCCCAAGATTGATACACACAACTATAAAAGTATTAACTAGAGCAAAGCTCGTTGCAAAGCAACGAGGGGTCTTCCGTCGGAGCTGTGTGACATAAAAACCTTGAACTTGACCATATGTCCTTGTGTCAGGTCCTAATGCAGCCTCAGTTAACATGAAAATCTGTTGTAAGTATGAAATCTAAATGTTTCTTCATTATTTGATATGGCCAGGACAGGTTTTGTATTTTCTAAAAAGTGACAATGTGACCATGGGTCAAGGCCAGGACATATTCTTTGATCATATGGAAACTTTTTATCAGTATTAATTTTTTTTAAAAATTGCCATTAGTAAGATATATTAAGACTCTAATCAATTTTTAATTTTTAGACCTTTAGAAATGGTGCAAATGACCTTACATCAAGAATATTCATGTTATGGTCAGAAATTGTGATTGATATTGTAAATAAAACGTAGAAAATTAAATGACATTTGATACAGGAACCGGACATGAGTATGTGTGTGTGGGGTCTAACTTTCGCCTTCTTTTCCTCTTGATAGGTTATAAGTAACATCACCCCAGGAAAAATTATTTGAAATACTTATCCAGTGATTTTACAAAAGACGAATGCAAGGTAAGTTTTTAGAACGAAAATAATCAACTGTGACAGGAAGATAAGTACTGTAACGATATAAGTAGTTTTGCTACGCTGGCGATTCTGACTTCTCGTATGTAATTATGAAATAGTTTGAGAATTTAATAATACATCATTGAAATGAAGCTATAAAGGTGTACTATAATTTTTTATCGTTAGGTGTTTAATAAATGTATACTACTCAAGTACGTGCGTGTATGATCTCATTCCACGAATCAGTCTTTTGAGGCGCGTGTGTATGTGGGATTAAATTCTTTCAGCATTTAACTTTTCAGTCCCAATAATGAAGAAAAAATTACTATTTAAATTTATGAAATTTATGGCTCAGGACATACAATAAAGGTTTATAGCTGTTACCAATATTTTATCATACAACAAAATTATGATAGCATAATATTCAGACTGAAGAGAATAATTCATCGAGTTTGAATTATTTATGCATACAAATCAAATAAATTGCTCTCAAATCTTGAATATTTTATTAAACTTTAATATCTATCTGCGTAAATACATGTAGGTATATTATGTACACAGTGCGCACAGAAGTTGCGTATGAATTCCACGCCAGGGGCACGTGCCGAAGTTAAATAATTTGGACCAGGAGTTCTGAATCAATGTTTAATCAAAGTCATTGTTTTTAAACAATAAAACAACAAAGCATCTGAAATGAGACTGGTCGGCCATGGGTTTCTGAATAATCTATACGCATGTTTAGATTTGGTTTAATCATGATTATAAACTATTGATTTCAAAATATGTTCAGAAATAATTCGTTTTGTTTGTAAAATGTATCCATTTTCTTTTTCAAAACGAAGGATTTGAGTAAAGCTTGTGTGTTCAGTTAAAGTAGTGTGAAATCACAGATCGCTAGTCCAGCAGCGATGAATCTCCAATATTAAACACACATTCAATTAGACATGATTGAGAAACGAACTGTATATTAAATTGCAGATTTTAAAATTGATGCCTGACTCGATGCTCTAGAGTTTTGAATTTAAAACAAATCAAACTTAAGACCAGGGACGTATAAACAAGTATATACATCCCCGGAAAGACCGAATTATTCGAAAAATCCAATATGATCAAAAACATAACATTCTGTGTTATATTTAGGACGACAATGTTTACTTTGTGTACATGCCCTGGTTCACATGCGATGGTTCCTTGAGGCGGTTACGTAATTGTAAACAAAAATAAACCCCGCGGTGTATGTAAGATGCGTGTAGTTAATGACTGAGTTATTCTATGCTTGAAGGTTTGTTTCTTCAATTAAATATATCGTTGTTTTAATAACAAACGTAGAAGAGATAACCTTTTCCTCTTTTTTTTTTCTTTGGAACGATTGTTTTTATTAAAGCTACTAAATAATAAAAAAAGAAAGTTGTCGATAGATGATTTTTAAAGGAACCATATATCACGTTAAAACCTTATTTTAAAAGAATATTAGCATTTCATGAAGTCATTTATCAATTAAAGCAAGTTTATTTAAGTTATACGCATATTTTCACCTACCTAATGATACGGTTACCTGTTTGCGGGTCAAGCTTTTTACTCATATATAACACAATACTCGAGCAAAATATTATGTTTATGAGATCAATAAGATGTTAAAGAACAACTTTTCCAGCGAAAACCATATCGAAATATTTACCGTTTTTGAGTTATAAAGCAAAAACTTTGAAGATCCCCAGATCCTTAATTGAAGGGGCCAGCCCCTTTTTAGGGATTTCAAAAGAAAGCTCTTAACATTTTGCACAATTTTTGTACTACACGTCTTAACAAAATATTTTTAGTTTAAAAGATACAAAGGAAAATATATGTAATTTTTTGCTCCTTTAGGCGTCCTAATTTTTTAACCCTGCCAACCACCATTTCGAACGCTGTAATCAAAAAACAAAAACAATGTGCACAACTACAATGCTCGTACTTTTCATTTTCAATGCATTTTCTGCTCAAGCTTATACAGTCTCGGAGCCTTTGTCTGGAAACCAAAGCCCCTAAAATTTCATTCAAGGGGGAATAACTCGTGAACAGAAGGGAATTTCCGAATGCTGTACATGATTTTAAAATTGTTCTGTAAAGTTTATACACCCTGAAAATTTGAGCAAAATCCATGCAGGAATGAGCGAGATATGAAGCTTCAAAGTTAGCGTCTAGGAAAAAGAAAAAAAAGAATAATAAGAATAATCTTAACCAGCACAATCAGTAGAAGGTCTTTCGTTGTTAAGGAAGACCTTAATAATCCAAAGGCTAGAGAAAAATTGTTAGAAATTATGGAGGATTTGCAAATTATTGACTACTACAGAGTTTTGAACCCAGAAAGAAATGTATACACATGGAGGAAAAAATTTCTTGCATATAAAGTTGTCTCGACTATATTCTTATTTCGGAAGGGTTGTCTAATTTGGTAGAAAATTTCATGATCAAACCAGGATATCGTTCTGATCACTTTATTGTTGTTTTAGAATTAAAATTCAGCTCTTTTAAAAAGGGTTGTGGTTTATGGAAATTTAATAACAGTTTATTGCATGATAAGACATACGTAGATAAAGTTCAACAAACTATTCTGAGTGTTAAGTTTCAATATCTTCAAAATCCTACATCCAATGGTAATGATTACATTTATATTGATAGTATCGATGATAGTGCATTTCTTGAAGTTCTCCTTATGGAAATACGAGGAATAAACATTTCATACTCATCATATACGAAAAAGAATAGAGACCAACTTGAGAAATCCCTAGTTGAAGAAATTGAAAGGTTGGAATCAGAAAACAGGACTGATACTGATATTTCTGAAGAGAAAAAACTCTCTTAAGAAATTGAGAAATGATTAAATGTAAGGTCATTTAATAAGGTCACGTGCTAGATGGGTGGAAGAGGGTGAAAAACCAACGAAATATTTTTGTAACTTAGAATCACGTAACTACATTAATAATTTTATAAAGTTATTAAAAGGGTAGATATTGAAGGACAATGTACTGTTTATGATCAGTCTAAAATTTTAAACAAAGTTCAAACCTTTTATAAAAATCTATATGCAAATAGAGATTCGGAACTTATTGATCTCAATGATATCATTGATCATTCTGAAATTAAAAAACTTGATGAAAAATCAATAAACGCCCTTGAAAAGGATATTGTAGAGAGTGAGGGTTTCAATGTCCTAAAAAATATGAAAAATAATAAATCACCAGGTAGCGATGGTTTCACTGCTGATTTTTTAAAATTCTTTTGGAAAGACTTAAAATGTTATATTGTAAGAGCAATCAATTGTATTTTTAAAAACAAAGAACTGCCCATTTCGCAAAGACTTGGTATTATTACATGTATACCCAAAGGTGATAGACCTAGACAATATTCTAAAAAAAAACTGGCGTCCAATAACTCTGTTGAATGTCTTATATAAACTAATATCTGGATGTTTAAGCAACAGGAAGAAATCTTCATTAGATGTAATTATTTCAGATACACAGTCTGGTTTTATGAAAGGTAGATATATAGGTGAAAACACAAGATTTATTTATGATTTAATGTCTTGTACTGAATCCAACAACATACCAGGTCTCCTACTGCTAGTTGATTTTGAAAAAAAACATTTGATTCAGTATCATGGTGTTTTATGTATAAAGTATTGAATTAATTTGGTTTTGGGAAAAGATTTGTTGAATGGATTAAAATTTTGAACACAAACTTCAAAGCATCAGTTCTACAATATGGGCATTTATCTGACCAAATTCATATTCAAAGAGGTTGTAGACAGGGAGATCCCATTGCTCCGTACTTGTTTCCTCTTTGTGCTGAGATCCTTGCCATCCTTGTGAAGCAAAATAAAGACAAAAGGTATCACTATCTCTCAAAGAGAGCATAACATTTCTCAATATGCCGACGATACTTCGCTTACCCTTGACGGTTCACCAACATCATTGTTTGCAGCTCTAGATACTTTAGATTTCTTTTCAAAATTATCTGGGTTGAATATAAACAATTCTAAAACAAAAATTATTTGGATTGGATCTAAAAAATTTCAAACCAAGTCTTTCACCATCCAAGATGGAAGCTAGATTGGGGATCAACAAGCTTTCTTTAATTGGTATTCAATACTCAGTAGATTTAGAATCTATCAATGAAATAAATTATGACATAGTTCTACCAAAGATCAAGTCTATGATTCAACAATGGAAGAAACGAAGAATTTTGATCCCCATTGGTCGAGTCACTGTTGTAAAACCTCTTATTTTACCTAAATTTAACCATATATTCATTTCTCTTCCTACTCCCAATACAGAAAAAATTTCTTTGTTGTGTACAGCCATTTTTGAATTTATATGGAAATCAAAGTGTGACAAGGTAAAAAGATCTGTAGTTACCCAGGACCATCTCTCTGGGGGTTTAAAGATGGTGAACATTGATAACTTTATCAAATCACGTGAATGTTCTTGGATGAAAAGACTGGTAATTACTAATGATAAACCTTGGTTAGATATATTTTTTGCCATTAATGGAAATGCTGTTGTGAAAAACCTTTTGGATTTTGGAGATTTATATATTTCAAATGTTCTAATGAACAAAAATAATATTTTTTGGAATGATGTTTTTAGCTCATGACAGCATGTTATGGAGAAAATAGATCAAGATAAGAATATGAAAAAGAAAACATTCATTATTCCAGTATGGTATAATTCAAACATAAACATTGGTGGTAAATGTATTTTTTATAAAGAATTGGTACCAACAAGGTGTTAAAATTGTTGGAGATATTTTGTCTCATGATTATACTTTCTTATCAAAATCTATGTTTAAAGAGAAGTTTCATATCCCTGATATAGCTGTGATGCAATATAATAGTGTTATTTGTGCTCTGTCAAAATGCTTCAAGATTTTGAAAATGGAGAGGACCTGTATGTTAACAATTTGTCTTCCTTATTTACCATTTTATTTTGAAAATATTCTGTCAAATGTCAGATGTACAAATATTATTTATAATTGTATAAACACAAATGAGGTAACTCCTACTTCAATACCAAAGTGGAATGTAGAGTTATCTCCCCATGGTGTCAATGATATATGCATAAAGGATGTTTTCAAAGTTTGTTTTAAAACTACATCAGATTCCTCTGTACAGTGGCTACAGTATCGACTTCTTCACAGAATTCTTCCTGTCGGCTACTATCTCAAAAAAATTCAAATCAAAACATCAGATGTTTGTAACTTGTGTAAAAAAGAAACAGAAACTATTCAACATATGTTTGTGAGTTGTAATGAGGTATTGGATCTTTGGAGAGCTTAAGTTTGCATATTTACCGGACTACTTCAAAATGGATTGGTTTTAATTTTTAAAATATAATTTTAGGAGAATTACCACTTACTAAAGACAACATGAGAATTAACTTTATTATTTTGTATACTAAACAGTATATTTTCAATACCTCATTACAAGGTAAAATACTAAACATTTTAGGTCTTTTGAACCATTTGAAAATAAAATACAGTATTGAAAGGTGTATATCTATTTACAATTCCAATCAATTATCTTTTGAAAAACAATGGAATTTGTGGAACAATATATTTGAACACACTGAATAGTATATTTTTTATTGTATTTCTTGTATACATTTGTATTTTTTGATACTATTATAACAACCTCAATAATTTTTTTGGGTATAATTTCAGTTAATTTTGAAATGTATGAGTGGAGTATGAATGGTTGGTATGAGTGATTATATATCCATTGTACATCCTACCTATAAAAGTATATAATATGATGCACTTAATTTCTATTTGTACAATGGACAATGCTAATAAAAAAAAGATCATATGAAGAGAAATCTTCGTCACAAAGAATAGGCTTCGCTTCGCTACGCTCCGTTCCGCCCATTCTTTGTGACGAAGATTTCTCTTCATAAGATCTTACTATTACATAGAAGTCACGCCATCAAGTGCAGCACGATATAAGAAGAGTTTTAATGAAAGTACTAAAACGAGGTGACGAACGAGATAAACTGTCACTGCGCGGTTGTAGTGAAGAAAATTTTTGAAAATTGATCTCCTTAAGATCCTGGGGTGCAGGAGTCCTGAAATGTATTAATTATGCCCCGTTTGTCCCCAAGATGCTTCATACCAAATATCAAAAGAATTGAAAGGGCATTTATCAAGAAGAAGGTCAATATGTTTAATTGTTCACGCATGAGTCTCGCAAACCACGAGAGGTTGACAGGTGTTATTGTTATCGGTCACCTAGGTATCATTTAACAATATCACTAGCCCCAAAGGCTACTAGGAAATCTAGAAAAAACCATTTCCTGCATATTTAAGGTAAATTTTAACATTCAGCAATAGTATGAAACAAGATCTGTTCTTAAAACTGAAATGCCCCCGAAAGTGCCTGTACTGATGAAATACTTTATATGATATATGCAACACTAACACGATATGATTAATTTGGACTCGTCCTTAAGTCAAAACCCCCGGAGTTGCAAAATTCACAATTTTGGTTCATTCTTATCTGCTTTTCCTATATGTGCATTGAGGTTTTTTTCCATCGCATCAGTAAAATTAAAGAAGTCTTTCAAATGATAACTACAATAATTACTATGATAATTTTGGCCCCACCCTGGAACAAAAGCCTTTAACCTTGTGATTATGATATTTATAATTTATATAACATAATGGAGACACGTCTTTGTTCCATTTGCTTACATATACATTATTGTTCAAAGTACCATTAAGTAGTTTTTAGTTAAATTCGGATATTCTTTTTTCATACAGTTTTTTAATTTTTGTGATATAGACATTTTTCCAATTAGAATAACTGATCCCACCTCTGGTGTGTCCAGGGGTCCGTGTTTGCCCAACTATCTATTTTGTATTGCTTGTAGGAGTTATGAGATTGATCACTGTTCGTTATCTTCACCTTGCATTAAAACATTTTTCCATCTATTTTCATACACTGGTTTTTGAAACTTCATATTCATAAACACCGAGTAGTAAAATTTACTTTTAATATTTTTAGCTGATTTTACAACATCATTTCTAAACAAAAAATGTACATCAGGTTTTATATTAATGTAATTCAAATAATTACAGTCAAAGTTTTCTTTATAGATTTTACTTGCCTTTTTAAGCAAAATATATTAACAAAAATGGTATTTCTCTTTCTCAATTTATCTGCAAAGTACATTTTATTTTCTCCCTCAGTGCCCTCATCCGAAAATAAATAATTTTTTGATTATTTGATAATAAAACAAAGCAGAAAAAGTGAATAGGTTGGTTACGTTCGTGACAAGATCGCTTTTAATAAGCAACATCAAATCGACAAAGCTGAAAAATCACTAATGTAAACATATGAATTCAAAACTGAAAATGGGCTGGGTGGGAGGGAATGCTAAGGCACAGAAATACAAAAGCGACCTTTGTTGCTTGTAACGAACCTCGCACTGTCTGTAGTGGTATATATACTAAGCGCAAAAGCGCTAATGCATGAGCTCAAAAACCCACGAAATGTATTTACGGAAAATAACAAAAAATGACGAAATGTAAAACGTAAAGAAATGAATATAGTATGCATTTCGCCATGTTCATCAAAAATATCTATATTATATAAAATTCCACTCTGTATCCAATTTCAAAACACAGTGTTTTGGATTCATATTGAAAGAGTATGTTGTTCCAGATAAACTGATTAAGGAACTCGTCTCTCTTTAAAGTTTTTATGTCCAGTGGCTCTTTTGATTTATCAAAAGCTGAAAATATATTTCCATTGAAAAGGGGGAGTTTTAACATTTTGAAAAAAATTGAATCTAAAAAGTTATTCTCAGACGGTTTTAAAACATCAAAAATAGAGATGTTATATTGCTGCAAAATATTATTGAGTGTTCTATGTGTAACACTTTCTAAATCTAATATTCTACTCATGATGCTCTGGCAGCATAAAATTTACTTTCGATATCAATAATACCAATACCTCCTTCCTCAATTTTGCCTATAAATGTATTTTCAACAATCTTGTCTTAGAAACTATCTAACCCAAAATACGTTTAAACATAATCTCCGAAACTTTTCATTCAAGGATGAGTTCATGAAATTCAGAAAAACACAGACATCGCTAATTAGAATGTGTTTTGACATTCACAAACTTTTAACAAAGCCACAAAGCTAGACGATGACAGTAAGCACCACTTTACAAATTTAATTTCGAAGTTTTCACTGGTTTTGTGGTAGCCTGCTATCTACAAGATTTCATAAGGTATCTTGGCTACAGAAGATATCATACTTAGTATTGTATGTGTACTTATTCTAGCGTGTTTAGAATGTGGTGCATTTCAAGCTAATGCGTAATCATGATTTGGTACTTGTTCTGTGAAAGGTGAAGATAACGAACAGTGATCAATCTCATAACTCCTAGAAGCAATACAAAATAGATAGTCGGGCAAACACGGACCCCTGGACACACCAGAGGTGGGGTCAGGTGCCTAGGAGGAGTAAGCATCCCCTGTCGACCGGCCACACCCGTCATGAGCCCTTATAACCTGATCAAATAAACTGAGTTATCCTTAGTCAAAATCGGTGTGCCAAGAACCGCCTAACTGTTTGATAATTGAAATTTTCATATTATAGCACAACTATTCATTAGTTATCTTACTTCACTGGCAAAGGCAATAAAATATAAATCTCACTAAAAATAATACACATACAGTATTCATGGGAGAGTATGTTTTATGACCTTGGAAATGTAAAAAGCATGGCACACCGAGCCTACCAATATAAGTAAAGTTAATGAAATATATATACTTTGCACATTGATATTATATGATGTACATAATATCCAAGTGTATGTTGTGGACTTCAAGTTTTGGAATGAACAGTTTAGGTAAGAAGTTAGTATACATTGTGGATATTGAATAATTCAAATCTGTTCTTAATGCAAGGTGAAGATAACGAACAGTGATCAATCTCATAACTCCTACAAGCAATACAAATTAGATAGTTGGGCAAACACGGACCCCTGGACACACCAGAGGTGGGATCAGGTGCCTAGGAGGAGTAAGCATCCCCTGTTGACCGGTCACACCCGCCGTGAGCCCCATATCCTGATCAGGTAAACGGAGTTATCCGCAGTCAAAATCAGTGTGCCAAGAACGGCTTAACAATCGGTATGAAACACGTCAGACAGCATTTGACCCAATGCGAGGTTGTATTGACGAACTAGATCGTTATAACGACCATAGAATTTGCGAAATGCTTAATCTATCATTTTGTTTGCTTCTTTTCATGTTTACTTCTGACTCAGGAATACCTAGGTTTTAAAACAATAGTTCCATGTCTCTATAAATGTATGTTGTACATGTATGATGCTGCATTTCATTAATGCTTTCTTTCGTAATAATATGCTTTTTTGCGAAATATATCCATTAAGTGAAATATTATGCAAAAATGAACCACGACTATCTATATTGCCGCTGTGGTAGCCTACACCCAGGTCACAACATAGCCTACATCCCAGTCATAACATAGCCTACACCCCTGTTACAACATACATACACCCCTGTCACAACGTAGCCTACACCTCGGTCACAACAGAGCCTACACCCCAGTCACAACATAGCCTACACCCCGGTCAAAACATAGCCTACGCCCCTGTTACAACATACCTACACCCCTGTCACAACATAGCCTACACCCCGGTCACAACATAGCCTACACCCCTGTCACAACATAGCCTACACCCCTGTCACAGCATAGCCTACACCCCGGTCACAGCATAGCATACACCCCGGTCACAGCATAACATACACCCCGGTCACAGCATAGCCTACACCCCGATCACAATATAGCCTACACCCCGGTCACAACATAGCCTACATCCCGGTCACAACATAGTCTACACCCCGCATGTTTGGGTATACGCGGTGTATTTCTACTTACAATCGCTGAAAAATCTAGATTTTATTGAGACGAGAAATTACATTTTTGGATGATCTTTCAAGTATATCTACAAAACATAAGTTAACAAAAAATGTGTAGATCCCAGATCAGAAAATGAGGTTGGGGCATGTTGCTTGATCCATGCCCCAAGTGCCAGTGTGGTAAACTACCCCTTATTGTAACCCCATTACGTGCAGCATCTGGAAAAAATATAAGCGATAAATTTTCTTGAGTAAAATGTTTGACGCGTAGAGTACAACTAGTTGGTAGTTTGCTAATGACTGTCGATATGTTGTTAAATTATAGGAGTTTAAAAGATTTCAATAAAAGATCAGCTTGCAACCATCATATACTTGAACTTTTGCTCATTAGTGGGGCCTCTTGATGAGTTTCCCCCCGAAAACAATAACGTGTTACTTGATAAAGCTGACGTCAAGAGAAATTACAATGTGGAAAATGTATGGTAGTATTGTTTCAGTGTTTAACCGAACACTTGGAATTATCCTTCTAAATTAGAGGTGTAATTCCATACCAAAATTATAGTACATATCGCGATCAAAGAACTTAACATAATTGCCGTAGGTAATTGCTGAAACGCGAAACGGATACTATTGTATGAAATAATGTTATGAGGAGGTCAGCATTTTGTAAAATCAAAAGGCTTATTGTGAAGAAGGGAAGCAGAAATTACGGAGAGAATGGGAAGTCATCCTCAGAATCCAATGCTTCATATATTTCATATTAATGCATACATATGTAATTCACAACCATTACAACTTATTATGAAAAATATTAAGCAAGCGCCAGTGGGTTCAGTGTACAATCCCCTTTTCTCGGGTGTGCACTGTCACCCCCACCCCCTATTTTGACAGTATGCTGTTTCACAAAATTAAATAAATGAAATAAGTTATATGCATTGAAAAAAAAACTTGCATAAAAATTTAATCCTTTTTAAATTTTATTACTTTACTCTGGCCCCCACCTTGGAAAAAGATTCTAGTTTTTCACCCTGAAATTGGCCCAGTGGTTATGGAGAAAAAGTAAAAAAAAAAAAAAAAAAAAAAAAAAAAAAGTAGACAGATGGATGGACAGAGAGACAACAGACAAAAGGTAATCATAAAAGCTCACTTGAGTTTATAGCTCAGTTAAATGAATAGATAACCATAGCCTTGCTGTTCATGAGAAAGAGATTTTTAGTCTTTTTATTTATATATTCTAAAACTTTCTTCTTCTATTGTGATGTCACTCTACCCCCACCCCCGCGGCCATGATTTGAGCAAACTTGATTCTGCATTATTTGAGGATACTTACATATCAATATGACTAATACAGGTCCTGTTGTTCTTGAAACGTAGATTTTTTCACCTATATATTCCAATCTGATACTTATATCCCCTAACCCTTGAGATCATTATTTAAACATTTTTGAATTTACGTTCTTTAAGGAAGCTTTCACATAAGTTTTGTCGTTTCTTGTTCAGTGGTTCTTGAAAAGATTTTTCAAAAGATGCCACCCTAATATCACTATTTCTCCCCTTTGAAAAGGATGTGTCCCTGCCTTTGAAGAATTGGAATCCCCGTAATCCAAGCATGCTTTATGCCGAGTTTGGTTAAAATTGGCCCAGTGTCCTGGAGAAAAAGTGTGAAAAACTAGATGTGTCGGGGTAACTGACAACTGACAATAGGTGATCAGAAAATTCACTTGTGCTTGTAGTTCAGATACGCTAAAAAGGATAAACCAATATGCATGCACACCTGTATGAGTCCATTATGGAGATAATGATTAACACAAACTATATTTGATTAGATGATAGCCAATCACAAGCCAATTTCTATTCAGGGATTGGATTTGACTCTGTCAAACAAGTGTATATAACCGGTGGGTTTGGCAAACTCGATATATTTGTATCAGAAAGATGGAGAGGAATAATTCAAACTCAACCGAAGTAGCTGCAAATATTTCACAGCCACTTCTTACCGACGACATACTAATCTCTATCGGGGGAGTAATCGTTCTTGAAAATTTAATTGCAATGTTTATTTTATACGGTTGCAGGAGACTTAATTTTCAAATCAAGATCCTCTCAATGAATTTGGTGTTATCCGATATTTTTACAGGAGCCATCTTGTGTTTTCCGCTTTCCTTCTACCAGTATGGAGATAACTGCGAATTCAAGAAGTACCCGCTATTCTCCTTCCTCAATGTGTCTTTGTTCACAGTCACAATGTATAACCTGGATCGCTGTCTTGTCTTTGCATTAGGAATGAACTACTACAAGTACGTGACTAAATTCCGATTGATATTTCTTTGTTCATTGTTTTGGACAACAGGGGTAATCACTTCATATCTCATGTTTTACAGCAAGGATTTGCCTTTCAAAATTGGTTGTAGGTTTGTGTACGACTTGAAGAGGAACCCTGTGAGCCAAATCACAAAATATTTACTTTTATCTACCATACTTTCCAATTTTTTCATGTACATTTATTTATTACATTACATCCGCAGACATATTCGTGAAACTGGAGATGTACAAGTTGAAAATTCCTCTGCCGTCACAGACCAACAAACTAATATCACCAAGAAAATTTCGGTCATCACCGGTACCTTTCTACTTATTGCCACCCCATTCTATACCACACTCGCATTCCCAATACTCGATTACAGTACATCTTGGGGTAAAACCACTCACAATGTATGTGGGGTGTTGTTAGGCCTAAATAGTGCAATGAATCCAGTGTTTTATATTTGGAGGATGAATGAACCACGTCATCACTTCAAACTGTTAATCATGCAGTGGAATACGGCATATTGCGAGAAGCTAAAACAAGAATACAACCAAACTGTTGCCTCATACAATATGACTGCCACATCGAACACGACTGCAAGCACCAATACTCGTAAGCTGTAATTTTATTGTTCAGTTTCATCGACAAGATGGTTTTGACGTCATTGATTTCTCAACATTTATTTTGTAACATAAACATTATTGCTCAAGTCAATAAATCTTTCTTCAGTTTGTTTGCTTTTTGTTGAACAGCAGAGGTTTGCATTTTCTATTGCCCAGAACAATTCCTTCAACTATATTAATCATTTCCCCACTTGTATATTGATATCAAAGGCTATAACGTTACATCTTCTATCGTTTTTTATTTTTGATGTCACATTTCGTTATGTACATTAATATACAGACATACTCCTACAGGGAATCATACGGTTGGGGTAAAGTTGTGGTCATCCACGTAATTTCATAATCTCAGGTCTACGAGAAGTGACTTTGTGTGATGAAAGAAGGTCTGCCGATAGGATTAGGAGTTTTATCGACGTGGTAAATTCTTTCGATGTAAATGTAGCTCGAATTCTCCCTGTCCTCTTCGATAGAGCTGGCTGTGCTCACACTCAATAGAACTAGATGCTGCCGTAGGACAGTATTACCCGTATGCAAGTGTTTGTCTTTAAAGATAATCTCCGACGTACTTTTGCAATTAGCAAAGGAGTCGCAATAATTATTTTACAATTTACTTGAATAAACATTATCAGATGAAGCATAAACTTTTCGGATGACTTATGTCCTATTGGTTTCTGTGAGGAATACATTGCCGCTATATAGCCAGGAATGACATTTTCCATTTCAATTTCAGATGTTGTATTTCATACTTTTCCCTAAAATAGCTCTAACAAGTTTATCGTTATTTCCGATTTCAAACATTTCAGTTGAGCATCACTGAAGAGACATTATTTGTCGAAATGCGCATCTGGTGCATCAACATTGGTACCGTATAAGTTTTACATACATACATTGCATAAGGCCCTGGCTAACGGTAGCGATAATGTATACTGTTTAGACGTGGTAATGAGCATGTGGCGCATTAATTCATAACTTAATAATTTAACTTTATCTGTAACACGCAGTTTGATTGGCTGAACAAACTAAAAAATATAGTTTATTGAAGAAATGAACATAACTTTTGAGCTGTTCATGGTCAATATGAACGCCAGCCCGATTCACAGGTAATTGTTCCTCAAATCCAAATCCGTTGATATTGATTAAGAAATAAGGTATAATTTTAAAATATTTATCGGGATATAAATACGGGTTGGTCACGTGATCAAATTCCATAAAGCCCAAATTTGATCATGTACCAACCCGTATTTATATCCTGATAAATAAGATAAAATGACAACTTATATTTTTGCTATGGGGATCCGGGTTAGAATAGGTCCTCAGTACCCCTTACTTGTCGTAAAAGGCGACTAAATGGGGCGATCCTTCGGATGAGAACGTAAAAACCGAGGTCCGGTGTCACACCAGGTTTGGCACGATAAAGATCCCTCCCTGCTCAAAGGCCGTAAGGGCCGAGCATAGGCCTAAATTTGACAGCCCTTCACCGGCAGTGGTGACGTCTCCATATGAGTGAAGTATTTTCGAAAGGGACGTTAAACAATATTTAATCAATCAATATTACTTATATTAACATTTTTGTTCGGTAACATTGCTGAATAGTGTTAACAACATGTTTCCATACATTTCACATTGTTGACCTGCACAACGAAGCGTCATATAATTATGTTCAAAATGACGAAAACACAAAACAAAGTTCCAGAAATGAAGAACTGTTTTAATTATCAAAACGCTAAAAAGCAAGTACATCAACATATACATATATATTAACTCGGGAATATATAATGGAAACTCTTCCCTATGTCTAATTTTAAGGGGGGGGGGGGTGCGGCGGCGGCTATGATTTAAACGGGGGTGCGCAACGTTACACTACACCTGTGACGCGCTTTCACTTTTGAAAAGTGAAGACGTTGAAGACCGACTTTGAAAGATATTCTGTGGATATTATGGGGTTTACAGAAGACTGAGGTGGAGGAACATAAAGTACAGGGCGGCAGTCGTCAGGTGTAGGCAAATCATTTATAGACAAGACAGAGGATGCAGCTCAGATGAATCTCCGGAAAGAACTGAACATCGCGAATGTGGAAGTGCACGAAGGTAAGGACTGTTTGGATATTATATGTAATTGTTGACAAACATGAGCTCACTGAACCTTTCTTTTGACTCGATAAATTTCTGTACTAGGTTTTTAAACGACGCCTCGATTCATGTCCCGACATAAACTTGGAAACCGACGTCAATCACCTTATTTATGGCTGCTGTGGCACGGAGGCAATGCGGTGTGTAGGTCTTGATGTACTTTGACGACTTATCGGTCACACATCCTGTGAAGGACCTTTTTGCTAAAGCCTAATGTCATCGTCTACCAGTAGGTACAATTCCGCATCACCGATGACCAGGGTAAAGTTGTAGCAGACGAAATTTTAGACATGCATTAGTAACTAAAGGCATTGTTTACAGAAATGCTTTTTATCAATTATTGATGAAAGTACACTGCTTGGAATACAAATAAAACCATAAATACATTTTGTGATGTTGATTTCATCTATTGATAGATTTCTGTAGTAAGTGAGAGCGATTGCTAGATGTGTATTGCCTTAGTAAAAGTAGTACCTGTTACCTACTTTTAACAAATGTTCATACGTACAGCCTCTGTTGATCTGTAGTGGATTTATGCAGTGATAAATACTTATTGCTCGTAATAGTGTTATGTAGTAGAATACAGTTGAAAATGTAAATATTTTCTTATATTAAAGAACACATCGCATGTTTTTAAACTTTTTAATTTTTTCAGCAAAATTAATTCATTTCATGCCTAAAACTACTTTACATGTGTTTTAAATGAAACCGTTTGCGTAGTTTTCGAGTTTGAAAGCGATGAAATTCAAATCTTGCGATATGCATATTTTCTTAGATATTTTACGCGCCATTATCTGTGACGTCATATGCGACCTCGAGCGAGAAGATTTGAAAACAGTTGTTAGCCATTTCATAAACAGATTAGATTTAATTGACAAACAAACAATTATCACATTAACGGCTTGTAAATAACACTGCAATAGGGTGTTTTGTGCCGTTTAAGGGTGTACTTGCTGTCAGTAGAGAGGCTTTGGACTGTGTTTTTTTCAATTTTCGAAGGAAGGCATGAGGGACAAGACGTGAATATTTTTTGTCGGCACAACGACTTTGCCATAAAAAACCTAGTAGAATTTGTCCCTGTACTTTTTCTAACAAGCACTTGGACAAAGACGTAGATAAACTGCGAGAAAATGGTTCTATCAAAGCTACCCACTGTTACATATAGGCCTACGGCTTATGCTTTCCGTTCTGCTCTCAAATTCAATACACACTCGCACCAACTGACCTTCACCTTGTCACACCATATCGGCAGAACTTCGCTAGCAGTGTCTACCAACTGGTAGTTTTAAAAAAGAAATTTGAAGATGAAAGATAATTGAACTTTCAATTATAAATAATAAAATATGATATTTTCCAACTTTGAATTGAATTATAATGCTTTCATTTTTTTTTTAAAGGAACACGTACGTGTTTACAACAACGTACAGCACGCCGCGCTCCCACTTCCTAAGTAACAACGTGTAGATAACCAAAAAAATAAAAATAATAATGATTAATAAAATTGCTTGAATAAAATAATTTAAAGGCATTGGGATTTTCATCATAAGTTTGATAATTTTCATTATTTTTTTTTTCGAAATTCACCCGTGACAGTAGGCCTAGTTGTCAATGATACATAATCGTATCATAATTTAGATCTATCTAACTTCTCCAAAATAAATTTAATAATAATTGCACTGTTTATTTTCAAAAAGCAACAACGCTAATTACAGTTGTTTACAGAAATGACATTACCATATTCTGTTTAGACAGTGATCCCATGTAAACATTATTTACTCGCAGATTTCATACTCGCTTTCCTCGCTACATTTGGGCCGCTATTTGCATGCACTGGTGGCTAAAAGATATAAGACTCGGGAAATTTGTTAACATCGAAATAAATGTTATCCATGGTAAATTTATTAGGCCCCTAAAACCCGAGTTTTTAAAAATATCTAACACTACTTTTACAACAAGTTGATCGACGAAGGTCGCATATGACGTCACTGTACCACGTGACTACCTATCTAATTAACTAGGCTTTTTGAAATCGGGGCTTAGATTTAAGTCCGTATTGTGGCTAATTATCGCAATACTTCAGCGAACGAACTATTACAATTAATTTCTATAATCATAAGGAAGATAAAATGCATATAATTTTGTATACTTTGAAAACACGATATGTGTCCTTTAATATTCATTTACTAAAACACCGTTTGTTTACATAGCTTCTATTTTGCTGCATACAACGAACCCCTAGCCTCAAACTCCCCGTCGAGGCCTCATTACGTCACCTACGTACAGACCTCTCCTATGTGACGCAGTACAATATACAGATTTGTATATTGTGAGTCCGCGATTATCACGCGGACAGATATCAATAAAGAAGTAGTTCGTAGTTAAAAGCTTGAAAATATTGACATTAAGAGCATTAATATAAAAGTATGGATTTTATTTTAAACATAAAATTATCAAAGGATCATTAAAAGGTAGGGATACTCAGTTCAAATTATAGTGTTTAATGTTTACGTTCTTGTTTTGAACTGTTTACGTTTAACGTTGTTTTTTCTCTCGTCATTCTACATTGACGTCACACAGTATACGCGGCCTAAGAATTTGCTATCCCATAATGCCTAAGTGGAAGAGATTGGTTTGTGAACAAACGAACTCTGGCGGAAGTTTGCCCCTAGCCAATCGTAACTACTCGGCTATTTCCGTAACCGCAAATGAACCTCGTATGTGGATCGACGCCATCAGTCTGTTGCCATGTGTACACAAATGCAACTATGACGTCACAGTCGTACGTTACAATATGAAACGCGAGCTTTCATATGAATCTAAGATATCATACATATCTAAAGTATTCTACCACTATAATTTTCCACTTACATATCGAGTGAATAAAACGTATTAGAGTGAATAAAACGTTAATGATACCAAAACTAATCTGTGACGAAAATATAAATAACACATTATAAAGGGATTCAGTTCTGGCCTTTTAACTACTCATCCACAGGCGCGCTTCCAGCGAAGAAATGCATCGATTTGATGCAATTCTTGCGCCGATCCACGTCCGAGTCTTCTTACCGGTTACGGACACAGACGAGCACGTGATCCGATTGGCCCCTAGCCTGTCACAGTAGTATTGTGACGTATGTCAACACATAGACATGACGTCACACTTCGTCTCACCCCAATCGGAACACCTCACCCTTTCCTCCGTTCCTACGTAAAAAGACTCGGACGTCGCACGGCGCAGTGATTTACATCGATTTGAAACGTGATTCGGTGAAGACGTAGTGTTGCTTGTATGACAACGATAAACAAGTAAGTGCAAACTTTTTGATTCATATCTGAATACTTTTTGTCATTTGATATTATTTGTAAAAATGAAATGATTTCAATTCTTCTAATTTAGTACGTGTTAGTAGGTTTTAGCACTTACTATATGCGTTAATCAGACTCGGAGGCAATGTTTACAAATGCACTGTCGTATGCGATGAAATCTATGAACATTTGTTTTGATTTAAAGGACAAACAAATAAAAAGAGTGAAACACCTATATGATGGAAAAGCTTGTGTGTCGATCCTACCAACTGGATTCGGGAAAGGCGTTATTTTTCAACTTCTGTCATTTTTATTTCAATTTAAAAGAAAAACCAAGACAACTGGAATCGTAATTATTGTGTGTCCTTTAAATTCTTTGATACAGGATCAGGTCATGAGTCTGTCCAACAAAGGAATCAAAGCGTGTTTTTTATCTGTTGAAGGTACATTTCTGTTTTCAATTACTAATTTTTTTGATACCCTAGTAAAGCTGAGAGTAAGAACGTCAATGGCCATGCAAGTGTGTACGTTTAGGTGCTTGGGCACCTAGTAAAATTACCTGTTATTTGTCAATGGCTAAAAATTTTCATTGAAAAGATATTTCGAGGTTTTCTTCCTTTTATAAAACCATGAATTAGTTTTTAATGAAGGACATGCATAGAACTAGAAATATGTGACAATTTGTAAGCCATGTGAAAACAAGAGGCCCATGGGCCACATCACTAACCTGAGTCACCTTGACCCAGAATTCCTTTATGATATGATTTGTTCCAAATAAGGACCCAAATGAAAAATAATTCAGAATTCATTTTTGTTCTAATTTTTATGAAATCTAAAACATGTATTACAAGAAATATGGACATGAATTCTATCCATGATTTTTAAAACTAATTTTACCAGCAATTGCAGAAATATGAAGAATGAAACTTTAATATCAACGTATAACATTCTATTATTTTTTTTATATGATGCATGTGTATAACCCTTTCTTTAATTTTGCACTTGAGGGGGAGGGGTGTATAAAAGTCTGAAGTTGTTTGAAATTTTGATCCAATTTCAGTAACCATGTCTCAGGATTATGGAGAAGCTCTTGAAGTACAAGATATGTGCAACCAATACATATCTAAGGCTACAGTTCAAGTTGAATTTTCTTATTATTTAACCCGAATAAGTTTACAACCCCACTCTTCCATTCAGAATCAAGTAACATTTCTAAAATATTTAATATGTTATTTCAGGCACAGGGGTCTGACATACAATATCGAAGGCAAACCCAGTGGAGACGAAAAGGGTGATCAATTGGACAATTATATTCCTCAATATGTTTCATTAGATGATCTGCAACATGGACACTTTCATCTCATTTATGCTCACCCAGAGACTCTTATACGTAATCATACCATATCTACCACGCAAAGATCAAAAACCTATAAGGAGAATGTGTGTGTCATTGTTGTTGATGACGTCCACATGATCTCAGAATGGTAACACTTTTATGATTTTCAGAGTTCTAATTTAACTGAGGCACCTACTCTCCAATGACCATTAGTAGTTATTAAGTCAAATTGTTGCAAAGTATTTTAGAAATTCTTGATGGTATTACAATTTAAGTATAGCATGTTAGAGGTTGATATTGTTGCATGTTTAATAGGCATCATATCGGTTTCATCAGATTGAGATGTTTAGTATTGTAGTGTAAGGTGGAAGTAGATTTCTTATTGAAAAATTGCTATAATAAAGAATATGTATCATGCTAATTGTTAAAAATACACATACATGTATATTGTTAGGGGGCCAGATTTTCGGACAGCCTTTTTCCATTACCAACATCTGTACACTTGGCTCTCACAGCAACAGCAACAAGAATGGTCGTAACAGATCTGACAAAGGAGTTATGTCTTGCAGATCCAGTCATTGTATCATCAAACCCAGATCGTCCAAACATATTCATTGAGGTACTATATATACAGTACTCAAATTGTTCACATCCCAAAATGTGTGTGTATAAATATATAATCAAATAGGTCACAACAGTCCTTTTCATCCAAGGTAACGGTCTTGTAATAATATTTTCACCTTTCATGCAGTGATCTTGCATAAAAGATCTTGGTTCAAAGTTATGACTTTCTCGAGTCTTGACCCCTGGATCATGAAACATCTTATGCTTTAAGATTTGAATATTACGATAAAATGATTGAGAAGTCAATCACTTAAGGAATGACTTCAAGTTTGACATATGTTATACTATATAACTCAACTTGATGCAGTTTATGCTTTATAATCTATGAATCAAAATGAGTGTAACAAGTAAAAGTGACCTGTTCCAAAATATAATTCTTATTCAATATTGTTTCATTAAATTTCTAATGTCTGCAAATTAAGAGTTTCAGTCTATAATTGATGAACATCTTATTATAGCTGATTGAAATTTTGACTTAGTCTAAGTTTGTTACATAATCATGGGGCCTGGGCTACATTTCTGTGAAACATCATTTACATGTACAGCAGTGTGGGCAATAAAATGTTTTGGCCTGGACAACGTTTTACTTATTATATGCACTGTGACCTTGGCCTTGTTAAAGAAAAATCCCGTAATTCTGGTACATTTATTTTACATTCTGCAATTTCAGGTATGTCTTGGCCTTCCAAATGTGAACAAGATGGACAAACTGGATGCTGCATTGAAGATTAACTTCAAGATAACGCATACCACCCAAAGACTGAGAAGACTCCAGAAAATCGAAGTTTTGAACAATTTCATAAGGACTACACATTAAGAATGAAAGCTCACATTGTTGATGAACTAAGAAAATCTAACCCAAAGCTTCGCCTTATATTTGCTACAGTTGCTTTGGGAATGGGGCTAAATTCCCCTTGTATTAGTTCAGTGATACATTTCCGACCTCCTACAACACTGGAAAAGTATTTCCAGGAGATAGGTAGAGCTGGTAGAAATAGTCAACCTGCAAATGCCATAATGTACTCTAATATGAGTGATCTAGCTTCCAATAGGAAAGGGCTTCTTTCACCTTCGATGAGAGAATTCTGTTTGAACAGTACAACATGCTTAAGAAAACAAATTGTAAATCATTTTGGTTTCGATTCTGTTCTGTATAATGGAGAAATCAACATGTGCTGTTCAAATTGTAGAACAGGATGAAGTACACGATATATTTATTTTCTGTTGTTATCTGGATCTTAAGGTATGAATAATGTCTAATGATCATATTTCATAAATGTATGGTGGGGTATTTGTAATCATGGTTTCATTGTGATGAGTTTATTAAACAAAGATATTCCATCATGGGATTTTTAAAATTTTGCTTATTGATTGATTTTTTTTAATATTCACCAATTTTTAATCTTCTTCTGTTATACATTGAATACCGTTAAGACAAGGATACAGTGGACTACACTGTACACTTTTAGATCTGTTCATTATGTCATATGTTTAAACATCAGCCTTCAACTCGACATTGATATTTTGACCTTTAGAATTAAAATTCATAATTTGTCTTACTGTCTGTCATTGCACTACTCAATCAACTTGTAACTACATATGAAAATAGAACATGGTTATTGAATTAAGTTCAATTTTAATTTCTGACATTGATTTGTGTCCTTGTAAGATACTAATGTGAATCCCAAAGGGAATATTAAGTTTGTTCAATGAATGAAATACATGTACATTGTATGGACACTGGTACAATCCCGTATTATTTATATTCAAGGAATTCTGTTTACAAAAAAGAGGGTATGCCTATAAAGTTGACACAATTTCTTAAAGTTATTTCATATATTTTCAACACATTCTCTTCACACGTGCATACTATCACATGAATCAAATCAAAGGTAAGATTCACTCAGAATCTTCATCATCACTTTCATGATTAAAGTTCAAACCTCTCCTCAACCTATGTACAGTGGTCATCACCATACCTCTGAATGCATGAATGTCAAAATTGTAAGGAGATTTGCATATATGTGGAAAGACACACAATTATCGCCCAGGTGTGAATGTCCATGGGTTGTTGAATCGTAAAGCAGCTTCTAAAATGAGATTGATATCACTAGAGTCACTTCCGTTTCTGTGTGTTGTATGAATAGTCGTTACATCCAATAACTTGCAACAATTGTTAGGCACTTCCTTAATAACTGGTGAAGCCTTCGAAATCTTGAGAATTGAATCTTGGGTCTTATTGGATCCAAGGCCTTTAATAAATTATTTCAACTCCTTAACTTCATGCTCTTTATTCATGTCCACAGCTATGTTGTGTCCTGTTTGTCCTGAGTTATTAATGAATGGCCCTGTCCTAACTTTAAGAGCCATTCTAGGATTAAGGATCCACTCTGTTTTTAGGATGAAGTCTGCACTCTGTCAGGTATTTTGAGAATTTGGAATGACTATAAAACAGTGGTATCATTAATTTCAAGACAATGTTCACCAATTCAATGTTACCCTCTGAGATTGCATCTTGCATCACACACAATATGAAGTGCCAGTTCAAGAAATTGATTACATAATTGTGCAAATCATCCGGTAAGGGTTCTGCAGGAATGGTTAGTGAAGCAGAAGTGTTATTTTCACGTTGAGTCTCTTGTCCCTGGTATGACATGTGTCTAACGTTTTCCTCACTAGTACACAACATCTCATAAGTATCATTCTGAAATAAAGATAAATCTGATACAGAAACTGACTACAAATATAACAAGAGGCCCATGGACCATAACAACCACCTGCGTATCATGAAAAATTGTCGATCTGCATATATAAGTATCATAGTATCTTCATGATTAATTCATGATTGATTCTCAAAGACTGGTGCAAAGTGTTAATACAGATGCTCTCATAAATACCGAAACATCATCCCATGTAAATCGAATATAAAACCCTGTATCTTTTGTTACCTGTACAATTGAACCCCCTGAAATATATCTAGTTTGCAGTCACCTGTTTTACATTTCTATAGATCCTCACTTCCAAGGTCAATAAATATCTTACCTGCAAAGCAGAGGATCATGTGGGAATCATTTTGTCCATCTGTCATCTGGTAATCGCACTTTCATACTTAGTCTATTGGCTCTAACTTAATTGATATGCTCCATTTTACTATAAAACTAATAGGGTCTGTCAATTGCGCTCAGATGCATTATGCAATGAAGCATCATGAATACCATGCCATTAATTAATTATCCATACCTTTGTGTTTTGATCTAGAGGTGGAATGAATGTTTGATCTAGGATGTGATCAAGAATGGCATGAAAAACCTTTTCCTTGCTCTCATGATGAAGATTTTCAACATTCTCTGGTAGCACTTGATGAGTGAGTTTGTCATGGAGACTTTCCATTCCAAACAAGTTCATGGTCAAAGCAAGCAGATAAGATGTTCCAATGGTGTCTATAAACTGGTCATGGGCCTGGAAATATGTGTACATGAAATAAATAAAGTATGGAAAAAAGAACATACTAATTAGATGGATATTAATAATGTAGACTCGTCATAATTACCTCAAAACGCACCTTGACTTTCCCATTTACATTACTTCTCTGCATTAGTATCTTTAGATTAGCCAAGGTGCATCTGTCCTTTGGCAAAGAAAGCTTTAAGAATTTCTTGCACAGTTTCTGTTAAAATGAATTGATTTTTTTCAATTGGTCAAGATGTTCAAAAATATGGTATTGATAAGATGAAATATAAAAATATTGTGATTGACCAAAATTATTAACATGATAATGACAGAAATTACTTAAGGGCGAAATCAAAAGATTGATGTTGGTTAAAAGTCTAATTCAAATAGTTAGGTGGAGGGGGTAAAACTCATGTGAGTTTCTGCCATCCAACATTGATTACACTTTAGTGGAAAAAGACAAGTGACTCATAAAAACCACATAATATTACATCTTAATGAACATAGTTTAATGTACACTTTCATTTGTGAATGAACAATAGAAAACGTATACAGAGTGGTAATCATACTCATGTGCTTTCACTTGTTAATTGACAAGTTTCAACAGTCATCATATTTAGTTTAAAAGGGGGGTCTTGATGAAAAACTATGTGAATTTAGTTTTCTGTCGGACATTGAATTTTTTATCTCTCCCCTAATACCTCGAGAAAATCCTGCATAGTATGGAACATCTCAACTACTATTGCCTCCAGACAATCAAAACGTTCCTTTGGATGATGGGCTCCCAGTCTTAAGGATTTTGCTCCTTGGAGTCGAACTCTTGTGAGTTGATCCCCACCAACAGGAATTTGAAAATTATCCAATTCTCCTCCTATCAAGTTATTTTAATATATAATGACATGAACACAAAAATTTCCATTAAAATAGATAACAGTGGATGGAGTTTTAAGAACTATAAGAGCTCTGCGAGATGGGGCACATCTCATAACAAGTATTTATAAGCTTTCTCCATGAAGTCCTGTGGTGACTTGGACTTTTCGCCTACACATGAATGGACCAGTTACTATATCCCTTCTCGCAATTAATTGCGAGGGGATGATCGACTGTATGGGTGTGATACAGCGTGGGGTTGATTAGAAAGTAATTATCTTTGATGATGAGAAATGTTTTGTAGTTCGTAAGTATTACCCCTTCCAGCCTTAGTATAAAGTGCAAGGTGAAGATAACGAACAGTGATCAATCTCATAACTCCTACAAACAATACAAAATAGATAGTTGGGCAAACACGGACCCCTGGACACACCAGAGGTGGGATCAGGTGCCTAGGAGGAGTAAGCATCCCCTGTTGACCGGTCACACCCGCCGTGAGCCCTATATCCTGATCAGGTAAATGGAGTTATCCGCAGTCAAAATCAGTGTGCCAAGAACAGCTTAACAATCGGTATGAAACACGTCAGACAGCATTTGACCCCATGCGAGGTTGTATTGACGAACTAGATCGTTATAACGACCATAGAATTTGTGAAATGCTGACTTCAATCGAGACTGTTGAAATCTCTGTACCATCAACTTGTTTGTCAGTAGCTTACCTCGATTTAAAAACTGACTATACCCAGAACAAGCTCTTGTATATCGAATCAGTTGAGATATATAAACACCATATGCAGGTGATAATGGAATTTTGCTACACAAATATGGGAAGTTGACGATGGAGAAGCTGAAATCATCCCGTTTGTCATACAGTTGAGTTGTCAGTTTGCCGTTAATGTCTACTTTCAATAAAATATCTAAGTATGAAGCAGAAGTGGACGACTCTGTGGTGTCCTTTATTTCGAGCTCACAGTCTTGAAGTGACTTGAACATATTCATTCATGATTTCAGTGCAGTCGGAGTAGCTGGTTTCATTCTTTAAGATGATGGGCAAGGTGAATATTGAAGACTTCTCTGACATCTCTGCCTGACATTCATGAGGAATATGTTCAGGTACCAGTTTCTTCATCCACTTAAATTCATCAATGTAACAAATTATCTTTCTTGCTAACAATGTTTTCAAACAGGCCTTAAAAGTAGTAAGCTCATATGATGAATGAATGAAAGCATCTGCAGTAAGGTTATGAACACTTCTGAGTGGTCCATCTTCAGGAATAGTTCTGACATTAACTCTGTCAGCAACCCAATTTGAGGCATAGAAATGAAAATCTTTGGATTTATTTTCAACTCGAATGTCATTTGACTCAACCCTAATGTCCAGATTATCGCCATTTAATTTTCCGTCCATCCCACTTGATATGGCTTGAATCAAACTGCGATCCCAAGTATCCGCATATTCTGTCAAGAGTCTGTGCTTGGAATTGTCTGACAGTGTGAGATGAATCTTATTCAAAATGGACAGAAACTGAAAAAAGGTAAAACACATCAAAATATTCTTGTGTGTTTTACTATAATTGCATTTTTTGATACATCGATTAGATATGGTAAACTTTACTACATTTTAAAACTATAATTAACTATGGTAAAAACTCTAATATATTGAATTACATGTACTACAGTAAACACTATTTTACACTGATTTACCATGATTAAAACTTCGATATGTTGATTGTTATGAGCACATATATTATTTCCGGTGTAGCATAATATTTTGATACCATGAAATATTGAACCAGCAGGGTTCAATATATAGCATAATAATTTGAACACGGGTTCACTTTTTCGCTGCGATATAAAGACCCCCCCCCCCCCCCCATAAAATATTTAACCCGGGGTTCATAATATGGCTAATGACTTCAATTGCCATGTTTAAATTAATTTTAACACCAGAAAGATCCTCAACATGGGCTACTCAATGTGTACACTCATATAAACATTGTGTTGCTTAATAATGAAACCATCAATGAGAAAACAATAGACAGTGGGTATAGCTGACCCCCCTTTATAACACACAGGTGCTACATCCCCGTTACCTCAAGAGAGAGAGAGAGAGAGAGAGAGAGAGAGAGAGAGAGAGAGAGAATATTCTTATTTAATATTAATAACATGCCCCAACCTAACAAACACAAAAAAATTAGGAGGTTCATTTCAACACCATAATATTTGGGTTCAATATTTTATATATTTTTATATATTTCATAACCCGTGTTCAAAATATCGTGGGGTTCAATATATTATATGACGCCGGATTGATATACATTTTTTTATGCTTAGTCTGATATGTGATATGAATTTTCGGACCAGTTGTTGATATCAGTTATTGTGACATCATTCATACATGTATTAGCGAATTGCAGCGTTGGCATATTCATAACAGACAATAAAATTATAAATACACATATCATTATACTCATTTCTTACCAAATCAAGCTGAATGTAAGAAAGGGATCTCCATTCTTTTATCAAATAATGATGGAATAGCATTACATTTAATCAAAATACAATTTTGTAAGCAATGCAAAAGAAATAAGAACTCATAACAAATAACATTGATATATATATATATATATATATATATATATAACATTGATATATATATATATATATATATATATATATATATGTGTGTGTGTGTGTGTGTGTGTGTAATATATATACATATTACCATGTAACTTTTTAAAACATAAGTATATATGTTACTGCTTTGTACTTTGATGTCCTGTGCATGACAAACTTCAATTTTAATATTATGATATTTTTAGTGCTAAATTATACTGTGGTACTGATCCCATATGTATAAAGCAACTCCGTGGATGTCGGGGAGATAATTGTATTATAGACTTACTAGCTTATGAGTTATTGCCCTTGACAACATTTTTTGGAAATGGTGATGGAGCATCTTAGGTATTCAGCTATCAACATGATGGGAAAAAGTGACCAACAACCAGAGTACAAAAAGGGCTTGTTTCACATTTTCAAGTCAAATTATGCACACTGGTCAACAGTTACAACAAAACAAAAACTGAAAAAAGTACTAATATTGATTGACATTAAACAAGGCGTATGGTATGACACTTTAAACAAAATAAAGATATTTTTACACATAAATGGAATGTCAATGAATGATTGAAAAATGTCAGATGAAAAGCAGCTTACAGGAAGAACATCTGAGAGATACCTGCTTACATGTATTGATGATATACTTACACAGCACAAGGATATCTTCCGGAAAATTCTTGGCCAGATTGATGCACTGACAACTAATGTTGTGAATGGATTTAAACTTTGTTGGGACTTAGGCACATTTGATGCCTTAATGTCCTGGTAAATATCTTGTGAAATATGAGTACTATCAATATGCTTGCTAGAAAAGAGTCTAAGCCCATAATCATGTTTTTAAGTTTAAAGTTTTCACAGTTTAATACCTTCCATAGATCAACAGGTACATGAGTATGTCATGTGTCAGTGTTCAGCTTTTTCTTAGCCTTATCAGTAACCTTAGGTAAAAGTCTCCCTAACCTAAAGGACTATGAAATCTAGAAACAATTTCCTAACTCAGGTCACCTAAAAATATGTTATATATGCAAATTACATTATTCACTTTCAACAAAAACATCAACTACATGTACATGCGATGCCAAACTTAAAAAAAGTGATGAAACTTTCCATTCCCTGCACTGTGTACCTTGTTATCTGCATGGTATCTTATTGCAGTTGTAGTGTATAGCTGAACTCCTGTTGTTCAGAGAGTACACGATCATTCCGTATATGGAGGCTATTGTGGCAGTCTTTGAATTTGTTGAAATCTGATATTTTTAAGAATATTTTAGAGTCTGTTTAATAACAATCTAATTAAAATGAGCTGTTTTGAATCTGCTACCATTTGAGACGCAGCCAATCTTAATTAGATTGGTTTAATAACAAAATTTTTGCTATATTCTTATAAGATAATAGTCCACTAGAAAGCTTTTGTATATATATTTGCTATACATGCATGCATGTAATTGATAATCATCCATGTTGAAACTATTGATTTAGTACCAGGGTTAGGCAGTTAAACCCACCCCAAGTTTTAACCAGTGGTTTTAACCAGTTTTCACCATCCTAAATACTCCCCAAATGGTCAATACCGGTCAATTGTGATTTAAACTGTCCATTTTCTTATTTCTGTACATTTCTTGTAAAGACGAATTAAGTCTTTACATTATATTGATCAATATTTTTCATTAGATAATTAAATGTAATTCATAAGTGTAATATATTTGGTTTGCTGAAAGTGTGACCGAAATATCTTCAGTACTATACTAGAGGGTCACGGATAGCATAGCTTGACATTTTGGAGACAGACCTGTTAATACATGTACCTGGACAGATTAAGAATAACAGGAAGCTGGACATTACCTGAGCACAGGAAGAGTTGACAGGTGTTAATTAACATACTCTGAGACCAGAGATGACCAGTGTGTATGTTATTATTATAAAAACATCACCAATCTAGCCTGTCAGATGTTTATTTGAGTTAATTAAAATAAAGATTTGAAACAATAGGTAGCTTTTGTTACAGTAAGGGATTTCAACAGAAACATTTTCATCTTCCTCAATTCAACAGAGTCATTTACATTATTTATTTAATGTTATGACTTAAAAAGTGTTTATTATTAACTGATAGTGCATGTGATGAATTACAATGTATTTACCATAATGACCACTTTAACATTTAAAATAACCAATAACACAGACTATAATGACCAAACAAATTTCAATCAACCAGTATTGACCACTTTTTTGCGAACCCTATCTGGTACACAAAGAGAGTTAAAACACTGCAAACGAGGCCTCGACCAAAATTAATCAACATAGAGACTTGGTTATTATAATGTGTAAGGTGAAGATAACGAACAGTGATCAATCTCATGACTCCTACAAGCAATACAAAATAGATAGTTGGGCAAACACGGACCCCTGGACACACCAGAGGTGGGCTCAAGTGCCTAGGAGGAGTAAGCATCCCCTGTCGACCGGTCACACACCCCGTGAGCCCTATATCCTGATCTGGTAAACGGAGTTTAATATTAATCTCACATAAGAATACAATGTAAATTCATGTAGATATGACCTACATAGGCAAATTGAATTTAAATACAGTAAGCAAGTGAATTTTAACAGGGTGTCAAGTTCCTATTTATTCCTATATTTTCCTATACACTTGAAGGTTCTTATATTCCCCTATAAGTAATTAAAATCCTTATAAAGCCCTGTATATCCAATAAAATAGCAGTCCTGTTTTCAAAAATGGTAATTAAAAAAAAAAAAAAATCCAGGAGCTGATGCCAGATTTATATTTTATTTAATTAGATTGTTATGAAGGGGAAAAAAACTATGATGATTGCATAAGAACTGTCTATATTGGATGGAAAACTGTCCACATGTGAAAGGATTTTGTCTTTGTTTATGTTTGATATTATTTCCTCTCCAGTAAGATACTATGCTTGCTAGATTTTTATCCAGAAACAATAAACTTTTATACAAATTCTTTAATAAAAACCTTATTTAATCCTATAAATCTGCTGTAAAAATCCTTAGATTTGCCCTATAAACTGCAAAAAACAAAAATCCTATAATCCTGTATTTTTTAGACCAAAAGTGGCTTGACACCCTGTGAATATAATCTTGAAGAGAAGTGTTCATGCATTTAATTACCTTATCACCAAGTGTAGCATATAAAACATCATGCAGGAAGGGGCAGTTCTGTTGCAATTCTTCAGTAGCTGCTTTAAATAAATTTGCCTGCGATAGAACTTGGTGATTGATAATGGAGAGTGTGCTAGCTTTTGGTGATGAGAGTGCCTGAAGTTGGTAGACCATGTTGTCTATTTCACTGTAGTTATCACCACATTGCTGGGGTTGATGGGATAAATATTGTAAATGTTTAATTCCACTAATTCCATCATAGTCGTGGTCTGTGCTGCCGAACAATGATTTCCTCGACTTTTTGGGTTTGGATATATGTTTGTTGTAGAATAGGAATGGTCTGGTGGTAAACTTTTACATATACTGGGGTAAGATTGTTGACCTTGAGAGTAAGCATGGACTAGTGGTACAGGTTGTATTGAACAAGGTTTAGAATCATCCAGACTTTTATTTAGTTTCAACTTCAATTTCTCCACTGAGGAAATTAGTGAATCGATGACGCGTTTTCTTTTCTGTTGGTTTCTAATTGGGGTACTGGGACATCGTTTTGAATTTAATTGTTGAAGGTAAGACGTGATATGTGTTCGTGCATTTGTTCTAAAAGTATAAAACGACTCCATTTTTTTGCAACAAGGATCACAAATGTATAAATCTAAGTGAAAAATTTCGGACTGCTTTAATTCGGAAATGTCTAGAAATTGCAAAATATTATTGAAAAGTTCTTGATTTGCATTAATTTTTTCCCCAATGAGAAGAGATAAACGTCTTTCTTGGTCCCCGCATGACACACACTTTCTCTTACCTTCGTCTGCCATCGAGTCGTTGACGACGGGGACTACTTACAACATGTCCGCCCAACATATCTACCGTGCGACGCCCGATTCTTTTTATGACGTAAAGGGCGAGGGGTACCGATTGCGTCTCACCCTGCTTTTTATCAACATTGCACGGTGCACTGTATTTTGGAGCTAGGAGACCTCAAGATCGGGATGATAATCCACGCAAGTTCACAATCGTAGTCCGAGGTGTGACTTCTGAGATCTTTGTACACATGTTGTATTTTTTCAAATCATTACGCTCTCTCAGTTGCGTGCTTTAAACTAGTTCATAATCCATTCATGTTCCATATGAACGGATTGTGTCGCGTGCTGAAATTGGATGGTTTATAGAGGAAAATGCGATTTGGAATATAAATATATTGTAACCTTGTGATTATGATATTTACAATTTTGGTAAAATATCTTTAACTTTGTGATTACATTTACAATTTTGGTAAAAGACTACCTACTCATTCTAAATATCAATTTAGCTTCACTTCAGCATTAATTAACAACACTAAAGAAGATGTTACTAAATGTTTTACATATAAGCGTTATATACCAAGGTCGGCCTGCCCTGGAGTCATAACCTCGAGTTCCACCCCAGTTGTAGATTTTTTAAATTTTGTCAAATTTTGTCCCATCCCTAAGGCCTCAAGGGTCCAGGAATCCTGAAATTGCCAATTCATGTCACCGTACTCCCAAGATGTTCCATACTAAATTTGAAAAGAATTGGAATGGTAGTTATTAATAAGAAGTTAAAAATATTCAATTAACGCATGACGTCGGGCGCTGACGAAAAGCAATAGGACGCCCGAGTTTACAAAATGCAAATTGTCACCTCTTGAATTGTTGATCTCTTACACTGTACATGTAATTGCATATCATAGATTGTGTCAACTCTTGCATTTGTTCATCTCCTGCAAATAACAAAGCACGTCTACCACTGAATTAGTCAAATCTTGCCAATCGTTTTGATTAATATTTCACCCCTTGAATTTTTCACCTCTTGTAATTGATGTGACGTTTCATCTCTTGAATTCCTCATATTTTAAATCTATTTTTCCCTTGAAGATCAATACCTGTTTGCACCTCTCAAACCTTAATTATTATTCTCGGCATGCACTGTTTATTTTTACTTATTAATTAGAAACACAATGATGCCTCATTACTTTCTCACTTTCATATTTTCTCTCAAATTGAAACATTGTACAATCTCATAGCAGATACAAATATATCAGTACACACCACGAACTGAATAATTACTTTACTATACAACATTTGCTCTATAACCTACATCTAACTAAGCAAGACAAAGTTGGATGTTCTAGATTTTTCATCTCATTTCAGATCATGCTCAGATACTCCACTTCATTATCCTAGTGTATTTTCAACAATTTTGTTTTTAGAAACTATTTAACCCAAAAGACGTTTTAACATAATCTCCGAAAAAAAATCACAAAAAAACTCAGATATCGCTAATTAGAATGTGTTTTGACATTCACAAACTTTTAACAAAGCCACAAAGCTAGACGATGACAGTAAGCAGCACTTTACAAATTTAATTGCATAGCTTTCGCTGGTTTTGTGGTAGCCTGCTATCTACAAGATTTCATAAGGTATCTTGGATACAGAAGACATCATATTTAGTAATGTATGTGTGCTTATTTTAGCGTGTTTACAATGTGGTGCATTTCAAGCTAAAGCGTAATCATGATTTAGCACTTGTTCTGTGTTTGATAATTGAGATGTTCATATTATAGCACAACTATTCATTACTTATCTTACTTCACTGGCAAAGACAATAAAATATAAATCTCACTAAAAATAATACACATACAGTATTCATGGGAGAGTATGTTTTATGACCTTGGAAATGAAAAAAAAAACATGGCACACAAAATCTACCAATGTAAGTGATGTTAATGAAAATATATATACCTTACACATAAATATTATATGATGTACATAATATCCAAGTGTATGTTGTGGACTTCAAGTTTTGGGATGAACAGTTTAGGTAAGAAGTTAGTATACATTGTGGATATTGAATAATTCAAATCTGTTCTTAATCTATCATTTTGTTTGCTTCTTTTCATGTTTACTTCTGACTCAGGAATACCTAGGTTTTAAAACAATAGTTCCATGTCTTTATAAATGTATGTTGTATGATGCTGCATTTCATTAATGCTTTCTTTTGTAATCATATGCTTTCTTGCGAAATATATCCATTAAAGGGAAAGGCAACCCAAAAACCTTTTGCATGATAAATGATAGGATTAATTATATGATAAAGATTTGTCATACTATTCTTTTGATATACGGCTTAGCTAAGCTTCAGTACTAATTTTAAAACGTTAAAAATTGAAATTCCCGCCATCTATTGATGCTGCCAGGATACAGAACTCTTTTGTATTCAAGACCACAGAAATCAGTAATTTTGACGCCACACCGTCTATTCCAGTTTTGATAAGATCAAAGATATGCATGTGGTAGATTTTACGAATACATTGTAAATAGGTGGATGCCTTCCTGTCAAGCAGTTAATTACACTAATGCGAAGGGGAGATGTGAAAAAAAGTCGCTCCCCCCCCCCGAAATTCCTTAATAAGTTATTCGAAAAGAAAATACTATGTGAAAGGTGAAGATAACGAACAGTGAATCAATCTCGTAAGTCCTAGAAGCAATACAAAATAGATAGTTGGGCAAGCACGGACCCCTGGACACACCAGAGGTGGGATTAGGTGCCTAGGAGGAGTAAGCATCCCCTGTCGATCGGTCACTTATGTAAACTGTGGATCCATCATTTCCGTAATGCCAAGTTGAGGTTTGAGACATTTACCTGTATGAAGGAACGAGTATCATCTACCTGGTCTGCGACTGGACTGAACGTCTTCTTTTCTTAAATTCTTCTTGCGAAAGGACGGGCTCAAATCTATACGTCTCCAAACTTAACTGTTCGTGACTTGTCATGTTTACAGTGCTGCTGATGAAATAAACCGGAACCAACGATGTGACGTAATAAATTAAACTTCAATGGCTGCTGTCTTAGCGGCGGGTAATTTGAAATATAAGATAGATTAATATTGATTTAATTGTTAAGCACGGATATTTTTTGTTAAAGACTGTCATTTACGATATCAGTAGGTAATACTTTATTTTTAAAGGCAACAAGGTGGTTAGGGTTACATTTCCCTTTATGTGAAATATTATGCAAAACGAACCACGACTATCTATATTGCTGTGGTAGCCTACACCCCTGTTACATCATAGCCTACACCCCTGTTACATCATAGCCTACACCCCCGTCACAGCATAGCCTACACCCCAGTCACAACATAGCCTACATCCCAGTCACAACATAGGCTACACCCAGGTCACAACATAGCCTACACCCCTGTTACATCATAGCCTACACCCCGGTCACAACATAGCCTACACCCCGGTCACAACATAGTCTACACCCCGGTCACAACATAGTCTACACCCCAGTCACAACATAGTCTACACCCCAGTCACAACATAGTCTACACCCGGCATGTTGGGGTATACTCGGTGTATTTCTACTCCTTACAATTGCTGAAAAATCTAACTTTCATTGAGACGAAAAATTACATTTTTGAACGATCTTTCAAGTATATCTCCAAAACATAAGTTAACAAAAAATGTGTAGATCCCAGATCAGAAAATAAGGTTGGGGCATGTTGCTTGTTCCATGCCCCAAGTGCCAGTGTGTTAAACTATACCCCAATTGTAACCCCACTACGTGCAGCATCTGGAAAAAAAGATAAGCGATAAATTTTCTTGAGTAAAATGTTTGACGCGTAGAGTACAACTAGTTGGTAGATTGCTAATGACTGTCGATATGTTGTTAAATTATAGGAGTTTTAAAGATTTCAGTAAAAGATCAGCTTGCAACCATTATATAATTGAACTTTTGCCCATTAGTGGGGCCTCTTGATGAGTTTCCACCCGAAAACAATAACGTGTTACTTGATAAAGCTGACGTCAAGAGAAATTACAATGTGGAAAATGTATGGTAGTATTGTTTCAGTGTTTAACCGAACACTTGGAATTATCCTTCTAAATTTGAGGTGTAATTCCATACCAAAATTATAGTACATATCGCTATCAAAGAACTTATAAATGCCGTAGGTAATTGCTGAAACGCGAAACGGGTAATATTGTATGCAATAATGTTATGAGGTGGTCAGCATTTTGTAAAATCAAAAGGCTTATTGTGAAGAAGGGAAGCAGAAATTACGGAGAGAATGGGAAGTCATCCTCAGAATCCAATGCTTCATATATTTCATACTAATGCATACATATGTAATTCACAACCATTACAACTTATTATGAAAATATTAGCAAGCGCCAGTGGGTACAGTGTACAATCCCCTTTTCCCGTGTTTGCACTGTCATTTTCCTAACCCCCCCCCCCTTATTTTGACAGTATCGTGTTTCACAAAATTCAATAAATGAAATAAGATAAATGCATTGAAATAGACTTGCATAAGAATTTAATCCTTTTCAAATTTTATTACTTTACTCTGGCTTCCACCTTGGAAAAAGATTCTAATTTTTCACACACACACACACACACACCCAAACAACATTAAAAAAGAAAATAAAAATCCAACAATATCCCCAAAGAAAGCCTTTTTACATCGAACTAGCTTTTAATCTTAGTAGATATTTGAATGTGATTTTAGTTCTAGACCTGGTGAAATATACATTGATGTATCACATCAAATTGTAAAATAAACGAGTTCGGTGTGTATAACAGCTTTGTCTCATTTGGGATCAACATATGTAAAGTGAAAGTGCGTACATGTGTCAGTATCCTCCGGATTAGTGCTGAACCCGAAGAGATACAACATATGTAAAGTGAAAGTTCGTACATGTGTCAGTATCCTCCGGATTAGTGCTGAACCCGAAGAGATACAACAGGGGGGAAAACGAGACAACAAATCAAAACTAAGGTGAAAATTATGACTCCAGTAAGAGGAATTTACATGTATATTTATTTCATAATACATGTTTATGAAAGAGGTGAAAGGCTAACAGAGAACTTATGTTTGAATGGAATTTTCTGATTGGCAAGGAGTTAAATAAATTCAAAATACATGTTTATTAAAGATTTAGCATAAAATAGATGTTAATTAAAGATTTAGCATAAAATACATGTTAATTAAAGATTTAGCATAGGGAGCAAAACGGTCCAAATCGCAACCATTGCTTTAGAATCCTAATACCCATTCTGGACCACGTTTCATTGTCTATGTAAGACAGTAACCAAAGAATTATCACCATCAATTACAAACCTATTCCAACGACTTGAATGATTATTTTCTGTCTCCTGTAGATTTCCATATATGTATGTCAGAGATAACAATACAGTCAGACCAGGCTGACTATATGCAGAGACTCAGACGTGTTGTGGAGAATGTCTTAACCCTCAGTCCCTCTAATTATCAATGAACTCGTCCATATAGAGCCTAACGTGCGATGCTCGTTCACAAATGTAAAGAACAATCTCATGTGAATATTTTTTTCCATCATTTTGTAAAACAGACAACTCTGTTTACATAGCACTCATAATTTAAATAGACTCTCTTTGTTTTAAATTTCGTCTTTTGACTATAGGATTATATTGTTTGGAAAACGTTTGGGGAAACCTTTTTCATACACATCGAGTAAGTAAGGAGGTCTACATCAACATAAAATATCCATGTATACAATGCGTGATGATCTAGGGAAGTTGAAGTTTAACTCCCAAAAGTTTCCAAGTTAATATCTTTTAAAATACTGGTCATTGTCTAGGTCCTAGAGATAGCATTTCTAGTGACATTCTAGATTATTTGGGCATGTTAAGAGTGGATGACAGAGCTATTCAACTAAGATTGAACCATGTATTTAATATATTTCATGGTAAAGCCCCACATTATCTCTATGATCAATTTGTTCTAAACAATAATAATACTAGAAGTGCTACAAACAAAAATTTTATCATACCTAAGATAAAAGGCAAAGAATCTTCTAGTTTTTATTGACAATGCTATCAAGAATTGGAATAATTTACCTTTAAGGAAAGTTTTTTTTTTAAAAACCCTGTAAAGGCCTTATTAGCCAGCAAGGCAAGGAGTATAACCAGATAACATGTCCAATTTTGTTTAATAATTACTAGTACTTTTTATGACTTTAGTATTCTAGTATAACATATGTCTGATTTTTTTCATTATTGGCTGCCAAAAAAATCTAACGATTAACATGATTTATAAACACTCTTCCTATAAATCCTCATGTAAAACTGATCCGCTATTGTAGCTTTACCCTACTCCTGGAGTCATCATTCGAACAATTTTGAACCTACGTTCTTCAAGAAAGCTTTCATAAGTTTTTTTCATTCCTTGTCCAATGGTTCTTGAGAGAAATTGTTTAAACTTGTTTACAGAATTTCACTATTCCTCTATTATTTCCCTTTGAAAAACGATGTTAGCCTTTATTTCAGGAATTTTGAATCTTCTTTATACAAGGATGTCTTATAGCATATTTGGTTGAAACTAGCCCATTGGTTATGGTAAAAATAAAAAAAAAAAGAAGATATATACAGACGGATGGATAGACAGAGTGGGGCCAGACAAAAGGTAGTCATAAAAGCGTACTTGGGCTTATAACTCAGTTAACCTCATGAGTAACCATAGCCTTGTTGTTGATGAGAAAAAGTTTTAAAAATCCCTCTCTACCCCACACCCACCCCGTGGCCATCATTTCAGCAAACTTGATTCTGCATTCTATGAGGATACTTACATATTGATATGACTATCGAAGGTCTTCGGCTCAGGTGGGCTAAAAATGTAATAAGGTTACGGGCAGACGAATTGACGGATGACTAACAATAGGTAATCAGAAAAGCTCACTTGTGTTATAGGTTAGATGAGCTAGAAAGGATAGGCCAATATGAATGCACACCTGTATGTGTTCTTTATGGAGATCATGTTTGCATGGATAAAATATACTTTAATTTGTTAGGTGATAGCCAATCACAAACCAATTTCTATTTAGGGGTGGGTATCGTTGTGTCAAACAAGTGTATATAAACCATGAGTATGACAAACACCCAAAATCAATAAAAGCGTGCAATTGAGGGTTTCAAAATCATAGTTTATCGACCATTCAAAATATATATGGTAACATGCGTTTATTAATGGTAAATATCTGTTGAACACTCACCTCAAATTGTTTCAAGTTAAGTATGACAGATTTTTTTTTACAGTAGGTCAAAGTATGGTATATTTTTCGAGATTTTTCTCACATGTAACCTTCGTTACTGAGTCCTTGACATGATAATATTTAAGATAAACATTAATTTTCCATGTATTATTCCATAATTTGTATTGGAATTGACTGAGCATATATTTTTCTAATTTGCGAAAGACAATAAATACAGGTTTTCAAAGAAAATATTTAATCAACACAACAAGAAATTATCTGCTGTAAAAGTCAGCAATAAGATTTTAAGAGCGCAAAATAAACGACTAGATATCACTTTCAATATCTTTGAAATGGCAAAAAATAAAATTGATTAACAAATATTCTCGAACAGTTCAATATGTATGAAACATGAAAACAAAAGACTAGCAATAGATATAGAACGATAGCTTTTTTGTATGTAAATGAAGTAGCGCTATAATTATGTAACGTATGTTTCAACACTTACACAACACTACATCCATGAAAATATTGTGCCAAAACGATGCCACCATCAGTTATTCTTTACGATTGATGTTGCAAAATCATAACGACATCACTTAATTCAATGGAAATACCAATTTTAATAGAAATATAACGTAGACAAGCAAAACTTTTTACCAAATGTGTCTTTTCTTCTGAATTTGTTAATTTGCAATAAATGTGCGATTAAAACAAAAGTGATAGATTGATGTTTCGCTATTTAAATGCTCATGATTCTTATAGAAATAACAGACACATGTTTTGAAACCTGGATTGCTCTTTGTTATAATAAACAATGAAAGTAACGTATGTTTCTTATTTTTCCTTTCATTACTATAAACACATCATTTCTATTCAAAAAATGGAAAGAATCATATGTACCCATTTCTAACAATCTGTTTACAATAATAATATAAAGAAAATGTTTAATTTCCCAACATTTTAATTAAATGTATATCGAATCTTATGTTTTTGTTGCTTATTTTGGAATACCTTTCCATAGAAACTGTCAGTATGATCCACCACGCGGTGTTATGAATGAATATTTAACGATGTCCCCTATTAATTTTGAGGTCAAAAGGACAACGGTTAAACTACTCTGGACATACGCTATTGTCCGTTGAGAAATCTTTCCTTGATAGACATCAAACTTGAAACACTGGTGCCCCTTATGAATAGATGACCCCCATTGGATTCCAAGTCACAAGGTCAAAGGTCATACAAAATTACTCAAATGACCAGTTGCTTATAAGTATTTTGAGAGGCAAAACTTACATGTATCATTATGGTAGCCTTTGACCGGTAGTTAAACCTTTATTTTCACTGTCTATACAGACATTCTACCTTTTCAGTATTGCCACAAGGGGAGCATATAATATTATTTCGAAAACATTTTTTCATGGTTGTTCTTATGTTTTAATACATTTTTTTTTCATGGTAGTTATTCTGTACTTCTACTCTCACAAGCGCCATTTCTGAAAAAAATAAATAAAAAATTAAAAACAAGTAGAATAATATTACGTAATGGAATTTGTGGTAACATATGTTACACTCAGATAAAATATTTTTGAATGATTTCTCTATAAGATTGCATAGAACAATCATCAGAGATTAGTCCCTTCATTTCTAAGATATATTATGAAAAGATGCTGAATTCTAGCAAATTGATAAATATAGAGTTGCATAGTTACATGTATCATAAATAGGACAGGAGCAGAGGAAAACATGGCCTGTATTTCTTGCAGAGGATATCTGTATATGCTAGTGAATACGGGAACAATAACACATTTGTTTCTTCATAACATAGTTGATATTCAACAAACATATCATTAATGATGATATTTTGTCAATATGTAGTTCAATATTTGATGTCGAATCAAGCATTTCATTAAGTAGCATACGTTACTTTGAGTAACGTATGTTACCAGCATTCTACTCAATGTAATTCTTACACCAGAAGAATTTCGAGATATTTGGAATACGATATACATTCTTTGATATCAGAAGAACAAATTCAGACCAAAACATTTCATCTGCTTAATCAATATTGTATATCAAACATTGCAGTTGTTGTAACAGTACTTACCGTAAGAGAAAATTAATCCTAATTCTCAAAGTTTAACACGTATTGACTTTCAAACTCAAATGTTCATAGTAGACGTTCATGTCGTATACCACATCATGCAGAGAGAGAGCAAAAATACGCTGGAAATTGTTCTATCATTCCCTTTAATTAATTTCTCGGTAACGAATGTTACATCACGAATGTTACATCTTGACACGTTTGTCAAATTTCAGACCAACCAATGACTTCTGCAAAAGAAATGTTTATATTTTCATTCTCTGTACACTACGAGATTTTCATAAAAGGGGTAACATTTGCTCTGCAAATACGTTTTCATAAAAAAATTAGTGTATCGTATGTTACATTTCTAAAATCAGAATTCAAAATTTTGAGAATATGATGACTTCTTCTCAATGCCACATCCAAATATCGCTTGATGAATATTTTCACACAGTTTTTTAATATTTTAGCGCCAAAATAGATCAAAAACATAAAGATAATACGAAATCTTTGTCCATACATTGGGTGTTTAATTGACCCTATAATCACATAATATAATCTGGCGACATGGAGTAATATATACACCACTGCTTAAAATCATACGCAAAAGTTGTTAAACTTTTATTGAATGAAAATTTAGGAAATACAAATGATATTAACGCAAAGAAAATTTAAAAACACGCTCTCAGATTTTTATATTTGCTTGTTCAATTTTAAAAATTGAGTCGGCGACAGTCACGTACGTTACAAAATTAGGGTATCTACGCTTCCTACCAAGTTTATAAGTAAAGGGGAAATAAAAAGTATACCATGCCTAGGGAGGCTATGGGTCCATGAATGTATAGCACACAAAATATATGATTTGGTATAGCTTATTTTCTAATAAAGTGCCGGCGACATCGATTGCACGCTTTTATTGACTTTGAGTGAAAATCGATGTATTTATATCGGAAAGATGGGGAGGAATAATTACAGCTCAACTGAAGTAGCTGCAAATATGTCACAGCCACTTCTTACTGATGGCATGCTCATTTCCGCAGGGGGAGTGATCGTTCTTGAAAACCTAGCTGCAATGTTTATTTTAAACCGTTGTATAAGACTTAATTTTCAAATCAAGATCCTCTCAATGAATTTGACGTTATCCGATATTTCCACCGGAGTCATCTTGTGTTTTCCGCTTTCCGTCTACCAGTATGGAGATAACTGCGAATTCAAGAAGTACCTGGCATTTTCCTTCCTCAATGTGTCTTTGTTCACAGTGACAATGTATAACCTTGATCGCTGCTTTGTCTTTGCATTAAGAATGAAATACTACAAGTACGTGACTAAATTCCGATTGATTTTTCTCTGTTCATTGTTTTGGGTGACTGGAGTAATCACTTCGTATCTCATGTTTTACAGCGAAGATTTGCCTTTCAAAATTGGTTGTAGGTTTGTGTACGAGTTGAAGAGGAACCCTGTGAGCCAAATCACAAAATATCTACTTTTATCTACCATAGTTTCCAATATTTTCATGTACGTTTATTTACTACATTACATTCGCGGACGTATTCGTCGAACTGGAGATGTACAAGTTGAAAGTTCCTCTGTCGTCACAGACCAACAAACTAATATCACCAAGAAAATTTCGGTCATCACCGGTACCTTTCTACTTATTGCTACTCCATACTATACCACTCTTGCATTTCCCATACTCGATTACAGTACACCGTGGGGTAAAACAACCAACAATGTTTTTGGAATGTTGTTTTTCCTAAACAGCGCTATGAATCCGGTGTTTTATATTTGGAGGATGAATGAACCACGTCATCATTTGAAACTGTTAATCATGCAGTGGAATACGGCATATTGCGAGAAGCTAAAACAAGAATACAATCAAACTGTTGCCTCATACAATATGACTGCCACATCGAATGAGGAAGTAAGGACTAATACACATAAAGTGTAATGGAAGTGTGTAGCTTCATCGAGGAGATTATTCTGATGTCGTTTGATGCGTTGACATTTATTTTGTAAACATTATTGCACAAGTCAAAAAATCTTTCTTCAGCTTGTTTGCTTGTTGTAATATTTTCTCGTCAGTTCTTAGATTTTTCTAGAAAATCGTTGAAATCACAACGTTTTAGAAATATCCTGATTTGATCTAAAACGTTTGATAGACAAGGATCTAGATGAATATGAAGACAGAATGTTTGAATGAATCTGTTATGTCCTTTTACCACTCATATATTCAGAATACATAATGCGACACTACACAAATATAGAAAGTTGTATTTGTATGTAAAGGCTGTAGAAAAATGTTCTGAATACCACAATTGCCAGATGTTTGTTGATGTATACATTAAAACAAAACGATATGGCGACAGAGCGTAAGTGCATATATATGCGTGGATCCAGAAACCACTCCCAGAGAAGTAGGCTCCAGTCCATGATTGTCGGTTTCACTTCATGATTGTTAGGTACTTGGCAATTATAGATTTTTTAAAGGTTAAATGAAAATTCAACCCGAGGTTTTTCAAGCGATACTCATTAAGTAAGGAGATAATTTGCCATGAACAGGAATATGAGACACTGAAAACTTAAAACAAACGAAAACTACAACGTAATATAATCAGGGTTTTCGAATTTTGACAGACGTAACAGATGATGAACACTGTATATTTTCAATATTACCTGTTAATGATATCAATGATCAGCCAAAAACATCTAACGATTTTGTCATTGATTAATTTGTTTTAAACATTCATTTAAACAATAGTTTATTCACAAATGAATGAATGCGATTGGGCATCAGCCACAATCTATTGCAGCTCTTTTTAATTATTGTGCACTTTTAGACAGTATCGATGCATACAAAACGCTACACATTCGATAATTTTCAAGATTCTTTCCTTACTTTATTGCCTACTACGGCACTAGGGTCATCCGTCGCTTTCAGAAATATAAACTTCCTCGCAACAATCCGGAAAAAAACCGGACATACTTTAAGGATATTTTAAACATTCCTATTAAGACTTGACAACCATGCCATGACGTCATGAAATCACATCTCCGCACCAAATAATCTGACTCTACCAGATTAATGAACTTTACAAATAAATTTGAGTAAAATTGATAGCATATATTGTAATGAGAAAAAAATAAGAAAATTGTATTTTTGTGTTGTTTGTTTTGATTCTGAAGTGCAGTTTTGATTTCCCTTCTATAACATTATTTGGTGCGGAGATGTGATTGTGTGACATCAAGACATTTTCGTCAGACCTTGGTGAGAATGTTGACAATGTCGTTAAAGTATGTTCATTGTCGGATTATTGCGAAATCAGACTTCCGAAGCGACGGATGAGGAGGAAAATAATTTCTGAACTTAACCGTGTTTGAAAATAGGTTTGTTTCGGCGAATTTAATAATACAATCGCACCCGAATCGAGGAGGGGGTCAAAATGTCGTTGCAAGCATGTATTTGAAGGTATCTTAATATTAAGACGTGTCCTAAGTGTGTCTTAGAACATGTCTTAGACTACACAGTTTCGCAAAGTTTTCCTAAATTAAGGCTGCACCATAAGTTTGTCCTGAAGTTAGAACAGCATAACCCTTGTACTACGATCATCATAGGCTTGTATAAATATGGCAGCAGCCATGATGTTGATGCGAAATACTCACAGAAACAATGAAAGGATATTTAGAGACATTGAAAACCCGCTAGATTGCTTAAAGTTTCTCAGCTGAGAAATTTGGGGGTCCTTTTCTTATTCATGATACACCAATCCATGCAGGTTTTCGTTTGAAAATGTTCTACACCACTCAAATATGTTTATACAGGTATATTGAGTCGTACCGATATTTGTTATTTATTGTAGTGCATAGTGTTCCTAGTTTTGATGCACTTTTAATTAATTTTAGATTAAGTATATATTTATAAACATAGTATTTGATTTATCTCGCATATATATACATCTATGTACAGTTCTGACAGTGGTCCTTTTCACACAAACATTTTGTGTTTAAGATGAAAATTTTAAAACAATATAATTCTTGTAAAATTCTACGCTCATATATTTCTGAATGTGCGAAACTAAGTACATAATCATATTGGTGGTGAAACCCTATTCTTATTCGGGCACAATTTCACTAAGCTGAGTACAAGACAAAGACAGGTTTATCTTTATCTTCGTCGTAAGATTACGCTACACTGTAACTGTATCCTTAGAGCTGAATATGAGAGAAAGGTGAATTTGTCAAAATTTGTTTTTCTTACATTAAAATCGCTTTCCTCAGATCTTATGTTTGTCTTAAATGTGAATCTATTCGATGCCGCGTGGTGGCCACTGTCTCAAAGGAGGAAAATCTTACTGCATGTATAAACGTCTAATGGAAATTTATCAATAAACACTCATATACCTAAGTAAATCTTTTTCAAATGCATCAAAAGACATTCAGATAACCACATCATATATAACTGCTGTATTTCAGAGTGAATTTTGTTTCATTTATATGACTTTTTAACTTGAAAAACGGTTTCTAAATATTACAAGCGATATATTGCATAGGAACGGAATGTGATTTTTTTTTTTTTATAAATTTAAAATATGATTCATTGGGTATGAAGTTCTAAATATATAACTGTTTCTGCATCTCAACACGCAGTTTACCATGAATGTGTAAACCTCATTAGAGAAAACACCATGTATAAGTGCGACGTCCGATGGACTGTCCATCGTTTTCAAACCAACTGTCTTAGGTTCGTTAAACCTTTGAATTTCTCCACAAAATGCATATACTAACCCATCATTCTAGACAAGAGAGACCCTCCAGTTCACAACACCAAGAAAAATTCGCCTTTTCGGGGCATGTAAGGAAGGAGCGGCAAAACAGTACAATCACTACCTTATTGATGAAGACTATAAGATCCGCGTTGATGGTTTAAATGGTTATGCCATCCCACTGTCCTAACACTGTTTCATTTGTGCTAATTCATATGGATGTCATATTCATTTGCGATGGTTGTACAGGTTAAAAATGTATACATTACGGTAATTACTTGATAAACGCATTTTACAAATAGAAGATATATATATTTTTTTAGTATTGGATAACGCTCCTTTGCATCAAGATTGAGTTTTTATTAGGTCAGAATAAGCATCGCTACATATGTCTTCCTTTTGTTGGCGCATGTTGGTTGGACCGTATAAAGATTTGAAACATCATCAGTCTGACCATATAAAAAGTCTTAGAAATACCGGATTCTCGTACATAAATTGATATCTCAACGGCAATAGTTTTTTTGCTTTATTTAGTCCCACGGTTTTATTTGTGTTCAACTAATAGTTGAATATAATTGAACTATAGTTTAAATTTGAGACAGGCAAGGATTTCTCTTTCAAACCTGGTAAGAACAGTGGCACCGCATAGTCGTCGGTGGTGGGACTGGAATTCGCCTTTTTTTTCGAGAAGTTTTAGTATCTGTCGGATATTTGGAAGAACCGCCATTTTCATTTCAGTGCAATGCATTCCAGTGTATGACGAACAGATTATTACTGTAGTGAACTTATTCGAAATCATAAAATCAGCCCTTTCGGAATGTATATAACTTATTTGGAATTATAAGATCCGTCATTTCTTATGTTGTTTTGTTGTGATGAACTGGCTTCCCGTACCAGAACATCGTGCAGAATAATGGTGTGAGTCGTTGTGAACTGCAACAGAATTGACTACTATACATGGACTACAATTAGACCCGTCAATATGTAAGTTATTGTGTCCAGTGGTAATGTATCATTGTTAACTTAATATCTTTAATCACGTTTGTGTAAACCTTGTGTATTCATTTAACAGGTTGAAATCAATAACATGATTACTGCTTGACAGTTCTTTGAATACAACAATTACATTGTGTCGAAATCCAGTTCTCCTTTGAGTCCATTCATTACTTTCTAACGAAAGTAGAATACTAATAAATAACACACTCTGTGGAATTAGCAACGACAGGCTGCAACTGTCTAATACTCGGTATATCAAATGTACAAATACATAATTGTATATCATATATTATAAAGTTGGATTAAATAAATTTACTTAAAAACGCATTTCATAAATGTTTAGCTGCCCATGTCGTCCTAAACTGGTATTTAACACTTATGCATTTCCTTATAAAGCCTTGCTATGAAACCGGTTCTAAAGAACCACGTGACACAAACAGGTATTCGAATGAAAACCTTGTAATTCCGAACAAGTAATTCATCATTACACCAAGTAGAAATTGATTTCTGTCTAATTCGTACCTCAAACGAAAGAAATCCCATTTGTTGATTCATTCTCTAGGAGACCGCTGCAGGTTTTAGCTAAAAGTTAAATAACTATATACACTGTATCTGATTGATTAAGCAAAGAACTTTTAATTCACAATACAAGTTATAGTAACGTCATATAAGAACGTTTGTAAATTACCCAGTCAAAGATGTACCATAGAGGAATGATTTCTCGCCTACAAGTAATGTCATCGATTTACTGTTTAACCTTAATTTATTCATTGAAATATTTTTATGTTGAAAGTGAGTTCTAATCACAAATAAAATGTTTGCGTAAATGTGAACTTACTCTAGATAGGTAAACTTGATTGTGTATCTTTTTCGTGTAAATCATTGGTGTTCATGTCGTTAGAAATGGAATGTTTACCATTTCTAGATAATTTTTCCCCACGATACAAGATCAAATATTTGTATTTAAATGAATATATGACAGTAATTGATTTCATGGAAACGCAATATAATCAGCATAATATTTGACGTCATGTAACGTTATGATTTCTTTACGTTGACGTTTCTAAGATTTTGACAGATGTGTGTCAAAACTTTCATTCGAGCGTTAAATAACGTGATAACAGCATAACTTTTGTATTTTTGTGAACAGAAAATGAAACAGAATAAAATTCTGGGAAAAGCTAAAATGTGACATTTTGACCGTTAGGGCCCCTTTTTTCATGAAGCTAGGCATAGCTGTATCTATCTAGATTTTAATTGTTTATTTGGAAATGTGTCATGAATATCATGTGTATAGATAAATAAATGTGACTATAACGGATTGTGATCAAATAACACCTATAAGCAATACAAAATAGTTGGGCAAACACGCACCCTTGGATATACCGGTGGTGGAATCAGGTGCCTAAGAGAACCGACCACACCCGCCGTGAGCCTTATATCTTGATGTAAAGGAATAAGAATGTTCCCGGGTAGTTAGGACGTCCTAACTTGGATGTTTCTAAGATATCGTCGAGATACATCCCCAGACTTGTCCTAAGTTGATCTTGGGATGTTAATAACTTTTTTCCTAGGACATATCTTAGAAAAGTTTCGTGAACATGTCTGTTGGTGTAATTATATGTATAGATATATATATTTATAGTTTAATTCTCTCTCTCTCTCTCTCTCTCTCTCTCTCTCTCTCTCTCTCTCTCTCTCTCTCTCTCTCTTTATATCTATCTATTGAAAATTCAGTTACCGGTGTTATAATCGATGTCACAGTTCGTAATACACATTCATATATACAGGCATACTCCTACTAGTAATCACAAGATTGGGGTGATATTGAAATCATCCTCGTGCACGTAATTTCATAATCTCGGGTAAACGAGATGTGACTTGGCGAGATAAAAGAAATGTCGTTAGGATTATGAGTTTTTTCGGAATCTCACTCTTCTCAACTTTAGAACTAGGCTATTGCGCATGCGCTGAATATTGACAAACAAAGATCTAGCTCGAATTTGTTCAGTTTTGTAAACAAAAGACCAATCGATGTGTGTCAGAGCATCAGTACGTATTACAAACAGACAACGATTTGCTTTACACAAATATTATAATGTACAACACTCGTAAGGTTACTGAGAATAAATTTACACCAACACCTAATGATAAGCATATCATTTCTAGATGTGTTTAAAAGAACACACAATGCTCATATTGTTTATATATGGATTAAACCATTGAGAATGTCTTCGGGGGGGGCCAGGTTACTACAGGAGCCCACATGGTTAACTGTTCAGAGAAAAGTGCATCACAATGACACACTACTGGTACATACACAATTCTTTAAAGAAATCTCAATAGCCTGTACTCTTTATGTATAGTTTTATACTCATCTGTTCAACAATGACTTTATATTGCTCAGTAAGAATTTTAAACAATAACAGATTAAGATGTGTTATTGAACTACATCTTGCAAATTCAGTTTCAGTATTCTATGGATTTAAAACGAACCTTCTAAGTAAACAGGATTTTTAATGTCAGATCATTCTAGGATTAGCACATGCATCTAGGATATATAGCAAGTAAAAATGAGTCTGGAGGAATGGAAGAAATTCACACAATGATTTCAATACATAATTATGCTAAAAATTAGTCTAAAACTTATGTCTTTTATTATTACAAATTATAGAATGCCATAGAATAGCATTATTTCTAATCCAGAGCCCCAACAGGGCATCAGATGTTATACACATAAGGGAACAAGCCACCCATGGGCCACATCGCTCACCTGAGTCACCTTGGCCCATATACTTGCATGTAAAACCTTAGTCCCTATTGTGGCCTTAATCTACCCCTGGATACCATACTTTTCACGAAGTTGAATCTGCACGATGTCAGAAAGCTTTCGTTTAAATGTCAACTTCTTTGGCCCAATTGGTCTTGAGAAGATTTTTAAAGATTTTCCCTATATATTTCTATGTAAAACTTTGATCCCCTATTGTGACCGCATCATACCCCCCGGGGCCATGATTTTAACAAACTTGAATTTGCGCTATGTCAGGAAGCTTTCATGTAAATTTCAGCTTTTCTAGCTCAGTTGTTCTTGAGAAGAAGATTTATAAATGACTCCACCCTATTTTAGCATTTTTATGATTATCTCCCCTTTGAAAGGAACATGGCCCTTTATTTGAACAAATTTGAAAGCCCTTCACCCAAGGATGCTTTTGGTCAAGTTTGGTTGAAATTAGCCCATTGGTTCTGAAGAAGAAATCAAAAATGTAAAAAGTTTACAGACAGACGACGGACAACAGGCGATCAGAAAAGCTCACTTGAGCTTTCAGCTCAGGTGTGCTGAAAAACCCAAAAGACAGTTAACATGAATTGAAACAAGACAAAATTACTTTGGACAAGAAGGAAGGAGTCACTGCACCTCATATGCTTATAGTTCAAATAAACAATTCACAACCATAGTAGATGACTCATAATAATCATGCAAACATTTTGCCACCTTGCTCTCTCGAAGTAAAGAAGTTTTTCAAAGATAACGTATTTTCAATATATGACCAATTTGGCTCCACTTGGGCTCCTAAACCTAGGATTTATAAATTTCACAATTTTGGTAGAGGGTTCATTTCTTACCACAATCATGCCCCAGAGAGGCAGGGTCAATGAAATTCCCAATTTTTGTTCCCCTTTATCCATATATACTTTATATATACCAAAATTGGTTAGAACTGGTTCAGGTGTTCAAAAGAAGAAGCTTCAAATGTTAAATGTTTATGACCAGTGAAGACATATAGCAAAAGGTCTCTTGAGCGATTAAAGTGACTCCGTAACGACAAAGCCAGAGTGATTACTCTAGGGCACCTGCCATGTGATGGGGACCTAATAATTTAATTTTTATACCAATAAATATGAATAAGAATGAATACCAGTAGTTTACTTTATAATAATAATAATGAGTTTATTCACCAATCAAGGGCATGTACAGTTTAACTAGTAATTAATTATAACAATATAAATAAATAACAATCATTCAGATCTACTACTACTTTGCACACAACTATGATTATATATGAAATACTGATTTCAGACTGAATTTAAACTAACATAATGAAATATACAATAGAATAACCAAACTGCTTCACACATCTAAGGACAGTGCCAGTTTCAGAGACAGTGGATGATGATAATGTAGTGTGAATACATGTGAAGTTGTAATCAATATCAGTATAAGAGTTTAGTAAATACAGTATGCAAGTATAATACACATGTACATGCAGGATCCAGTTGTTCTAAATGTTTTATGTCTAAAGCAGGAAGGTTTAAATAATTATATAAATGAAAATAATTGTGCTATATGAATAAAAAAACAAACAATTTAAAACGTTGAAGAAAGCATGATTTGTTGATTTGATTACAGGGTGCACCAAGGGACAGAGCCTGTTAACAGTCTGGTTATAAATCATTTGCCAGACTATTGGTCTTGTACTCCCAGTAACCAAGACAGCTTACAAGTGTAGTACACATGCACATGCAGGATCCAGTTGTTCTGAATGTTTTATATGATATTATTAAAAAAAAAAAAGAAATTTCTGCCGAATGTATTCTCCTTGATGTACTTTTCACTGAACATGTGCAAGCAACCTTTAACTCTGTCCATGCTGACTGGTATGCAATAGTAACAACTGTTTACTACATCTGTATAATGAATACATGTGTTAATCTTCTCAAAACATCCATTAATCTTGAGAAAATATTACGCTTTTATTTCACAAAACCCAACAAATTTCCTTGCAGGAGTTGATGCATCAATTTGGTACATATGTCGTCTTTTCAGGAACCTTATCTCTGTAAAGGAAATTTGGTCTTGTTAATTTTGTGTACAATTTTCATTTTAACAAATTCATAGTTAATGATATTAAACAATAAAACTAATTTTGCAAATATTGCAAAATCCATATGGCATGGTAGAGATAATATTTATGAGAACTTCATTGGCAATAATCAAGTTCATTACATTTTAATAAGGTGGTTTAAATAAATTCCCTTTAAAGTGGTTTAAAGAGCTATTATTGATCTACAGAATTGACCAACTCTGTAATGAATATAAGTTATGTGATGCATAGAAATCTTGTGGTTTTCTACACCCTATCATAATTGAAAAGTGAGTCTGTATGAAAATCACAAAGTTACACAGCCCTACCAAGTTTCATGGTAAATGAATCTGATGACTATGTATGTCAGTTTGTCTCCCTGGGCCTCATCAGTCAGAGAAGAGATCAAACTGAGACACCAAAATTGTCGAGGATAATCTCTGATACCTTCCTGGTTTCCAATATACATTTAAATGCATGTATGTTTTTACAAGTTTTATTTTCACATTTCTCAAAATTCACATGTTTAAACATTAAAACATTCAAGAAACCAAGAAAGTTTCGGCCCATTTTGTACTGAAATTCTGCAGCAATGAAACAAATCACATTGACTTTGTGAAATCTTTTGGCATCACAGGAAGGTGGAACTACGTTAATAGAATACTAATAATCAACAAATAATCTGACTGTACTGTTGTCTGTCTAATCATGAATTCATTGACAATTCTGCAATGAGACACTGGCATAGAGCTGCCGGATAAGATCATCTGCCATTGTGAGTCTACTACTGGACTGACTTGGTGCCTGTTACAGTTGTCAATCAGTTAAACAATTGAAATTTAATAGCACATACTGCTAGAATGGTCTCCTTGAAATCTTTGAAGCAATAAACATTTACATTGATAGACAGGCAGTACACAAATACCTACAATAAAACAAACTGAAAAATTTTAACTGCAACAAACTGTTAGATGAAAACTGAACATGATTTAACTACAGAAAATGTTTTTCTTATACCCTTCCCCATTGTCTATAGTCTATCTAAGAGTATGGTTGACATTATCCATACCTGCATTATGCATGACATTGAAAGGAATAGACATGCATGTATATCTGATAATAAAATGGAATACCCATCTTATTTATCATCTTTAAGTTCCATTTTTGTTTTGTCCACCTTGTCAAATTTCCTACATGCATAATAGTCAAAATTTCAGCAACGATTACTTTTGAATCCTTATGATAATGGTTCTCTCTAATTGTCTGGTGGTGATGTTTCAGTCACTCTTTCATAATGCCCACCCCTACCCCCATCCAAATCAAATGAATTCTAGAATTTGAGTTTCCAAAGTCATGTTCAAGAGTCACAACTTGATTATCCTGATCACCACCAACAGTTACTAATAAATTAATCCCAAAATGTCTAGACATTGCCGAAACTGATTCCTGCCCTGCAAAAGTGCCTCACTGCCTAAGATTATTCAGTACCTGTTGAATTTCTGGATAAGTCATAAGATTACCATTACAATGAAAGAAATTTATCCAAATTTCATGTATTGCTGCATTTCGTAGCTCTTGGTGATCATTTTGTTTTCTATAGAGGGCAAGACTAACAGACCTAAAGAGACAATTCCCATCCCCTACTATAGGTCGTCTGTGAAGTCCATATGATGTCAGATATTCATCCTGATCGGTACTTTCAACAGGCTGTCCAGCACTCTTGGACAACAGAGGAGCTAATTTTATGACTAAAATTAAGAAAATTTAGGGCTAAAATTTGGAATTTCATAACTAAATTAGGGCAGTTTTAGACATTTAAATGGTCTTACAATTTTGACAATAAATTAAACTCACAGAAAATACTCTCCATACAGGAAGGGTGTCTTCCAGCTATTATTGGCATTTGGCAATAACCTAAATAGTCTGACACATCTTTGTCACAAAGCCAAAAGCAATAAACAGCTTGAAACAGGAATTCACTGGTCAAATTTAGCTTGAATGTATTTTCAAAATTGCTAGACTAGAAATATATTTTTTAGGAATTGAGTGGGGAAATTAGGACTTTTTAAGGATTTTCAGAATCATCTAACATTTGTAAATGTAAATGGACCTCATTATTTATGACTCTTATCAATCACTGAAATCTACAAGAGTGTAGCATCCGTGTTAAAAGCTATCCATTAATATTAGACAATAGAATGACACTAGAGTTAATGAAGATTGAAATGAAATGGTTATGGGAATATATTTAATGCAGATATAATGTTCAATATTCGTTCTTAATCAGGGTTTGACACTAAGGCACGTCCGACCGACTGAGTCTACTAAATGATAGGTCTGGTTGGGTAAAATGTCGATTTACTAGTCCGACTGGTCGTGTTGAAAAAATAAAAAATAAACTTTACTTTAAACCATAAGATATTTTATTCTTAAATAAAAAAGAATAAATGTAGAATTTGCGAGCAATTTTGAACCTCATGATGACACAATCTCTATTTTTAGTTCTATTAAATAAGTCGCAGTTGGAAGTGATGGTTTACGACATCTACTCAATGTCAATGTGTGTTAAGTTATGTTTTAGATGAATTTATTTTCATTTTTTTAAAAACCCAGTTTATTTGAATCAAATATAAGAAAGTGTTTATCAAATTAATCGTAAACAGCCATTTTTCGGTGTTGACATATGTGCGGGAATGTCTCTATATTCAAATACGACATCTCGTCCTCAAGGAATGATGTCCTAAGAGAAAAAAAGTAAAAGGTTGGGAACAAACCAAGCAAGACTTATGAAATAGACTTAAAAGCGGTTGAGGCCATTTTATTTTAAATTGACTAGAGAAGTTCCATGTCGGGTAGAATTTAAAGAAACAGAAAATGTGTTTGAAAAATGAAAGCGTTAAATTGAATGATGAGACTAAAACTTTATTTTGAGACAATTAAGTACGTTTTAGTTCATGCAAACTTAATGTTTGTCATTTGAATTCAGTATATTTAAATATGGAGAAACTATCAGTTTCTGGAAAGTTGGTCGGGGCAAGTGGATGTAAGGTTAGGTCTAGCAAAAATCATTTGAAGTAGCCCGACTGGTCTAGTGCTAAAAAAGTAAATGTCAAACCCTGTTAATACTCCTTTTCTGTGTAGACCTTTCATCCCCTTTATTTACAATATGGTAAGTTTGGTTTTGAACTTGACTTCTTAATTTTGGAGAGGAAGTAGAAATTCAAGAAACAGTAAATGACAATTTCAATAAGTCTTCAGCTCAGGCTCATCTGGCATTCCCCCAACTCTTATTTGTAGTTATATATATATATATAAAGAAGTGATGGACCCAGTCATGTATATATATATATATATAAAAGTGGAGGTAAATGGTCAGAGGAATCTCAGATTAAATAACTCAGGCCAAGAACTGATGACTGCACATATATATGTGTTACAAACTTGAAATTAATTTTTAAAAACTTACTTGAAGCCATGACTCAGATGTAAGATTTACAGACACTTGCATCAGCTCAATCCGAAGGAAACCATTGAGAGTAGGGATCATCTGTTCTCTACAATAAGCATGGTAAGACTGAAATACATTTTCCCACCTGCCTATCTTTGATAGAATATTCCTTAAGTAAATATATTCATTGAAACTAGATGTCTCGCACTCACGAGTATTCAAGAAAGGCGAAAACAGTGAACAGTGATCAATCTCATAACTCCTATAAGCAATACAATATAGAGAGTTGAGCAAACACGGACCCCTGGATATACCAGAGGTGGGATCAGGTACATTTTGTATAAATATTTAAGTGTGTGTGTGTTTGTATATATCATCCAGAGATAGGTACAAGTAGTAATATAATTTAAAAAAATATCACAAAGCCGATAGAGTGTACTCAACTAGTTTCTTCGATTCTTCAGGAATATATGAATATTGTTTAGTGTACATGTTTAACAAAGCAATATTCAACATACTCCTAAAGAATTGAAGAAATTAGTTGAGTATACTCTATTGGCTTTGTGATATATTCATACATGTATATCATACTGGATTTACCCTACTTAACATGTAATACCATATTCAAACATACAGACATGAAAATACATATGGGGAGGGGAACGGATATTCATTGTAATAGGCCAGAATTTTTAATTCCATCTCCTATCATTGAAGAAATGTAAAAATTCTGTTTGATCTTTATGTCTACTTGCTTCTGTGTGAAGTAGCTTGTTGTATAAGTATGTGTTTAGAAATATACTTGTATACAAACTGTAGAGCTTTAATTTCAACCAACCAACTCCAGCATAATAACTTTTCAAGTACCATCCACATTGTGTATATTCTTACAGGAACTGAGCACTGGTCACTGCCTCCTTTTATCCCAAACACTACAGTAGAAAGCACTGTCACCTACAAAAAATGACACAAATTAAAATAAAATTTACTGATCAGCACAGTAATTTATGACAATATAGAACTTTAAGCTAGTTTAGACTAAATAAGATTGAATTTCTAAGTGCAATGGCGTACCCAGAAAGTCGCATAATAATTTTTAAATATGTTTATTTCTTGAGCTTTTAAACCACAACATTGTTCTAGAATTCATAACAATACTATGTAAGTATGTTGTTATAAGAATGTTCAAGATGAGGGAATTTCTTTTGTTTTGTGAACTGTCCACTACCCTGTGTGCATTGAAGCATGAATTAGTATGATGTGGAATGTGGAATCTAATTACTATACCATTATTTTGTTGATCACCATTGATTCATATACTGTCTAGCTATACAGTATGATACTGAATAGCTAGACAGTATATGAATCAATGGTGATCAACAAAATAATGGAATAGTGAGTATGCATGTAAATATATGTAGGCTATATCTGTGTTTTTTGCATGCTTACCTTGTGATATTTTGTTTTGTCTGTGCTAGTCAGTTTACGAGCTCTGTAGAGCTCATGTTATTTGTTACTATTGTATACAGTGCCGAGTTTAAATAAAATTTACTTACTTATCACTCTACACAATGTAATATAGTTGAGCTTGACCTGCTAATATAAAACCTGACGATTGAGTGCCTGTAATAAACCATTTGAATAAATAACATGCAAATTAAATTGTCCTGAAACATTTAACATATCGATACCACCAATTTATACTTAGAGCTGACCGACCTACGGCCATACGGTCTACTAATTCTCATGCTTGTTCTGTATGTGAAACTGTATTTAAAAGCAGTGTTTTAGGTCAGAAATGTTGTAGGATATCCATCTTGAAAGGGCATTTATGATCCGTTTGTTTAAAAATGTACTTTCAGTGAAATAAACCACTAACGAAATTATAAATATCACTTACGAAAAAGACTGTCAAACTTTGCCCCCATGTTGGATGCAGAAGGTGAAGGTCAGAATTAACGCATGTGCAATAGCCTAGTCCTAAAGTTGCGAATAGTGAGATTCGTTTTTTCGACGTGGAAAATTCTTTTGATGTAATAGTAGCTCGAATTTCCTCTGTCCTAATAGTTAAATGTCCACTAGAAACTATATGCTGTCATAAGACATTGATACTCACACGCCAGTGTTTGCCTTTGAATATACTCTACGTCGTACTTGTGTAACTAGCAAATAAGTCGCAATAATTATTTTATCATTTACTTTAATATACATGATCAAACTGAACATGCAAAGCTCGTGTGGGGGAAGAGTACTAACCTCCGAGCCTCTCTGAGGAATAAATCACCGCTACATTGACAGAAATAACATTTTTCATCTCGATTTCAGCTGTTGTACTTTATATAAATATATGTACATCCATAAGGCGCTGGCTAACGGTAGCGATAATGTATACTAATTAGATTAAGTAATGAGCAAGAAAATGAAATTTTGAAATTATAATGGTAATTTAATACAACCTGGACTGAGTTTAACTAAACTTCTTATCTTACGCAAAACATTCTGACTTAAGAATTTCGTAAGTTTTAACTCAAGGTACTTAAGAAGCATCTTCTGTTTTACAATCGTATTCTTAAGTTTCCATCGTAAACGTATGGAGTATTCGTTACATACGATCTTGGACGTTAAGAACGCTGCGCAATATGCAGTTAAGAACCTTCTTTGTGCTTATGGTTCTTTTGACAACTACAAGCCTTCTACTGTGTTTAGTTAGTGGCAAATTAATACAACAAATATTTCGTTTTTAATTTTTCTTACTGCTTCGAAATAGTGAGCCCATGTTTCGTCACCAGTAACAATGTTTGCAAATTGTCTTTGATTGAATTTGGGAAACATTTTGAGCAATTGCTTAGCGGTTTGTACTCGTATTCGTTTTTGGTCATCTGTCAATATATGTGGTATCCATCTGGCAGAAATTTTTCATACTTTCAAAATACGCTTCAAAATGAAACACACCCGCGGTAGTGATATGCCAAAAGCTTTGGCAATATCACGAATCGTGTATCTGCCATCACTTTCAATTATTTCTCTGACTTTTGGAACATTTGTTTTGCCTGCTACAGTCGCAGGTCGGCCATATTTTGCTGTATCTTTGGCGAACTCTGTGCCAGTCAGAAATTTCTTTCTCCACCTACGAACTGTCTCATAAGATACCATCAGACCCATCAACTTCCCCCAATTCAGTAACAAATCTGCATTACCGATAAACTGAGTGTTGTGCAAACTTTTATATAAGCTCTGATTTCGTTAATATTCTCAACCCGTTTCCCAACTATTTTTACAACAGTGGTCAACGACTGACTCTATTGAAATGACTATAAGTTTAAAACTATATGGAGCTGAAGGCTCATGTTTATACCGTTGGAAAGGTATTGAATAGACCTATTCAAGAGTATCATCATCCACGAAATCGTACAAAGCGTTATTGCGCTGTGGTACAATACAAATTACATATCGAACATCCCTCGTACACTTCAAACTTTAGTAAATGACAAAATACACTTTACAATACACTGGAATATAGTATCCTCTTATAATATCATATACTTGACAGTGAACAAAACTTATTGGAAGAGAAACATCTGCAAATTTTCCGTTTCGTCATTTTACAACGATATTCAATGTTTTGGTGCATTTACCAACACATGCAATGTACAGGGTGTACACCTTTGCACTTGATAATGGACAGGTATACAACTTGTGGTCGGTGTAGACAAATCCAGCACGCCCTAGTATTTCAAAAGTGGAAGTACACGTGTATTGGAAATAGGCAAATATATCTATGCTCTACCCATGCAAGCTCGGAGGATGGGTTGATTGATTGATTGATGGAGGTTTTACGCCGTTTTAGCAATATTTCAGCAATTTTACGGTGGTTAACTAATTGAATGATGTTTGCTTGTGAGTGTTTGAGTTTCATTGACGGCCCCCAGTGAGCCTACTCTTTTTCGAACATCAGGGAAAAGATCTTTTGCGTGCCAAGAGGGTTGTGATCCTTGACAAGGGAAACTCTTTAACGTCCCATCCGACGGACATAAAAGTTAAAAATATATAAACAGGTTAAAAAACTAAAAACAATTCGTGCATATAAACAGTTTTATCATGAAAGTTTTCAAATTTTTCTGTAAAAGTCGCATTCTTGTAAATATTGTATAATATAATGATTGTCAATATTTGTAAATAGTTCTTTCATTGATTGCACACTGTTAAAAAGTCTATTTCGTATGGGCGTAAAATCACTACATTCTAAGAGAATGTGATGTATAGTTAAAGGACACATGACACAAAAAATTATTTGTCTGTAATCATTGTCTTTATAATCCTTAAGTCAGATTCTCACACTGAATCTGTTAAACACGCATCCATTTCACAGCTAAAGCTGTAACACTGTACTGACAAGCAGCCTCACCTCAATATGCATATTCTAAACCCCAGAGATCGGAAACAGTCGGGGTGACGTCAGAGATGAGCTACAGCACAGAGATGCTAAATGCTTCTACACTGATCAAAGACAAACAGTTTCCCTAATTACCAGTAATGGGTTAAATGCTAAGTCATGAACAAAGAACATGCACACTCATATTTATTTGTATCTAAAGAGTTATTCATATAGTTTGTAAGGATGCCGTATTGTGCTGTTTATAATTGTTCAACCTCTTCAAAAGTGGACAAAAATGTGTCATTTTTTCGCTTCCCAAAAGATGCAGGTCTTCAAAAAGCATGGATACATTACTGTCGTAGAAGAGACTTTACATTAACCAAATACAGTAAAATATGTGAGAAACACTTTACACCAGATCAGTATTCTCGTTATCCACCCCGGTTAGCTGAATTAGGTTATACTAATGCTCGTGCTCAGTTAAAAGATGATGCTGTACTCGATGTTGAGTGGCCTACCCAAGGTGAATGTTCAACTTCATCAAATACTGAGAAAAAACCATCTGGGTATGGTGCATATAGAAAGCGACAAAGACTTCAGTTAAAAAAACTTTTTTTTACAATATGATTACATATGTGCTGCAAGTTAACTGCTTTTTACTATTTGTATTTTGTATCAGGATTCAAATTTAAATTTGGGGAGGGGGTGCAAAGCTAGATAAAATTGTTACCAAAAGAAAACAAAGATCAATTTTTATAATCCCTGTGTTATGGTAGGTTTCTTACATTACTTATATGTGACATACATTTTTATAGATAAGGGGTTCAGAATGCCATGATGTCAATTCATTAGACATGTACAGAATATTTGTTGATTTTTTTTTTCAATATATACATGATATACATACTGGTACATATTTATATATGTTTAGCAATTTAGAGCTTGGGTGGGGTGGGGGGTGGGGGGGGAGGATCAACAACCTAAATCTGCTGCAAATGTGAATATCAAAGTTTAAGTTTATTACATGATTTTCAAGAATATTTTACTACAATTGAATTTTTGTTATTTCTTAAATGACTTTGTATATATTTAAAAACAGGTATTAAAAGAGGCTATGATAGAAAGTGATGATACTGATCTCAGTAATCATAATGTTGCAGAAGAAAGTGTAAATGTAGATGCAGATGTTTCTGAAACTCAAGCAGTAACCTCTTCATCTTTGAGTAATGTTTCTGCAGAATTTGAGCCATCAACAGTTGATAAAGCCATGCAGGTGTTTATTCCTGACATTAAAGTCAAAACAAAAACAAGAAGAATACAAACAGGAAAGTCAAAAATAGGTTTCAAGGCAGTTGATGCTGAAGTTCAGTGCAGTGAAATTCAATATTGTGTTAAGTGTGGTCACACTGGTCTAGAAGACAATACAAATAATGCAGAAAGTCAAGAAGATGGAAGCGATATTGATGAGTATATGGGGGATGATGAAAGTTCTAATGAGGATTATGATGACAGAGATGTAGACTCTGATTTCAATGCAAGTGATTTTGAAGATTAAGATTTGGGTGAGGAGTCAGATGAGGACGAGACTTGTAATTACAGATTAGATGAAACAAATAATCCATCAGAGGAGAAATATTATATTGTGTCAAAAAGTGCACTCTCTCAACTTTTGTCCGTCTGAATCTTCAGATTCACTTCCGTTTATGCCTTGTGTGTTTGTTTAATAAAGGCTCAAAATTTTCTGGAGCAAGGGAAAATCCTTCTGATAAGTCTTCAGCCATTGTATTGAATACGTTACGTTACGGTGAGAATTTGCAAGAAGCTCACCTCTGACGTATATAACACACACCTGACTCTTATCTCATTAACTGTCGGCACTGCTCGGAGAACTGCTTTGGCTGGTGTTTACAGATGACTATTTCCAGCTGTGCCTTGTTATCAGATGCTTGTTTAACGGATTCAGTGTGAGAATCTGACTTAAGGATTATAAAGACAATGATTACAGACAAATAATTTTTTGTGTCATGTGTGGACAGTCACAATATATGCATTCAGGCTGAGGTTCTCTGTTAAGTACCGGTAGGTACGAATGGGTCTATTTTAATGACCGATGCGTATTCTTAAAATAATCACTTCGTCTTGACGTTTCATCACGATGTTACACGATTTGTTTACTTTGTTTTGAATAGGATAACGTTTACTTGTGTCACAGAAATCCCAATAGATTTGCCAAAGAGAATTAACATATAGTTTTATGAAATATTTAAAATCAGTGTATGGAATTTTGAAGTGTACAATATCACCTTGAAGTGCATTTTTGGCCGGTTTGTCCGCTTTGGTATTGTCATGGATATCAATGTGACTATTTTACCTTGTTTAGTTCTGTGTACCCCACCCTCTATATGCAGACTGACATAGCTATTCATTTTCTTTCAAGCTCGGGAGATGATCGTTATGGCCTTTGTCTACCCCCTGTTGAATCTATATAGCGTAAAGAAGATCGCAGAATAGGATATATAGAAAAAAGGCAAATTCTCTGGGGCATGGACACGATTGAGCTGAAAATCTTATTTTTCCATTTTTGTTGATTACAATGCTGAACTAAAGTATTTCTAATGGTCAATCAAAATTTGAATATCATTTTTTGAGTAACAAGTGAGATACAACACTCACAAATCCTTGTTATGTAAAGAAGACCCGTGCCATGTTTTTGTTTACATATAAATTGCTTAATAGAAAATAACATGTTTAAAAGAAAAATAATTTGTGCTAAACACTAGAAACTATTTAATTGTTCAGAATGAACTTATCAATTGAAAAATCTGCTTTAAACGGACTTTTACAAGTATATTTAACCTATGTAAATAAAAACATGAAACGAGTCTTGTTTACATAACAAAGAATTGTGAGCTCTGTATCTCCAATATACCTCAACAATTGACATTAAAATTTTTGCTGACCATTAAAAATATATTAGTTAAAAGCATTCTAAACAATTTTACATGAAAAATTGAAAAATAATAAAATTTGAATTTTTTTAAAGCTCAATTCGTATCCTTGCCCCTTTAATAGCAAGGTGGTGATATCAAATTTCACATGCATATATGTGTAACGATCCTGATGTAGAATTGGAAAAAATTCGAACAAGACCATATTGTACAAAATCTGAATATTACTCTAATACAACAGCATACGTATAATAAATAGTTTGATATGTACATGTTAGGATTCCTCCCCTCATGTTCATAACGATACAGTGAGACCCATTCAAAAGCCTAGAATTAATCTAGCTGATCATTTAATGTCAAGCTTATTCGTGGTAACATATTTTCATACTACTGGACATAGATGTTAGCATGGTATGGTTTATTTTTGGCGTGCAGTTACATAAGATTTTCAAAGTGATGGAGGTGGGACTGAAAGAAATATACTTCACAAAAGTATACATTTATTGCCCAAAAAGAAAAATATTGCCTTATCTTCAAATCAAAGGGGGAGGGGTGTTAACTGCATTGGTTCATTTAATCATACATGTACATTCTTAACATTCAGTACCAGTATGATTAAAAGTTTAATAGTTGGACCCGGGGGAGGCGGTCATGTAATATATGTTATTTTGTATGTGAAAATTACGCAAAATTAACATCGCCACGTTGTCAAATACGTCACTGAGTGTCTCCCCCCTAAGTGGTTCTAGTACCTTAGATCATTACTTGGATGATTTCATTTTCGCAGAAAAGATCATTTATCTTGTTACAAACTGTTGCAAACATTTCAAACAGTGTGTAGTGAACCTGGGGTCCCACTTTCAAGGGGCAAAAAACCTCTTTTTTCTATAGATTATCTTGTCTTTCTGGGTCTGGAAATTGATACCTTGCAGATGATGGTTCGAATACCTCAAGCAAAATGTGATGAGTTGTTGGCATTATTGCAGGAACATGCAAGGTGAAGATAACGAACAGTGATCAATCTCATAACTCCTACAAGTAATACAAAATAGATAGTTGGGCAAACACGGACACCTGGACACACCAGAGGTGGGATCAGGTGCCTAGGAAGAGTAAGCATCCCCTGTTGACCGGTCACACCCGCCGTGAGCCCCATATCCTGATCAGGTAAACGGAGTTATCCGCAGTCAAATTAGTGTGCCAAGAACGGCTTAACAATCGGTATGAAACACGTCAGACAGCATTTGACCCAATGCGAGGTTGTATTGACGAACTAGATCGTTATAACGACCATAGAATTTGCGAAATGCTGACTTCAATCGAGACTGTTGAAATCCCTGTACCATCAACTTTTTTGTCAGTAGCTTACCTCGATTTAAAAACTGACTATACCGAGAACAAGCTCTTGCATATCGAATCAGTTGAGATATATAAACACCATATGCAGGTGATAATGGAATATTGCTACATAAATGTGGGAAGTTGACGATGGAGAAGCTGAAATCATCCCGTGTAAGTAAAACACATACTGCTGCGGCAGTTACAGTCCCTGCTGAGGAAGCTTAAGTTTTTCACTAAATCCATTTCACTAGGAATGGCATTTGTGAGGCGTTTGTACAACGCAACCCATGGAGCTAAGTAAGCCACGTCATCATATTAAACTCAATAATGAAATGAAACAAGACATTTGCATATGGGTAAGTTTCGTCGAACATTTTAATGGTCAAGTGTACTCCATCGTCGCAAACCACGGTTTTGAGTCCACTCACGCTCCCTCATACTATGATGGAGAGAATCGAATAGAAGCACCCGTGGGTAACCGACGATGAGGGTACTCATACTTCCTGGAAACCCATTGGTCGTTTAACCTGGTCTTGGATTTGTACACAGACAGTGCTGGTTCTGCCCATTTGGGTTGTGGTGCCTACTTTCAGAGTGAGTGGTGTCATTTTCCTTGGCCATATGATTGGTACGATTCGGACATAATGCGTGACATGACAACTTTTGAACTTATTCCAGTGGTTTTGGTCATCAGTTGTGGGTCAGTAGATTAGCAAATAAAAAACGTCCTATATCATATTGATAATGAGGCATTAGTGGTAGTTTTGAATAAGCAGTCCTCCAAATCCAACCGAGTTATGAAGTTAATCCGTCCATTTGTTGTAAATTGTATATTGCACAATAAATCCAATGTTATATATTACAATTGTTTTGATTGGACAAAAATAAAACTGAACAAGAGTTTATACATCAATAAATCCGAAAACGTGATGTATTCATACACGCCTGAAAACAAATAACATAGTGCGGGGAAACTATTCACATTTTTGCAATTGTTAATAAAGTGAATGAATTGGAATTATAAGAATCAAACATTCTTTTTGAAGACTTTATCGATGTGTAAACTCCGGACATTTTACTCACAAACTTAACATAAAAGTGCTTCGCACTTTTATTGAGTTTGTGAGTAAAATGTCCGGAGTTTACACATCGATAAATTCTTCAAAAAGAATGTTTAATCCTATAATATTCTTTTAGAGCAATTCACATAGATGTACCAACTAGGACTAAGATTATTGCTGATTCAATTTCTCGCCAACAGTGGCACCATTTCAGACAAGCTTCCCCATCCACAGGCATCATCATGTACGATGCCCACCACATTTAATACGCTCATCTCCAGTTTGAGGTAAACAAGTTATTAGCAGCAGCTTTGTCCGGAAACACGTGCAAGGCATATCAAATGGGCCTAAAACCTATTTTACTTCTTACATAATTAAAGGTTTAAATACCCCTTGGTCACCTACTTCTGAGTTCCTTATCAGACTTGTCGCCCATTTGTCATTAAAACGTCTTGCCTATGCTTCAGTTCGGTCATACCTGGCATCAATCTCCTACTATTGTAAACTTCAAGGTCTCAAAGATCCAACTGTTGAATTCCTGGTGCAAAATCTGTCACATGACTTAAAACGCAAATCTTTTAAAATTGATGGAAAATTGCCAATCACCAAAACTATTTAAAGATAGTTCAGATAATCTCAGTTCTACCCAGTGTTTGTTCAAGTTCATTTGAGATAACATTGTTTTCATCAGCTTTCTCTGTTGCATTTTTTGGCCTTCTTAGGGCAGGAGAACTTGCAGTTTCAGGCAAATCTCCAGACAGGGTTCTTACGATCAATTATGTTCAAGTTGATGAAAATAACTCCTTGCTACACCTTGCAATTTGTCTTTCTAAAACTGATCAGTGTTGAAAGGGCATTGTTCTGCAGTTGCACAACACAGGTGATCTGACGTGCCCAGTGACAAATCTGCAAAGTTATTAAAAATCGGACCCAACCAAGCTGGCCCATTATTCTGTCATTTTGCAGGCAGCCTTCTGTCAAAATATCAGGTTATGTTGTGAATTCAAGACTGTAATATTCATTAACTGTGTTAAATACTATTTCTTAAATGCTTCATATTGTTCTACATCAATATTTCATAACTGTATAATAATTATCTTAAATGTGCTATATCGTTTCCCGTAATATGACGTCATATTTACTTATGCATTGTGACGTCATCACAATAAGTAAGCAGTTCAAATTAAGAGGGTGTCCATTATGATATCAGGCAGAGGTCGGCACATGCTATCTCTCAGATTTTCGTGAAACTTTGTGCACAGGTTCCTACTGACCCCAATATGAAATTTGCCATATAAAAAGTTTCTATCATGTTTAGTTTGGGTTCGACATGGAAAAACAACTTCGAGATAATTTTCGGTGCAAAAAGGTCACGAAATATTGGGAAAAAGTGCTATGTTTGAACAGCTCTAAAATGTCATATAACTAAAAAATAGAGAAAAGCAATATTTTATATGTTAGATATACACTATATGCAATAACTAAGAGGGTTTTTGTGTGTATATTCATCCAATGAATGAATTTATTAATTGTTAAAATTGCACATATTTCACACCAATATATTTTACAAAATAATGATCAAAATATAAGATCTCACAAAACCCAATACAATGTCTCAAAAGAAAGAGATTATGTATAACCAGAAACTTGAAGAGGTGTATTTCAAGTTACAAAAATAAATTCAGTGGGAAAAGCAAGGTTTGATGGTGAAAAGTTGAACTGAAATCTCAAAATTTTCAATAAGTGCAAAAAGGTCAACTACTTAAATGAAGATTGTTGAACTACATAAATAGAAATAAATATGAAGTAGATATAACAAATCAATGATTAAATGATTAAAATTCATGAAAAATTACTAGAACCTATGAACATTCAGAAATAAATTTCATGTCTTTGTATACATTCTATATAATAAAGGCAAAAAAAGCCTATGCAATTCATTGTATAAAATTTTACAATGTTGATTTTTAGAGGTCATTTCTGACACAGGATTTGAGATAATAGTCAATTATCAGTAAATCAAATTTTAATAAATTGCCTATCATGAAGAATCTAAATTCATTCACTCACATTACAAACTTGACATTGGCAGATCCCGAAGGGGTAGGGGGGGGAGGGGTAGAAAACACCCTCTCCTTTTCTCTGGGACATCTAGATAGTTATTTAGCATTAACCAGAAATTTTTTGACTCTCTTGTAAAGCATTTCCCTTTGCATTCATGAAATAACATGCCATATTCCATTTTCTGCCTACATCAGATTGGCAGACTTGCTTTAATGCATGTTTACTCTGATGTTGAAATATATATTGACCACTTCCAGATACACAAAATGTTTGTTGAATTTTATCCAGTGACAGAAAATGTTCATAAAGTATCTTCAACTGATGCATAAAAGGTTACATGTAACTAGCAATCAATAATAAACATATTTACTTTATCAATTCATTGGATATGACCTAATGCAGATTTTAGATCATTTTTCTGGACCCCCCCCCCCCCCCTTTCAAATCACTGGATCTGTCTCTGTTTAACAAATGACAATAAACAAATCATGTCTTAATGCCTGGTACTTAGTAGCATGGTTTGCAAAGTAAGAGCTAGTGCATATTTCTGACATTTGATACAAACAAACTTTTCCCCTAGAAATTATGAAAATTGGCACTGAATTTATATTGATACATGCATATTAACAATTGATAGATTTCACAGTATGGAATCTTATTTTGCCACCCCACCACTCTCTTCTAATTTATGTCTAATGCCATAGCAGTGTTTCTTTTGAATATTGGTTCACAAACAGGAATAAAATTTGTCACTTCAGAAATTGAAATATGCTGCAACCGTAGAGTTAAAGTAGTGGTCATCATTTGATTATCTTTGTCAGCTGCAAAGTGTTTCTGTGAAATAACTGTCAACATATCTAGATTGAAGTGGAGCTATGAGTTCTGCAATTCCCCTTATAACTTCACTGTCTGTAGTAATCCTGTGTTCTCTCCAAAGCCTCTTCCTATCTTGGACTCAGCTGAGATCTAAATAACAACAGTTGTGTAAATTAATGGAAATAAAATGATGAACATGTTTAAATAGCACTGTAAGCAATGCACTAAGAAAGTCAAGATCATATGTTTGATATAGTCACAAGGTCAAAGGTCATGATATAAAATAAATTCTGGTCATTAGGCATTTCATGTAAAACAAACTAACCCAATACCTTATCCCTCAAGACAGAGATGGGGTAATCATAATCAGTAATCGTAATTGATTACAATCGATTACATTTTTTTAAGTAATCGTAATCGTAATTGATTACATTTGTTTTTAAAGCAAAGTAATCGTAATCGTAATCAATTACTTTGTCAAAGTAATCGTAATTTATGATTACAATAATGATTACAATGATTACTTTATATTTATATTAAAATAATTATTTAATAGATAACAGTTAGAGCTTATGTATGTTATGTGTGCCATCATAAGATTTATCCATATCTATATGATATTATACTTACAGTATTTGCATGTATTCAATAGCAACTAAGGTCTAAATCTGTTTAAATTAAACTTAATAATCTGAACTAGTATACCCTGTATCATTTACTGTACATCTCATTGATCTCATTGAGACTTATGTTCATAAAGTGCAACAAACATTTCTTATAAACATTTTAAGTGTCACTGAATGGTTTACCAGTTATCATGTTACCAATATTTATGAAAGATTGTACATAAATATATAAAGTGTATTATACAATGTATCTTATTAATAAAACCAGTAAATATTTGTTGTTTTTCTTGTTCAAAAGCATGTAATCATGATTACTTTTCACAGTAATCGTAATTGTAATCAATTACTTTCAAAATATGTGTAATCGTAATCGTAATCATAGATTTTCAAAGTAATCGTAATCAATTACATTTACAATGTAATCGCCCCATCTCTGCCTCAAGATATAACAGATCTGGTAATAATGAATGTTTTTCAAAAGTAGGTCAACATGGTCAAAGTCAGAAGTTCAAAAGTAAAGCTCTTTTCATTAGTAATCTATAATATGTGAAATCTATATCAAAGCCCAATCCAAAGTGGCTGAGAAACTATATACCAATTTAAAGTTTTTGAAAATCATGCTATTTTAAAGACTAAGGTCAGGTACTAAATTAAAAGTCTGGTAATAAAGAATATACACATTTTGTATATCTTTATGTAAAATATCAATATAATAAAATCTGGGTTAAACTTCAAAACCAAGGTCACAATATCAAACAGCATGGTATCAAATGAAAGTTTTTGCCATAAGATATCTAAATACTAAACATAAAAGGCTAGACTACCTTATATATAGTTCAGGAGAATTGCCTACTGTAGGTTATATTTTGTTAAAAGTAGGCCAAATACAAAAGTAAAAAAAAAAATTGATATCAAAAGAAATGTCTTCTTATAAGGAATAAAAATATGAAATATGAGAGCCTTATTACTAACATGAGCAAGTTCCAGACAGACATCCCCCCCCCCACTTCATGGGTGCATAAAAATGAATCAACACAGATTAGGAACATTTGCAGTTTGAAAGGATTTAGTGTGGCCCTGCTAACCTTGAAAAGAATTTGTTTTAATTTCCTGTATATTCCCACATCATACTTTGATCTCCTCCATACCCTAATTCTTTAGCCTCTGAATTGAACAAAATAAAATTTACACTACCTGAAGATCCTTGCATATGAATATGACTAATCATTGACATACTCTTCTTGAGAAGAGGATTGTTAAAGATGTTTCCTTATATTATCTCTTATAAAACTTTGACCCCCTATTATAGCCTCATCCTACACCCAGGTCATGAATTGAACTAACTCCAATCTACACAACCTGGGAATGCTTGCATATTTTCATTACATTAAATGACCCCATCCTATTTTTGCCTTTTCTTGATTATCTCCCTTCAAAGGGGGCATGACCTTTCATTTGAACGAAAATGAATCTCATTCAATTGGGCCAGTGGTTCTGGAGAAGATGAAAATGGGAAAAATTATTACCACAATGATGACAACAGAATCCAGACAAATATTTATGAGAAAAGCTCTCTTGAGCCTTCAGCTCAGGTGAGCTAAAAAAACCAAACTATATATTCATTGATTCAAAAATTAAACCACATTCTAACATTGGATGCCTTTGGTCAGGATTTGTCTCAAGAAATATACATGTCAAATGTGGAATTAAGCTCTTATCTGTAATAGTTCTAAACGTACATAATTTATGAATTATGACAATATGACAAGGTCAGATGTACCATGTTCTGAATTTAAAATCTTTTGATTGAAATAAATAAATATACTCACTGATACAGTCTGATAATTGGCTTGCAGTAGGGGTGATTTGACTATAATTATTTTCCAAATCTGTAATGAAATGGGCGTTGTATTCATTATAAAGCTTTGGTAATTGGTATATACATGTATGTCACACTAATACACTTTAGTACCTGTGTGCATGCAAATAAATCATCAGATTTTGTGTCATGTTAAACCATCTGAATTTTATAATCCATTCAGCTTAAATTTAGAGAAATTAATGATATACATCAACCTGTAACACACACCCCACCCCCACACACATAATGGTTCTTATAGTTGCATAATTACATGAATAAATATATATCATTATTTTTTTTATATTTATTATTCGGTTTTTGTCACATACATACATGTACATATACTACCCTCTCACACTGATTCATTCATCCTTTAATAGTTATTAAATCTAGGAATCCAAAAAACAAACACATGTGAAAAGTAGCTAGTAAAAAAAATCAGTCAAAAATAATCTGATATAATTTTAATATACATTATTTTTTATGCATGCATGCTGATATGTACATAGCTTGCAGGACAATAAACACTTTTCACCACTTTCACCTTGTTTTTGTGTGATTCTATTGTTTCTTAATTCAATGATTTGTGGATAAACATTGTGTTGTAGTACAGATTTTTAAAATCCCTACATTAACACACACAACCCCCCCCCCCCCCCCCCCCCCAGATTGATGTAATGTTTTTTTACTGTGGGGATTTATCATTTTAATCATTATTATTTTAAAAAGAATCATTTCATCAAATGAATTGTTTGCATTGACACATCATGAGAACTTGCATCAAAATTGTCTAGCAATCAAAGACAGTTTTCAAAGAAAAATAACAGAGAAAATTCGACATTTATACTTACCACTTCCAACGGGAACAAATATTTCCCTTGAAACATTGAAGTTTACTGCTCTGGCTGCTTTACACTTTCCTTTGTGTAGTAGATAACAACATTTGGTGGTGGTTGCCTCCAGTAAATCCCCAAAGAATCGCAATGAGCTCGGCATACTAGTAAGCATCTGCACCGTACTTTTACGTCGAATTCGAAGTACCCCGATCTGTACAGCAGGGGGTCAATCTCGGTTGAATATTACAAACAGTTCCAACTTTAAAATATCTTGAATATCCACTTATGTCTTTTGAACAATTATTAAGGGTTGACAAGTCCCTAAAATAAGGACCACTCCTAGAAAAACTTCACGTTTCTATCACTTGTCAGCCATATCTGTTTACCCACGAAACTTTGATAAGGTCCGGGCTGAATATTTATTTTTCACCATCAAATTAAAAAAAATAATTAATTCCACGTTTACACTTGATAAAAAAAAAAGCGAGATAAGTGAAAAATGTTATAAATAAATACTGTTTTCTTCGAAAATTACAATTTATGCAAGTTTCGGATCATTTTACATTTTTTACGCCAAGGGAGGTAACTCAAATTACTGGCTTTTTGGCAACTTCTGTCAGTAAATGCTCAACAACAGCATTGTTTCCCAGCAATTTTATTGTTTCATCTTAATTATTAAGGAATTTCCTTCAAATATTGTTTATACTTTCTGGACAAATTTTATTGTATTGGGTATTATTTAACTTTACAAAATGGTCATTTTCTATAGATTATATAGTGTCCTCGAATTTATGAAATAGGCCAAGTTTTGGCATCTAACAATGTTTTTTGTGAAATTCACTTTACATACGATAAAATTGGCGTATGACCTTAACTTTTATTGGGTATGAATAAAATTTTGGGGAATTGCATGTGCCAGCCGTATTATAGCTACTGCCTGATATCTCCGTGGACGGCCTCTTAAATAGTCAAAGTGAACAGTTGGGTTGTCCATTCAACACGATTCTCTCCCATATTGTTGGTGCCGTGACCATGGAGAAACTAAAGGCAATCCGAGCAGGAAATAAAGCAGCTATTACGCGTTCTATAAATGCATTGCTAAAAGAAGATATGGACCCCGTCAACATACAGAAAATGTATGAAGGAATACTCAAGAAGAGGAAAGTTTTGGAGAAGCTTGATGAGGAAATTCTCGAGGCTATTTCCGCAGAGGACGCGGAATCAGTGATTGTAAATTCAGATGAGTATTACTCTTTCTTAGACAAAGAACTTACACAGATAGAGACCCGCTTCAAGTTGAGTTGAAGAATATTTCAGTCAATTTCTTCTGAATTAAACCCCAGTGCCACGGAATTTCACATGCCGTTACCGGCCCCGTTACAAAGCAGCTCCTCATTTGGATCACAAAACCACAAATTTCCAAAACTATCACTCCCAATGTTTAACGGAAACATTCTAAATTGGCAAACTTTTTGGGATTCTTTTGAGACGACTGTTCATTTGAATCATACACTTACGGATGTTCAGAAATTTTCCTATCTCAAATCGCTGTTGGAATACGGTGCATCAAATGTTATTGCTGGTCTCGCTCTCACAAACAGTAATTATGAAAAGGCTATCGCATTGTTAAGAGAAAGATATGGTCAGAAACACAAACTTATAAATGCGTAGATATCTACATGAAATCAGAACTGTACAGGATATCAAAGTCGGTGATGTTGTTCTCGTCCACAATGAAGGAAACAGACTATTATGGAAACTTGGCCTAATCAAAAAGTTGATATACGGAAGAGACAAATATACCAGAACAGCACTTCTAAAGACTGATACGGGACTAATAACTCGTCCTATAACTAAGTTATTTCCACTGGAGGTGTCATTAGAAAATAAAACTGATGAAGTGTTAAAATTACAAAGAAGCGATCGTCTGAGAAATTAACTTTTCGGCGCCCCCAGGATGTTGTGAATTCTTTTCAGTGCCCCCAAGATGTTGTGAATTCAAGACTGTAATATTCATTAACTGTGTAAAGTATGGTTCCATGTAAAAATTAGGCAGAGGGTGATAAGTCGACCATCAGGGATCGAACCGATACTTATATATATAGTAACATTGTTTATAGGAAATCATTCGGTGATAATATTTTTTTCATATGACGCACCTTCACAGAGCTGTGTTACTAAAAATAGAATACCCATGTTTTGACCAAAATTTACTCATAAAAATGCTATATATTCTTAAAGGTTTTGTTAAATGAAAAGATCATACATTTTCAAATGGCTTATATAAAATGAAGAAGAAGGCTACTGTTTACGAATTTCTGTTGTCATAGTGAGTTTTTGTTTTGTGTTACCATGGTAACCGTTGCTGTAATTAACGAAAGGATTTTCTAACGGAAAAACATTCCAACTTTAAGCCCATTTTTCTCGAAATAGCAAACACTTTCAAAAAAGTTTGATAATTAGACGGATAAAGTACATGCTATTGAATAATTTTTACTCAATATTTTTTCTTTGAAAGTTTTTACTGTACTCGGAAAAATATATATGAAGATTGTGAAAAATGGCGGGAAAATAATATATTTTCATGTTTTTAAGTTTTTCTTCTACTTACAAACTATTCAACAAGTACACTTTTCTGTCATGTTTTAGTAATTATCATATTCATAAATATCTAAAATGATCTTCTTTATGTGTTTACATACCATAATGATATGTCTATAGATGTAAATGCAAGAAACGATGCATAGCATTTTGGGTCGGGATCGAAAGTCCGTTTATTATTAACCCATTTCTTTCAGATTTCCTCAGGTTATTGTAAACAACTTATTAGACCGGCCTTTATAGGATATTTTGCACTGAATGGCGAGTTTAACTTGCAAGTATTTTTGGCTGGATAGTTTGGACTGGGTGGGTAATTAACAGATTAAAGAAAAAATGCTTGGTTGGCAATTGTTTTTCATTCTGAAATCTCTTGTGAGGCTGGTCAACGATGTACGTTGTAGGTTCCTCGAATGACAAGAGATTGGCATTATAGTCCCAAATATAAAGAGAATGAATGCCCATACTCTTTTAAAACGTATATCTTTAGAAAAACAAAACTGAAAATACATTTAACATGTTCACGGGAATCCTATGATAAAACATTAAGATATAATATTATCAACTTTTGTGTTTTACCCTAAATAATTCATTGAAAATATCTTTTATTTGAAAAATCATTTTGAATTCATTTTTGCTCTGTGTAATATGAAATTTAAAACATTTATTACAAAGCATCTGGAAATTTAAAACTTTGGCTAACAATACTAAAAACATGATATGGCTCAAATTTTAAAATAAACTTTTTAGCACTTGATTTCCTTATGAATCCTTTGTAAGAGTGGAACAAAAACTTTTAGTGAAATGTACGTTTTTACAGTTGTATAATATATATGGTTGTTCAGGAAAAAATAAAAATGAGAACAGAAACTGCAGACATTTGTGTCATTAATATTGTAAAATTTGGACAGTTTATATTGACTTTATATAATTTTATGAAAATACATGTAATGTAGAAATGGGATTGTTTTAAAATTCAATAATGTAGTTTAAAGAATATACGTTGACTCATTTATCATGTCTATGGCACTATCTTTTACCAAGTATGATTACAGGTTGCTTTCAGATGACAAAACAACTGTTTTACATAATTCCATGTAGGTTTTAGTGTCTGTAAAGTGAATTGAAAGTGAACTCTTAATTATTTCATCAATACATTCCATTATCTATAAGATTTTTTAACAGTTGCAACTTGCAAGTTTAGATCCTTTATAAACTGTATACTGATAAATGTACACGGAAGAGTTCTTTGAAGCTTAAAAATTTTTATTTCAAAATCATACTTTTTTAAAAGTGTAACCCCAAACAAGACATAAACATGATAAAGGAACAAATGAGCACAGAACTATATTTGTTACGAACATATTTACAAAAAGGAGGCAGATCCAGAAAAAAAATATAAGGGTGGGAATGGAGGGGTTGTGACTCGTGTATTTACCTTCTCCATCCAGAAAGGGGTGCGTGAAGAGCCCAAAAATTGCATAAAAATAGAACATTTGAGCTATTCTATGATGCATCACATTATACATGTATTTTTGTATGTCAACACAACTTCATTACACAATTCAACCCATTGGTGTTTATTTTTTTCATAAGTTGTTTCCCTTTCGAATTTAGGTACAAATTAGGAATTTCAGTTGAAATAATTTGAATAAACACCATATATAAGAATGCTTTCATGTTTATTTGACAATTTGTCGTTTATTTCTTCATAAAGTTTGGATATTTTGTTTGGATTCAATATTTTAGACTGTCTTGATGTTCAACATTGAATTTATGGACTCCTTTGTTTTCCTTATGTTATAGTGTCTTGTACTTTCACTTGGTTTGATTGATTTTCCTCCTGTTACCACTTTAAGTATGTCCTTGGGTTTTGCAGAGACCTACAATACAATAAGATAGACACTGACTTTCAGGACACAAGAATTTACTTATTTTTCTCTCCTCAATATATAATATATATTTCTCTAGTTTTTGAGAATGTTTGAACATTTTATATCATAAAACTTTCAATTAAAGTACACACCTCAGAGTCTAGTAATCATAGTACACATTGATATTTAAATTATACATGTAGTTAGAAAGAATAAAATACTAACCAGCATATAAAACTTTTGAAAACAAGAAATGCTTAAAGAAACTTGTATATGGCATTGAGAAGGTGTTCCAAATATTCTAAATCAGTGACAAGTAGGTTCAGGTACTAGTCAGGGCAACAGCTGTATCAGATTTTGAGTCTGGTTTCTGAGTGACCAATATTTTCCTATAATGGTGGGTTGGGGGTTGGTTGACTTTGACCTCATTATCAGAAGGGGTCATATAGTGCTTGTATATCAGGATTATTATATAATACTGCTCTACCAAGTTTGAGGTTTATAAAACATTTACACGATTCATTGGTACATATGTGCTACATGTATTTACAGTTATGTATTTACCACAGAGGTTTCCAATGCATGTAGTGATGGTAATGACACTCCATGATGCTGGCATGAAAACTTTAAAGAAATATACATTAGCTAAATGACTTGATCTTTGTTATATTTATATATTATTATTAGAAATATACATTCAAGAACCCATGCATTGACCAGTCCCCATGACCATATCAAATTGAGGCAGACTTGAAATAGTAATATAATAGATATCTAATAAAAATGTCAAGAAGACTCAACTTATTGATTGATATGAAGATTTATAATTAACATTATGAATTGTTTGACAATAAAATGGAATTCTTTAAAAACTGCAGACCCTAAATATTTCTTTGATATGTCTAATAGTATGCATCTATTTTTAAAATATGAATTCTGATTTGTCAAGAGCTGGATGGTGACCACTAAAAGAAATGATTTTGTGCATATGAAATAATATTTTTAAAAATGTGTGTGTGTTTATATAGAATACCTTGAAGGAAAAAAAATGATGTGTATATAAAATAAATTGAAGAAAGAAATAGCACCCATTCTGAGATTTGAACCCGGTACATTCGGCTTGCTAATCAGGATATCTAACCACTAAACTATCTGTGATTTGTTTTAGAGAAGATTACATTAAATAAATGATATTCTACATCATTATACATTAACATTGCATCTCACAAAGTCATATCATGTCTTAAATTTTTATATGCAAATTCGACTGAAATCTACATGTAGTACATAAAACCGCACTCTTTTGAGATGATAGCTACTTCTACTGATCCTCAGTTAGGCATAATCTACATTTCTATCTGAGACAGGAAGCGTTTGTGTGGAGGATACGTAGATGTCTGCTATTATTGCAGAACATTACAAATGAAACATGCCGTCGATTAGCCTAAGCCTAAAACATATCACAGCGTAACTGTTGAAAGTATGACTTTTTGAAACAAGGGAGTGGGTGTCATCTGTACACAGTCGTCTCATACAATGCTACATTGTATAATACAACATTCGTTATGATTTTTATGCTAGTAATAATAAATTGAATTTTGACTTATTAAATATGTAAATCACACCATTTGAAATTACGGGAATGCGCCGACTTGGTGACATGTCATATAAGATATGTTGCTCGGTCTTCGTTGTCGGCTGCTCCACACACGGTCTATCGTCAGTGACGCCATGTGCATCAATGCATTTCTGACACTCTCCGAAGGTAAATATATTCGTTTCCTTTAGATGAGGCTTGAGGGTAGATCACACTCTGTCGGAATATTGTCCTACACGGCATTCAGTTTTGGATCCGCCATATTCCGCGCACTTAGTATGTTGACAACGCAGTGCCCCTAACGATCATTGAGGTTAAATTCAAGAACGATAACCGAAATTGCATTAAAATCCAAACATTCAGAGAGGTTTTAAAATGTTATATTGAAACTTTCAAAAAAAAAATTATTTCAGAGCATGCCTTTTTTATTTGTTTAATTTGTTTAATGTTATATAATGATATATTTTCATACCCGCTTTGCTGTTTTTAGATTTCAAAGGGATTACAAGTAGTGTTTTGTATAGATTTGCACTAAGCGTGAATTCTCCATGTTCATAATTATCTGTCCATAATTTTGGAACAAGGCGAAATAAGTCAAAACTACTTTGTATATTTGCTAAACATATTACGGTGAGTTTGTATGCTAAGTTTGGGTTCATTTCGTGAACATGGACTTATCACGGAAATGCGATTTTTGCCTGATTTTTACGTGGGACCATACTTAAATACTATTTCTTATATGCTTCATATTGTTCTACATCAATATTTCATAACTGTATAATAATTATCTTAAATGTGCTATATCGTTTCCCGTAATATGACGCCATATTTACTTTTGCATTGTGACGTCATCACAACAAGTAAGCAGTTCAAATTAAATAGTCAAAGTGAACAGTTGGGTTGTGCATTCAACACGATTCTCTCCCACAGGTTACCGCTGTGCTGTCTAAATCAGTTTCTGCATTGAACTTTGGGCTACAAGTTCAACTCTTTTCATATTGGAGCAAGTACAGAACTAGCACTGAAAGGATTCAACTCGCCCCTCAAGTAATTCAAACATCTTAAAGATGGAAAACCAATTGTTTTAAGACCTACATTTGTATTCCAAACATTTAATAGACTCACTCAAAAGTTTTCATTTCAGACCCCCAAAGCGTGTGGTTGTTTGGGTCATCTATCATCAAAAGGCCTTTTATGGAGGCCAAGTCTAGATCTGGTGGGTGTGATTTAAATTTACAAAGATTACATATTTCAATCTGGTGATAAGGGTATAGTGGCTTAAAGTTCAAAGGTGCAATAACAAAGTTAAGGCTGCTTAAAAGGGCTAGTTCTATGCCTAATGCTAAATTAGTGCATTGTGGTGATAATGATATTGGAAAAACTTCAGTTAGGAAATTAAGACTCCTTTTTTTGGATTTTTTTTAGATTTCATTGCAGAACAGTTCCATAACACGCATATAATATGGTCAAATATTCTCTCCTGCATGCATTGCCGGTATTCCCGCTGTGGATAAGACCAGAAGGCGGTTCAATTCCTTCCTAACAGATAAAAAAGACAAGCTGGGGAGTCAGTCATCCACTACCCGGACATTATAAATCATGTACAATTTCTTTGTCAGGGATGGAATCAATCTATCTAAATTGGCAACATTCTATTTCTCAATACAATTCCCGAGGGCTTTGAACCAATTATAGGCAACCGTACACAATTTTATCCACCCCAAGAAGCATTCACCATTGGTAGGGTATGAATGGCACAGCTTTTTGACACCGCTCTTGTCCCACATCAATTAGTGGCGAGCCCCTATGCATTAATGCTATGTTAAACCATTTCCCCATAGGGTATTGTGGCGAATTGAGCGGCAAGCATCAATTCAACTCTATTTGTCTTTTTTGGACTACTGCACCAACCTGACAGCTGAAGATCACGTAAATATTGTGACGCTTGATTTATTTTCCCTTGACCTCTGCACCTTACAGGGTCATGCACGTTTAAGACTATTACATTGAACCTTCCATTTTTTTACCATGACCTCTGCATCTCCCAGGGTCAAGGTCACATAAAGTTGTGATTTTGCATTGAAAGGATGTATGTTGTTGATTGTATTGTTGGGCCTACCCGTTGTTTTGGAAGCCCAAATTTGTATTATCAGCCGTGCCCATAAACGCCAAATGTTATCCATAATTTGTGTGCCTTTTATTGCGCTTGTACGAGATAAAAAGTTGTGGCTACGAATGAATAGATCGTGGGCAATATTTAACCTGTCGTGTCTACGAATTATCATATAATGACCATGAATTAGTAAACTGGTGGCCACGAATTAGTCAAATGAGTATATGACCATGAATTTATATGAAATAAGAAGACATTTTATATTTTGAAAATCAAACGTAAATCACAGGCACCTGAAGTGTGGATAACATGTATAGATCCTAGTATTTGCCCATCCCCTTCTAGATATGTAAATATTTAATTTAGAATTAATCATTTATCCAAAATATGTTATTTCCTCACCATTAACCATCATAAGTCGTTCTGATTAATCAAATTCTACATTCTGTAAGCCTTTGAGATGACCACTTGTAAGTAAGGCTGAAACGATTCACCGAAATATCGATAGTATTCAATATAAGTGCTCGATTCAATGTTTGACTCATTGCTGCAATCTTCGATTTGATACTTTTTTTTAAAATCGGGATCGGTAAAATAGATCGGGCTTGATGTGCATAGTATGACAAAACAATAATTATCTTCATCAGTTTAAGGTATCACACCGGTAATTATTTTCACTATATATTACTATAGAGGGGGGAAAATCATTAAAAATCAGTTTACAAAATTGATGCCGAATAACGCAGTCAGACACGTTCTATGTTACCTATCTCGTCTGCCGACACCAGAAAAACAACACCCTACGCGGCATTTTCGAAAAAAAATTACCCGCAAACAAGACTACCCTCAAATCCACGTGTTTTTCACATGTGTGTAAACAGCCGGAGTGCACCTCAGGAAGTAGCCTCAGCTACCAACAGCAAATAGTTCCTTTGTATACACTTGATTATTTCTACAAATTACACAAAATTTCCTAATCAGGGGTACAAAAATTAAGAGAAAAGAAGAAGAGGAAATGAGAAAAATCGCGCAAGGAAAAAAAATATTTCTTTGGATATATGGAACTACAATTGACTAAGTTCATTTTGATTGGACAATTACCGGTGTGATACCTTAAACTACATAGCCGTCAGTCATCTTAACTTTTTGCGGTTTGGAAACATCTTGATTTTGAAATTGTGACCGTGAATCTTTGAAATCAATTTTTTCTTTAACGTTACTATTTGTTTAATTCTGTAAAATGTATCGTATTCATGGTACTGAAAATACTGATTCGTGGCCTAAGTATTGCAATACGTATCGTATCGTGAAGGTGACGTATCGTTTCAGCCTTATTTGTAAAATGTAAACTTATATACGGTACCAATTTTGATGCACCAGATGCGCATTTCGACAAATAATGTCTCCTCAGTGATGCTCAAGCCGAAATTTACGAAATTTGAAATCACAATAAATTTGTAAGAGCTAAAAGGAAAACTAGAGTGTCAAAAAAACTGGTGCCAAATTCGTCCAAGGATTAGAGCTATGTATAAGGGAGATAATCCTTAATTTTGAAATGAATTTCTAAATTTTATCCCAGCAATTAAATAAACATCCGTATTTTCAAGCTAGTAACGAAGTACTTAGCTACTGGGCTGTAGGGACCCTCGGGGATACTAATATATGAAGATGGTCAGCGTGGAAATGCCTGTATCTTATATATGTATAAATCATTGGTTCTGTATTTATTTTTTCATTGAGTAGAAGGGATATGTACGTAATATCTATGTACATGCTATCCATATTTCAGCTTCCTGTGATGTAAATTGCCGACAGAAAGATGTTCGCCCTTGACGTGCTGGCCAAGATATTCAGTATAGTCAGCATTGAAACCAAAAGTAACTATCATTCTATATTTGATAGCTACAAAAAGCAAAAATTGGTAATACTGACATTTTAGGGCAATAACTCCAATATTGAAAAAGGAAAATTTGACAAATGTGAAAATTTCATCATGATGAGCATATTTTGTTTCTGAAATTGATTATTTTATTCCTTTTGTTTCCAAGATAACAGTAATATGGTGAAAAAAAGAGAAAATTGTGAAAAGCTAAATACTACATGTATGTCAACAGTTCAGAGTTGCTCACTCGTTACAAGAATCACCTCGATTAATTTGATTGAGGTCACAACTTGTTAATTCATTGTCACGATTTATTGCTTGTAGAAGTTATGAGATTGATCACTGTTCGTTATCTTCACCTTGCATTCATTCGTGGCCACGACTTGTATATTCGTGACCACGATATACTAATTCGTGAACACGACTTACTAACTCGTGGTCACTAATGAATTTTCTCTCTCGCGCGTTATTTGACCCAAATAAGCTTTCATATGTAACACTGTATGATTATTTAGGACCTGCTCTAGAGTCAGAACTTTGGGATTGAAAATGTTGGTACATTCCTTTCTGTTTTCCTACATATGCGTTTAGGTTTTATATGGTAGCAGCAAAATTAGAGAAGTTCTTCAAATTGTAAATACATTTAATCACTATGATCACTCTGGCCCACCCTGGTGGCAGAAGGCCTACCCTGGGATCATGAGATTTGGCAATGGGTTCCCTGCTCCAATTTCATATCATTAGCATTAAAGAAGACGTATCTCTTGCATAACCGCATACTTTCGTTATTTCTAACCTATGGAAATTGTCCTTACTCTAAAAAAAAAATTGCGGCATATTACCCATAATGCAATTATTGTACATATATCACAATATCATCAAACATACATCACAAGATATAGAATATGCATCACAAGATTATTGAACATGTATGTACATGTGTACATAACAAGACATAAAATATACATCACAAGATTATCGAATATGCATCACAAGATATTGAATATACATGTAAATCACAAGATATTGAACATACATCAAAAGATATTGAATATACATCACAAGTTTATCAAATATAGCAACATTTTATACGCCATAGAATTGATATAACTCACATAGCTAAACAATATCTCATTATTTAAAGTGCAAGATCTTGTACTAAAGCCTCACACATTCACTTATACTCTGTCTTTAATATTGTCTATGGCCTTAGAATTTGAAATTCCTTTCGTTCAACCTACGTAGCGCTAAACGAAAATCATCTACGAAAATTCCCACGTAGTAACTTCGTAAGCATCTTGCACAATCTACAATTTATTCAGTCTACTAAAATAGTTTTACGGTCTTATTTTTACGAATGCGAATATATTCTACAATTCTAAAAATATAAACCCAAAACAAAATGATTTACGAACTCTTCACATGAGGATCAACATTGCAATCACTGCTTATTCAATTCTCAAAAAATGCAGGCTAGATATTCCACTTGTACAGTTTACTTTGTGGTGATGAATCCTATAAAATCTAATACAGTACCCGCAACGTTATTCTTGACCAAGCTATCGTCCGTGTATCCTGCTGTATCGTGCGTGTATCATGTCGCTTATCAGTTTTTGCGTTTATCAGGCATTATGTGTGTTTTGCGTTTATCAGACATTCTGTGTGTTTAGCGTTTATCAGGTATATCATGTGTCGTGTCTTACGTTTATGAGGTTTACCGTGTAACATCGGAAACTAGCAGGCTATAATTCAAATTGAATGCTTCACTAAAGCTTTGTACGTTTTTTCAAAAGAAACGTTATTTTTCGGAATTGAGGAAAGACAGTACGTTTGACAAAGAACAAAAAGCAGGCGAATTTTAGATACAAGAAGCGCTATTTGTCTGTCAAAGTGGTAAAACTTCATCAGAATGTAATTATAAATCCTCTACGAATATCGGACTTGGAAGTGATGGACAGTCGTGTAGAGGACACTAACAACAATACAAATCTAGCTGACAGCAGTGAAATTAAGAAACCCCTTCATCTGAAGTTCATGAACAGATGGTTGTCTACAAACACTGAATTGTAATTAACTCTAATAAAGAGAAATAAGTTCCGATCAAAGAAAATGAATATTAATAAATCACAATGTTTACAATATTTATTTTAATATAAGGACATTTCGCTTCCGATTAATCGTATCGTTATTCCTCTGAAGTACCAAATACTGAACTTGTGTGCGTCCCTGTATCACGTGATGTGTTTCATTCGTAAGACCAAACATTTTTAGCGACTCTCGATATCACGCGTTTATAAGGATAATTTTACAAATTCTTTTTAGAAAATTAAAGGGTAATTTCTTTTCACTTGATAAGCAAATCCGTGATGTCATCGTTGTTTCTTAATTGTTCACATGTAAGTACTGGTACTTTTCTTAGGGTCATATGGCGGTTTTGAGGATTATTCGATTTTTGCACTCAGTAAATACAAAAGTATTCAATAGTGAATATTTGATTTTTAAAAAATCAGTTGAATTTTTGCTGTGAAGATGCCAAACCTATCAACATCTGAAAATTAAACTTCACTCCATTTGATAGTGTGAAAATATTGTAACCTATATAGTAAAGTTCTAACCAACGATCATGCAAAAGACCCCCTCCCCCACTACACTACACACAAGATATTACTTTGTTATATTTCGCATCCCATTTTTCATTGTTCAAAATTACATTGAGGTCTGACTAAATTTTAATCCTTTATCAGTACATATTAGAATAAAAAGCTATTGACGCAAAATATACCTATCAAAATAAGGAATTTTATACAAAGAAATGTTAATGCCAAAATGAATAAAATATCATTTATCAAAAAAGAAATCGTTAAACCAAAAAGTAGTCATGAAAAATTAATTCAAAAGAACAATAAAACAAAATAAATCTATACCACTAGAACTAAAGGAAAAAACTAATATTTATCACCTTAACGGTGGCATTTAGCTAACTCCCTGAATGATCAACATGTTACAAATTAATTATCCTAATTGACATGGGTATTCAAAACGCCTGTTGGCCTGTAATAGATATGTCCTTAGCTAATTGCAACTGCATAATAGGACACGAGTATCCATTTACCAATTCATCACAATATACACATGTATTAATATGATACATTCAGGAGATACATAAATGGACAGATATCGGGCGCATGATGGGGGTTGGGGTTAAAACATTCAGTGCCCAAACCCGAACGGATGCCAGTGTTCTAAGGAGATAAGGAGATTCGCCCTTCTTACTCTGTCTCCCACCTGATTTGGAAATTATCAAGTGGGGCGTATACATATGCCAATAACTTTAATCAACCTATAGCATTCTCTCACTGAAGTGAGGTGGATGTGGCCAAAACCGTCCCCGGTGGTGGTCCAATTATTGATAATCTTGGATTTTAAAGCATATAACATATATAGTGGAATAAGAGACATATAATATATTCATAAATTGTTAATAAATGTGTAATATACATCAAGTAGGGTTGGATTGAAATTTTGACATACCTGCTTAAGGACATCATTAAAACTTTCTAAGACCTTTGAAATGTGAGGTTTACATGCCTTACATATATGTACAGATTGAAAAAGAAAATTATCAAACTTAAATGCACATATAATACCCCCCCCTCCCAAGCTTATAAATCTGTTTTGCATGCTTGCATAGATAAACAGTTTTTACAAGTAATAAATCAACAAGCATTCCTGCCAATATCAAGAATGCAATACAAGTTAGGCCAAAATAAAATACCGGTATGATACATTTATGTGTATTTTCTGTTTCTCAGCCCTACCTACTTTTTTCTCTACTTGAACTCCAAACATTTCATTGACAATATATTTAAATACAATAAAAATCTGTAATTTTAGAACTGGAATTTTTTTTCTTTTTGAGTTCGAGTTTCCCCCGATTTACATTTGGACTATTATTAATTTACAAAATGTTTGAAAAGTAACTGTAATGTCTATAATTCTGCTTCATGGGAATATAAAAACAGGTCAGCTAACAAAGGAGCACAATTCGTGTCCATGGGAATTCCAAAAGATTGTGGAAGAACTGATCACCAAAGACCACGAAGATATTGTCTATGAGGATCTCCATCATATTTTTTATTTCTACTTCAGAGTACCTGTGCGTGCAATCAGAGTGCATGGCGTTTAACAAAGTAATGTTTTGGATAACTGATCACTAGATAGGAATATTTGCGTTTTCCATTTTTGTTGAAGAAGTAGTTGTCTATGATGTCAAAAAATCTAGTCTTTAATTAATCGTGAAGAATGGTCGCGTAAGGTGTTAAAAAGTTATACATTTTAATGTTGTTGATTTGAGAAAAGTTTTGCGATTTCTATTTTACTAAAAGGTCATTAGAATCCACATTTTATTTAGTCGCACAGTACGTTTGAATTTTCTCCTTCACAACTGTTAATATTTTCGTGAAGAGCAAAGATAGGGGCTTGGTAGAACATTTACTGGATAATGAACAAAATTAACTAAAATTTTGTGGCTAGTATTTGTCACAATCTATTTATAAAATGTGTCAGTTCCCCCGGCTGTACCCAGAGATTCACCTACTGTCTGAAGGTCCACCGGCCTTCAATTGACAGGAGGCACACCCACCGTGATGAGCAAGACCGTAACAAGAAAGAATATCACATATGAAGGGGAAATCAAGTACTGGCACAGTTCCTCACTCTGTCCTGCCTCCCCTGGTGTCATACACAGGGGTAAGACACAAAACTTGCCCTTGGTACCTCAAAGGTCAAGCCGGGCCCTAAGGTAAACAAAGGTGACTCGCACATCCTCCCAGTGGAATACACAGAGTTTAGAGCCAGACATAAGCAAATTTCAATTGTGGTGATCCCCGAGTTTCGCCATATGGACTTGTCTAAATATTCAGTTCACCCTCCAACAACGCGTTATCGGTGTTCAACTTAAAGGGACTGGTTCACGATTTTTGATAAAAATATGTATCTTTTTTGTTGTTAAACATTAAAAATATAACTCATTTAATTTTGAGAGCCAAAATTTTGACCTTCTGAATACAAGAAGAAAAGCAATATTTTAGCTTTAAATCTGTGTTATGTAAACAAAGACTTGGGTCTTTTTATGTAAAGAAACAAACAAGTAAAATGTTGATTTTGTAATGTAATGTAAAGCATCTTAATTTTGCATAATCACAAATTTTAACTTTTAGATGACACATTTTACCCCCAAAATGCTTGAAATGTGAAAGATGTAATAAACTTAGATCAATATCCATTTCTTTTGAAAATGTAAACAATAACATACCCCAATCTTTGTTTACAAAACAAATAATTATAACTTTTTAAAATGGGCTTCTGTGATAATGTATAACCTTGATTTTTATGTGAAATCTTTTAAGCATATTAGACAGTAGATTTTGATCATCAAAAGTGAAATAGAAAATTTTAGAGAAAATCGGAATCAGTCCCTTTAATGTATGTCGAATTTCACCCACCGAGAAAAAACACACAAAAGTTTAATATATGCAAAGAACAAGTCATACAAACTGCCACTTTAAATGGGACTAATCTACCTGCAAATCGTCTGGAAATACAGTCATACCCCTCGGCATTTTATAGTAAAAGTTTCAAGACCCCCCTGCAAGTCATGGAGAAGCATAACATTGTCCATGTCAATAAACTGGGTGCCGTCGTACCTAAACAGTCTTTTTTAGCAAATGTAATAATTGGATGTCTAATTACTAACACACCCCCCCCCCCCCTCAATTTTAAGAACATTCTTGACTTTACGATTGATGTCTGCGTATAGCATCAACTTTAGAGGCATATTTGGCCTTGTGCCAATAAAAACGGGGCAGTGTGTCTGACCGAATGATGGTCATAACTGGGATCATTACTTTGCAACGCAGGAGAGAACATTTAATTGATTAAATGACTCCAACCTAGGTAGAATCCCCAAATCATTGGATCCCAAGTGTACTACCAAATACTTAGGTACAGGGTTAGTCTCTAATTTACATAAAACAAACTGTCGAACAGTTCCAATGTCATGCCTCTGACCCCCAACCAAAATATCCGAATGTTCTTATCTTAGAGCGTAAGATGCATCCCTCCAAGACGATTGCTAATGCTATAGGCAGCCCAATAGACAATGGGGGATCCCATTACCCAGACTACTGTTGGCTTTGTAAAACTGGCATGATTTGTTAGTAATGAGTATGGCATAAAACGACATGGCACACCTACATGTACATCATACAGGCATGTAAAATCAAAGTGCATAATATATAGACAATCTAATGTAAGGCGTGTCAGCCCCTGACTGCCATCTGCCCCACTGTTTGATTGCTACACCTGGGATTCCCCTTATCATTGCCTCGGTTCATGCCTCAATTCGAAATGAGTGTTTCCTAATTTGCCCCTTGTTTAAGTTGCAAAATTTGAAGGTTTTTGTTCAAAATTGATGCAAACTCATAAAGTGTTAGTATATTGCCATCGAAGTAGACTAATAATTGCTGAAACATTATGTTTCTTACCGCTAAATGTTTAGACAAGGAAATGACCGGACAAGCTGGATCCCCGTTTCTAGTGAAATTTAGGTTGTCGACAGGCACATTTAATCCGTTTTGGACTGTGGAATTGTTAGTACTTGCAAGTTGTAAAGGTAGACTTAGTGCTATATTAACGTACATAACCCACAACTCATAATCAATAATCCCCCAGGATGAAGCAGGGTGACATTCCTTTTTGAGGCGGTATTGTTCGTCGTCGTAACTAGCCCGTGACGGATGACCTGCTCTGCTGATAGATAATCGTATGTTGTGCATGTACCTTAGCATCTTGCGTTTTGTCCGGAAACTCCAGATATATCGACATGTAAATGATGAATGCTGTAATCCAAGCTTGTATACTACATATTAATATCAGCGAGATTCGTCGAGGCTGGATATTTGGACTGACGCCTCTTCCGAATCTCAGACCAGTGTCACATAAAGTGATTCGGGAAATCTTTCCTGAACTTCGGCCGCTTGTTGCGATTAAAATGGGTTAAATTGAATTTCTTGTCCGCTTTAACTTTTCGCCTTAGACATCCTATTAACTCTCTATCACAATGAAACATGCATTTCTTACCTTTACAAGATGTAAATCCCACAGTAATTCAAGTTGGCTATTTTCGAAGCCATTGCAAACGGCCACCATTTCATATTTTACCTTCTCAACACTGAAGAGTTCCGATAGTTTAGGAAGCCTTCAAATAGATTGATAAAATATTACACAGTTTTCTTTTTATTGCTTTTAATTTTTATGCTTAAATGCTTTGTACAAAGTAATTGTAAACCAGTAAGTTCTGTATCTTCAATCAAAGTACAAATTGTCATGAAGTAGTATATCGGAACTCTACATATGGGCTTTAGATGGTGTTTCTGTAATGACGGGTTGACCATTTTCTATCACTCTTCACTATTTAATCTGTGGTATGGGCATCGGTACGTAGGTCCCTAGCCTGTTTTAACAGCAATTTAAGGTCGATATAACGACCCGCCCACATTTTCTCGCGAATGAACTGAGGCACATGAATGCCTAGAGGGTCGCTTATGTCTCCTGGTGGGCGACTAATTTGCACCTGCTCCCCTAGAGTGAGACCCCCAACATATGATTCAATAATCTCAAAACACGTCTCAATGATTTCTGACATTAAAACCAGTTATGAGGGAATACAACCCCATCCGCCTATCAAAGTCTATGTTCGCACCTGTGCTCAGTGTACTTACTGGTTGTAGCCTCGATCTGGGAATTTTCATGTACGCTGTTGTCCTCCTCTACAAAAGGGGGATGGGTGTAGACTCAATCAACGATTGAGATTCAAGAACCCTATCCAGAGGCGACCACGCATCACGCACCTACCCGGTCCTGTGTTTTACTTCCAAGTCGAAGCACACTGAGTGCAGGGGACCGACTGGTTACTTACCATCTCAACCCGATTCATAATATTACCGGACCTCCGCCTTTTTGGTCGCTTGTGTACGCTTGCTGCAGTACGTGTAGCCCGCCGTTTTCAGTTTTTTGGGCGGCGCTCGTTGGTGATGGTCTGGCAAATCTAAGTTCTTGAAATTCTCGGATGTCCTTTCCGCACAAGCGTTTAATATCTATAATCGGAAATCAGGTTCGTTCTAAGCTTGAAAAGGTCATACAATGCGCTTAGTATTCGTGGTCTTAAACGCTCACGGTCAACAAGGTTGCAAGAGTTACCGCACCTCTCAGTATTTAAAGCATTTATCGAAGACAATCATTGATAAATGCCAATAATTTATTCACATAACGCAGTGCTAGCATGGAGTCTGTACAATACTGAATAGGGAAGTAAGGCCCAAAATGTTTGGTTTAGAGCTCTTCTTCAAAGCAAAATGCATAATTGCAAATGTCTAAATTGTGTTTTGCAAGATTCTCGAAGTTTTTCCATTTTGTAGGAAAACTTTAATGACAAATATATATGTTTTTGGCTCAAAACTTGAAAAGGTATTCAGGCATTAATGTCAAACAATCTTATTTACAATGAAAGGGTTACATAATTTAAAACGAAATGATTGTTTTCAAAGGTCCTTATTATCTACATATTTTCCATTTTTCGGCGATTTTTAAAGAAAATATATCATATTTTAGCCCCAGAAATCCTAAATGTCCTCACATATTTATTTCAAACATCTTGCCAATGAAAGGGTTACATACGTTCACAAAATACTTGGTTGCAAATGCCAATGACATCTATATCGGATCTGAAGAGTTTCGCCAGTTTCCGGCTATTACATGTATTTTATGCAAATATGATTTATTGTTCAAGGGTTACATACTTTCAGAAAATAATTGTTTTTAAAAGGTCCATATCATCTATAGAGGATCTAAAGAAGATTTCCATTTGTCGGCGATTGTTAAAGAAAAAAATCATTTGAGCTCCATACCTCATACTTTCCCCCAAATATTCAAACAACTTTCTTTATAACCACAGGGTTACATACATTCACAAATTACTTGTTTGCAAATTTCAATGACATCTACATGTATATCGGATCTGAAAAGTTTTTCCAGTTTTCGACTATTATTTTTACAAATTTCATGTTTTTGTCTCAAAAATCGTAAATGCCCCTTGTAGAAATGTCAAACAACCTGATTTATAATCAAGGGACTATGTACTTTCAAAAAATACTTGTTTACAAAAATCCTTAGGGGGTCCTTAATTACCTTTAGTAGGCCATGGTCTAAAAACAACGGACATCGATATGAACCCACAAGAGAAACGGAAAGTGGATCGAACAAGACAGACATGGCACAGAAGTGTTGATGCCGAGGTGAGGAATGACTTGGGCCGAGCTGAAGAGCATCAGTCAGAGCCGTGTGCGTTGGTGGAGTGTTGCTGCTGCCCTATGTTACTTGAGGAATCAAAAGACATAATTAAGTGACTAGAGATTCAGGGGGCCCGGGTTCGAATCCCGGCCTGGTCTGTTGCATGTTCTCCCTTCCAGTTACTTTAAAAAATATTTACATGAAACTAGAAATATGTCCATAAGACATGAATTTCCCGCCCAAAGTGACATTTGCAATGCAATATGAAAAAAAAAACAGAGGTTTATCGGTACCTTCTTATGGCTCGAAATTTTGTCCGATTCACAATGGAAATAGGTTGGATTTTTTTTCATTTTATGGAAAAATATTTAAAAAACTAACCATTTTTATAGAAAATTATTCAGATTAGGGATGACTATTGGGGCGATTGTGGGTAAATATCTCTTTCATTTAAAAAAAAAAAAAAAACACCCAACTTTATAGCTTTTCAATGGCACACTTTTTCATTCGCCTTATCAATGAATAAGACGAGAAATGCAGTGCTTTTACAATAGGGAATTCACTTTGCCGTGTTAGTACCAGGATTTTAACCTTTAGGGAAGTTAGTTTTGTGTGGTGCTAGTTTTTTTATACAGGTAAATCGGGGTTGTGTTCAAGTGATATCACAAATGTATACAATATAAAAAGAACCTTTGAAACATTTTTCTCTATTGTCATTTACTTGAAAAGCTTTGATACAGTTAAATATCAGTTGCTTACAAGTCATATCGCACGTAAATAAAAAAGAAAACCTTTCACTCACTCTCCTTTATCAATGGAATACATTATTTCTATGGGAAAATAAAGTGTTTTAATTTAGAAATGTCACCTTTCTTCAAACAAATATCTTCAAACTCTTTTACTCAAGTATCACCCCTTCATTTTAATCTGAATATTAGTAAAATTTACCAAACTTTTAGGAAAATTGCTATAAAGATAAATAGCAATTTTTCCGTGGTCTATGCCAAGTTTTCAACCAATTTTGAACACTGTCAATTCTTCCCTAGCATGCTGCTTAATTAAAAAGAATAGATATTCAGTATATAACATCCTCATCTTCGCGACATTTTATGTTGTTCATCACCTCATTTCTGTACTTTGATTGTAATTCTCTATGTTAATACTTTGCATTAGATGATAGATATATTGCTATAACAATACACATTCGATAATTCCTAATTCTCTTATAGGTGAGTAAGTTTTATCATATCACAGTGAAATGCCATGTTCTATTTGAGTTCTAAAAGGTGAAATGAATTTTACAATGTTCAAAGAGGACTCGTGCTCATTATAGGTAAACTTGTAAACTGTTTACCCGCTTGATGTTCAGGAGTTAAGGTTTTCTAATATACAATGTATATTGCATATTCAACATGTGATCAACTAAGCCCCGCCCTGAGACCTGAGCACTGAACCCAGGGGTAGTAAAGATAATATTGCTCATTACAATCACACACACGGTTGTCTGATTAACGTCCTGCACTAAAGAATATTTTCTGTCGCATTTTCAATACATATAATGTATATGACTAATCTAGCACCATCTTGGTACATGAAGCCTGGGGTCTTAAATTTCAAAATTTTGGTAAAGGTCTAAATGCTCATCATGATCATACAAACACTTTGCCTCCATGATGTTGTGAAGCAGAGAAGATTTTTGAAATATATAATATATTTCCAATATATGACCAAATTAGCCCCATCCTAGGGCCTGAACCCTGACCCAGAGGTCATATATTTCAGTTCTGATGTAGGGATAATACCTTTTCCTAATCAAGCCAACAAAGTAACTGTTTGATGTCCAGAAGTAAAGAATATTTTCTAAGAAATAATGCATTTTCAATATATGACCAACTTATTAGCCCATTGTAGGGCCTGGACCGTTTCATTGCTCATTATTATCAAGTCAACAGTGTCACTGTTTGATGTCCAAAAATAAAGATGATTTTGTAAGATAGATATCTGAACCCAGGGGTCATGAATTTCACGGTTTTGGTATAGAACTCATTGTTTATCATATTTGTGCTAATAGTTTGCCAATAGTTTGACTGCTTGATTTCCAGGAGTAAAGGAGAAACATTTTAAAGATTACATTAACTTTCATGATTTTGACCAAATCCCTTAGGCCCCAGTGAGGCAAGGTCCATAAAATTCACAATATTTGTTCCTTTGACCCAGAGATATTACGTGTATATCCTTTCGATGGCTGGATATCATAAAAAATCATCTGCTGAAGGAGATTAGTAGAAAAAATTCTTTAAACAAATATGAACCATTGCATCAATACATACTTTGCATCAAGGAAAAGAATGTATAATATCCTGCAGAATGAGCATCCGAATCGTACTCTAGTATACAAAGGCATCGGCTCAGGGGTCACTCAGACAATAAGTATGCGTAAAAGACTTTTAGGATGTATTTTTTCACTTTGTCTTTCTCTTTCTTTTGTCACATACTTTTGATTTTCTCTTTCATTTGACGTCTATATCATGTGTGTGCCTATTAAGCAGAACCTATACTGTACTGGTCCAATTTTAAAGGGTATGTAAATTCGGGGAAATACTTTCATGAAACTCCTTTTCATGTCGTATATTTGGGGTATTTAACATTAGACAGAATAAAAGCGGACCTTGTAATTAGGATGCAACTTTCCCTTCTGAAATATTCCAAATGTTATGATATCCTCCCCTGGGGTCCACTGCAGTAGTAACAATTTCTGGGGGTGGCCATTACGCATTTTTACGCTATGGTTGTGGAAACGATATACCAAAATTGTTTGAAATTGGTTCTGCCATTCTACAGTCTAGTTTTGCTTTTACATATGTACATATGTAGCTCTTATAAGTTATTTGTCATTTCGAATTTCCAAAATTTCGGTTGAGCATCACTGAAGAGACATTATTTGTCGAAATCCGCATCTGGTGCGTCAAAATTGGTACCGTATAAGTTTTACATTATGACCTCTGGGTCGAGGCCTCTGCTGGTGGACCGTTAGTCCCCGAGGGTCTCTACAGCCCAGTAGCTAGGTACTTCGTTACTAGCTTGAAAGTACGGATGTATATTTAATTGCTCGGATAAAATTTAGAAATTCATTTCAAAATTAAGGATTATATCTCCCTCATGCAAGCTCTGATCATTTGACGAATTTGGCTCCAGGTTTTGGCACTCTATTTTTCCTTTTACATATGTAGCTCTTACAAGTTTTTTGTCATTTCGAATTTCTAAACTTTCGGCTTATTTGTCGACATGCGCATTCGGTGCATCAAAATTGGTACCGTATAAGTTTTACATAAGAAGCTAAAATGTTCAAAAGTTTACAACCGATACACGACGGACAAAAACAGATCATATGTACCTTTTAATGAAATTGAGTTTTGATAGATCTGAAACACGAACATCTAGTGAAAAGGCCTGTTGTTGAATTGAAATTTAAACATTAATATAAAATCTCAATAATAAGTTCATGATGGTACTTCGTAATTTTGGTAGTTGTATTCAGCAAATGTCTTAGGACTACACTTAATACATGAAAAGTATTCTATATGTTCCACTTGGAGTGGAGTACTCTGAAACCACACTAATGGACTGCAATTCAACTTCCACACATGAGCTTGAAAGTTCATTCTGTTGAGGAAATTTCAATTATACTTTGGTAGTCTATTCAAAGATGACTGTGGATGAACATCACCTGCTTGATATCGGACCATGTCATACCTAAATTGGAAAAAATATATAGAGAGAAGTTACTACATGTATGATAAAATGATACTAGAGACAATTTAAGTGACCTTAACTTGTTAAAACCAAGTACAGAACGTGCCTGTTTGTTTCAAAACCAATGTATTAAAAAATCAAATAATAAAAGCAGTTTGAGATTCAATACAAACAAATGACAAATTCATTAAATCTCATTCTTTTCATAATTCAACTATAGCCTCATTTTAGTGTGTGCTTGATGGATATTAAACATTTTGATTTTGAAATATATAAACTTGAATTTTATAATTAACGTAAAGGCTATTTTTCAAATATTATGCGAGAGAGGGTGGAAATTGATTCCCTATTGTGGCCTCATACCTACTTCTGGGGGCCATGATTTTAACAAATTTACATTTGAACTATGTCAGGAAGCTTCCATGTAAATTTGAACTTTTCTGGCCCAGTAGTTCTTGAGAAAAAGATTTTTAAATGAACCCACCCTATTTTTGCATTTTATAAAATCATCTCCCCCTTTGAAAGAGGCATGGCCCTTTATTTGACCAAACTTGAATCCCCTTCAAATAAAGTTACAGTACTTGGAAATTATTTAAGTGCAAGTTCTTTGAAAGAATCCCCCTATTCCCGTAGGGCCTACCTTCAATAACTATACGACAAAGAAGGATCCAGTTCTGAATGGAAAGGAAATCATCAAATATATATTGACTGCTGTGAACTTTAGTGTTTTCAATACAGACTGGCAGTGAAAAAGTGATGTACTATATCAAGGAAACGTTTTCTCTGTAAGTTCACACATATATGGTATGACATATACATACTAATCGCTCTCTCTGTTAAAATGGAAGAGGATAATTAATAATGTTTGCTGTATGGATACAATCAACCTTAATTCTCTGATAATCATTATTTTGGAAATCGATAGAATTCTCTAAACATTCCAGTCATAGACATCCCGTGGGGATCCGGGTTAGAATAGATCCTCAGTACCCCCTTGCTTGTCGTAAGAGGCGACTAAATGGGGCGGTCCTTCGGATGAGACCGCAAAAACCGAGGTCCAGTGTTACAGCAGGTGTGGAACGATAAAGATCCCTCCCTGCTCAATGGCCATAAATGCCGAGCATAGGCCTAAATTTTGCAGCCCTTCACCGGCAGTCGTGACGTCTCCATATGAGTGAAATATTCAATCAATCAATCCAGTCATAGACATGCACAAGATCTAATTTTTTGAGAAAAAAATTAAAGATTTGTCAAATAGAGTATAAAGTAAATATTTTCTTTTCTCTGATTTATGGCTTTCATGTTGCAATATATATATCATCGTCAAAGTTCTTTACACCATTTTTCTAATTCGATTAAAATATATCATGAATGTTTGATAATACTGTATTACGATTTTTTAAAAAGTAAATAGTTAAATAAAGATGTGTGTGTGTTTGAATATTCATGAATGTCCATGGTGACATTGTGATAATGTGATATGTAATAATAAAATTCTTATAGGTGGACATATTGTGACATTTCGTTACAAAAGTAAACGGACATATTTGTGCATGCGGACATATAGTGACAGTTTGGACAACACATTGGGTGGACATTTAGTGCAGGCGGACATATAAGGACGGTTTGGTCCAAAATTGGGCGGACTTATTGTGCAGGCGGATATATAGTGACATTTTGGACAAAACATTGGGCGGACATTTAGTGCAGGCGGACATATAAGGACAGTTTTGTCCAAAATTGGGCGGACATATTGTGCAGGCGGAAATATTGTGCAGGCGGACATATAGGGACTCAACAAACTTGGATAGATTAGTATTCTGCCGTTATCACGCACGTAGAACTTTAAGCTTCCTGGAGCCTAAAAATGTAAAAAGATACAACATAGTATATATTCATGGTTCGAATTTCCTCCATTGTTTATATATAGATAACGGGGAAAAAATCAAACTAGAATCAATTGTTAGAGGGGTATCATCGTCTAATAGGCTTCATATACGATTTCAATTTAAGGTTTATCATGATGTGTATTTGTCATTATTTGAACTGGTTATCACACACAGTGCAGAATTAATATGTAGGAGCTGGAACAATTTTTCTGTCCCCTCCCTTCCCGCTTTCTACGGGTCTGTCTGCATGCTAAGCAAATATCAAACCATTTATAGTTTTAGAAGAAATTTTTCGTTGTTTGGTCAACATATTAGAAGAATAAGCTTTCTGTCATATTTTAAGTTTACATGTACATGTATATGCATGTACCCTCTAATCCAAACTCCCCGTCGAGGCCTCATTACGTCACCTACGAATAAACCTCTCCTATGTGACGCAGTAAAATATACAGATTTGTATATTGTGAGTCCGCGATTATCACGCAGGTAAATAACACAAAAGAAGTAGTTCGTAGTTAAAAGTTTGAAGATATTGACATTAAGATCATTAATATGAAAGTATGGATTTTATTTTAAACATAAAATGATCATAATATCATTAAAAAGTAGTGTAAAGTTTACGTTCTTGTTTTGAAAGTTGTTTATGTTTGAAGTTATGTTTTTCGTCATTCTACAGTGACGTTACACAGTATACCCGGGCTAACAATATTAATATCAATTAAAAGAAAATATCACTCGGAAATTCGATAAAATACGCACACCATTGTAGTCAACCGAATTTTCGCTGTCATTTGAGCGAACGAGTCACATGACTCAAAATAGCTTGACTGTTTGTTAAAATGTTTTCATGAGGCTGTTTATGTGATTAAAGAACCCATAAAATCGATATTAGTAAGTACAAGAAGCTTCGTTTTATTGGTTAATTATGAGTTTAACATTAAATTCGGCTCGCAAGTATTTGAAATCGGCCCGAAAATGCTGCCTCCAGTTGGAGGCGGCGAATTTCTAGTTTACGTAATGGCGCCGGTTCTGGCGTTTTCCTGGCACGGTAAATTTCAAAATCATAAAAAAGCCAGGAAAACGTCAGATATTTCGGACTAGGTTATCTCTACAATATGTAGCGAAAGTACATCTAGGGAAATGTGCCTGGGGGATCGAATCAGCTTCCGCTGGGAAAAATCACACTCCAGATCCAATTTCCCCCTTTTTAGTGTCCCAGAGAAGGATTTTCTCCTTATAAAAACCTTGCATAATATTTCCATATCTGAGAAACAAGGTTTTATATACATGCATATTATCTATCATTGAAATGAAGGGAATTTTAATTAACAGCAATAGATATAGCATATACATTTATGATCTTCTGTACTAAATCAAAATACTCCTGGGAGTAGAACTTTGTTTTTGTTTTTTAAAAAACAATTAAAGAAATAAATAATTATTGTATTTACCAAAGCAATACTGCAGTTTCTTTTTAATTTGATATTAATTTGTTTTCATTAATTTCAACGGTTAACCTTGGTTCAGTGAATTTATACATTCTTGTATTTACTACATGCAGAGACTCAGGTGTGTTGTGGAGAATGTCTTAACCCTCAATCCCTCTAATTATCAATGAACTCGTTCATATACTGCCTAGTGTGTACCGTATATACTCGCCTATAAGTCGGATTTTTGGGAGTCAATTATTGGTCCAAAACTCTATGTCCGACTTATAAGCGCGTCCTAAGAATATTGGTATTTTTCTGGGCGGCGAAATGTAGTGTTTTTTAAACAACTCTGACGATTATCATGGACTACCACACAAATGATTATTGTTCACAAATATCTAGACATATTGTATTGTTTGTGTATTCTAAAATCATGTATAAAGTACAAGTATTTACATATTTTTATCTAGTTAAGAATTATTTACATACCGATAACTAATACTTTCAATTCAACTAATCTATCGTTTATCGGTAAAATTGAATTACGAACCCGATTTAATATTGAAATATTCATATGTATACCGGCTGAAATATATTTCATAACAGACTGAATATTGTTAACAGATAATTTAGATCATCATTCTTGAGTCTTAAAAACTTTATTGTTGATACAATGAATTATACCGGAATCCCACAATAACAGTTTGCGCGAGGCGCGTGCCACTAAGTAAACACGGTGTCAGGTACTGGTAATTAGGATACATAATTGCTTAGGTAACAAGGGATCATTGCCCATAATAGAACTATGGTTGCGTTTAAACCCAATAGATATGGCTTGGATATTGAGCAGATCATAATTATTAATTTCTCGAACTATTTGTTGAAACATATGTAAAAACACTAGAGCATTGACTTGAAATTGTCAACCGAAACTGACAAAAATTTGTACCGACTTATAAGCGGGTCAATGGCAAATTCCTACAAAATAACCTTAAAAAATACAACCGACTTATAGGCGGACCGACTTATAGGCGAGTATATACGGTAATGCTCATTTACAAATGTAAAAACAAACTCAAGTGAATATGTTACCTATCATTTTGTACAACGAACATATTTGTTTATATAGTGCTCATAATTTGAAATAATCGCTCTTTGTTTTAAAATCTTTTGAATATAGGATTATATTGTTTGGATGACGTTGTTTTGGGCATACATTTTTCATACAAATAGAGGATGTAAAGAGGCCTACATCAAAGTCCTATGCAATATACTTGTGCTCGCAGTGCGTGATGGCCTAGAGAAGTTTCACTCCGAATTTAGATTTACATTTGGAATATTGACCACTGACAAGGCTTTGCTTTATACTTACCACAAACACTTTTTCCCTTTCTTTATTGTTTATTATAGGATTTGTGATGTAAAAGACATTTGAATTGTATGAATATACTTTTTGCAATGTTTTGAAATATGTCACAATAGATGATTGATATTTGTTAATGCTTGAAAGGAGTCAATATGTCAACATTAAAGTTGTGCTTATCAGAAGACGTGGATGAAATGCCAACCACACTGACGATTGTATTGATTGGTTGTATCTTGCTTAACGTCTCTCTCGAGAATTTTCCTCTCATAAGGAGACGTCACCAGGACCGGTGGAGGGCTTCAAATTTAGGTCTTTGCTCGGCGCTTACGGTCATTGGGCAATGAGGGTTCTTTAGCGTGCTATACCCACTGCGACAAGGGACATCCGTTTTTAAGGTCATCTCCGAGGACCCATGACATTTACACCTGATGCCGAGAGTTTGGCGATGGAACAGTCACTACCCGTTTTAACGACTTAGGTCTTTCACGGCCGGAATTCGAACCCCGGCCTTTCGCATGCGGGACGAACGTTCTAACCTCTATGCCGCCGGTGCGGACCTACAGTGGCGAGGATATTAAGCAGGAATAACGTATCGTCATTAATATTTCAAATGGATTCACAGTATAGTTGTAAATATATTCCTCCTCCTGTAAGACTACTTTGTTTATCATAGTGATTTAACATTTAGGCTGTGAATCTGCAGATTGTACGTGCATGTCTCATTGAGAGAGAACGTGTGTGAATAGTTGATCATTGGATTAGTTCATGTATCTCTTAGGTGTCATACTTGTTCTGTCATCTGATTGGCTTTAGTATTTTGTTCTAGCCAATAGGAATTCCTGGCGGGAATTCCTGAGTTCTTTTTATGAAATAGTTCAGGAAAATCTAGTTTTGAAAGAGATTCCAAAAGGTGTTGCTATTATTGAGTTCTCAAAAGTATAAAGTATATATTTGATTTATAGAGGATTTGCTAACACCAACAACTGTCATAATAAGAGAGTTTTAAGCAGCTTCACCTTTACTTCGGAAGCTGTAGCCTAGTTCCATAAACTGGTATGTACAAATGCAACTTACTGCAGTACGTTATATTCATTTTTTTGTAATATCAATTACTTATAATTGATGGTTCAGAGAGTTATTTCCTTTGACGATAAATGATGACCAATAGATATATTTGTATCGTTGCAAATATCATATGTTTGAGAGTGTCTTTTGTCTTTGTATTGTATTTGTCCTTGTATGTTTTTATTGTTGTTATAGGGTTGTTTTCATTGCTTCCCACTATTAAACGAATCTACGACTTTAACCATCTTGTAGATTATCTTTACACCCAAGACCGGTTACAATACAATAAAAACGTTTTAAAATAGTGATATGATTTTCTTTTTTACATAATTTTAACAAATGTGCCACCCATAGATAAATCCTTTTATACATATATAACGTCATAGTAGGCAGCGGAATGATGAAAAAGACTTTCTGGGGGTTTTTTAAACTGGGCTCATGAAGAAGCAATATATTGTTTGGAATGAATGCTGGTCGCCAGAGGAAGTAACACTAATTTCTTGGGAACATTATAGGATTATACATTCTTTTTGAATTTGCTAACACCAACAACAGAATTAATCGATGTGTAAACTCCGGACATTTTGAATAAAAGTGCGAATTCCAATTCATTCACTTTATTAACAAATGCAAAAATTTGAATAGTTTCCCCGCATTATGTTATTTGTTTTCAGGCGTGTATGAATACATCGCGTTTTTGGATTTATTGATGTGTAAACTCTTGTTCAGCTTTATTTTTGTCCAATCAAACGATTGTAATACATAACATTGGAATTATTGTTCAAAACATGTTAACAATGTACATGCAGCTGATCTACATACAAGGAGTTTTGTCGTGTTTGTTTTTATATATATGTTCCCAAGAAAATACTTGTTATTTCCTCTGACAACCAGCATTCATTCTAGACAATACATTGCTTCTTCATGAGCCCTGTTTAAAAAAAAACCTTGGAACGTCCCTTTCACCATTCGGCTGACTACTTTCGTGACGTAATTTTTAATTACTAATACGTATCATAGACCTCATATAGTATTTTTTTTAAATTAATAACGAGCAGCATATTTGTTTTTAAAATGTAAATAAGAAAATCATGTTATCACTATATCAATTTTAAAATACTTTTTGTTGTATCTAAAAGCAATTCCTTCCATATGTATTACTCAGTATGCCTATACAGAGCACAGATTTACGTCTGACATTATCTAATGACATGCTGTTTGTACATGTTTTTAGTGATTATTATCATTTTGATTAGTTTTTCTAACATTGATATATATAAGCTGACCACGGGTATGATGCATGTGACCCAAATTTGCCATTACGCATGCTTGTAAATTTAAAGCGCATCCGTGTGAACGAGGTATAACAACTCAACTTCATGAAAAACGGGATTATTTCTGCTCCTCTATCGTCAACTTCCCATATTTATATAGCAATATTCTATTAGCACATGTAAATGATGTTTATATCTCTCAATTGATTCGATACGCTAGAATGTGTTCTGTATATATGATCAGTTTTTAAATTGACGCAGGCTACTGACAAACAAGTTGATGGTGCAGGGGTTTCAACAGTCTCGGTGAAAATCAGCATTTCGTAAATCATATGGTCGTTATAACGATCTAGTTTGCCAATCCAAACTATCATTGTGTCAATGAAGTCTCATTGATTTCATACCGATTGTTAGGCCGTTCTTGACACACTGATTTTGACTACGGATAACTCCGTTTACCTGATCAAGATATAGGGCTTACGACGGGTGTGATCGGTCGAGAGGGGATGCTTACTCCTCCGAGGCACATGATCCCACATCTGTTGTGTCCAGGGGTCCGTGTTTGTCCAACTCTCTATTTTGTATTGCTTATAGGAATTATGAGATTGGTCAGTTATATCTTCACCATTCATGAATTCACCACATTTTTCATATTGTTGGATTGTTCCAAAATTGAAAAAAAAAACCCGTTTAGATGCATTTAAGATATTGTGATTCCTTGGATTGTGTGTAACGACGAAAGGCACATTGTTGTTCTTATTTGCATGATTTTGGCAGGTTTTCCAAAGTTCTGAAATCGTTATTTTTTCTGCTTGTTGGTTTTCTGGGTAATATTGTCGTCTTAAATGTATCTTTAATCAATGTAATCACTTTTGACGTCATGGATCTGTAATGATGATGCACAATATACGTCTGGCCACATGGTATGAGATATTGCGTTTAGTATGTGACAGAAACCTTAATATAAAAATCTAGATATTAATGAATGCCCGTTTCTTTGCTTTAGAAATAGGTGGTAATGTTATAACTTTCTTAATAAACATGACTCTCTTGATAATAACAATGTTTAATGTCGATGGATGCTCGTGTACTGTGCTTTGGTGTTAAATATCACACGTACATGACAAGAAAATGACTGACGAGAATCGTCATATCATAGTGCGTTTATCATTATTTGGATGTTTGGAATGATAATGTACATCTACTTCGTCCAAACTTCCGCCATTTTGCGTTTGCTCAAAACCAAACTCTTCCAGTTAGGCATTATGGGATAGCGATTTCTTAGGCCGCGTATACTGTGTGACGTCACTGTAGAAATTAATCATCTAGCTGTTCTTAGAGCAGTTGTTTTGAAACGCGTTTTATATGTTACAGAAATTTTGATCCCACTAATTAATTTGGCACCTTTAAAAAGGTAAAATGGTGTTTCATTATTGCTGGTTTTGACTATTATGCCAATCATAACGTAGAAATATTGATAACGATGTTAGTAATTACTTTTTATATATGGATATTCATCATAATATGGTGTCATATTATCACTGTTGGATGACACTGATTCTACTTTTGTGGAGGTCAGATTCTAAGTCTAGCGCTGTAGATTGCCACAATATTTGATATATTCATGGAAAAATATGTCTTTTAAGGAGGTAGCACCCTTATTGTCAATGCATAATTGAATTGTTGTGGTGGTTTAAATTTAGAATTTGCCTATTGTAGCAAATGTTTCTATGTTAGTGTAAAATTGTTTTGAATAAAGTCAACTATTCACACACGTTCTCTCTCAATGAGACATGCACGTACAATCTGCAGATTCACAGCCTAAATGTTAAATCAATATGATAAACAAAGTAGTCTTACAAGAGGAGGAATATATTTACAACTATACTGTGAATCCATTTGAAATATTAATGACGATACGTTATTCCTGCTTAATATCCTCGCCACTGTAGGTCCGCACCGGCGGCATAGAGGTTAGAACGTTCGTCCCGCATGCGAAAGGCCGGGGTTCGAATTCTGGCCGTGAAAGACCTAAGTCGTTAAAACGGGTAGTGACTGTTCCATCGCCAAACTCTCGGCATCAGGTGTGAATGTCATGGGTCCTCGGAGATGACCTTAAAAACGGATGTCCCTTGTCGCAGTGGGTATAGCACGCTAAAGAACCCTCATTGCCCAATGACCGTAAGCGCCGAGCAAAGGCCTAAATTTGAAGCCCTCCACCGGTCCTGGTGACGTCTCCTTATGAGAGAAAAATTCTCGAGAGAGACGTTAAGCAAGATACAATCAATCAATACAATTGTCAGTGTGGTTGGCATTTCATCCACGCCTTCTGATAAGCACAACTTTAATGTTGGCATATTGACTCCTTTCAAGCATTAACAAATATCAATCATCTATTGTGACATATTTCAAAACATTGCAAAAAGTATGTTCATACAATTCAAATGTCGTTTACATTACAAATCCTATAATAAACAATAAAGAAAGGGAAAAGTGTTTGTGGTAAGTATAAAGCAAAGCCTTGTCAGTGGTCAATATTCCAAAAGTAAATGTAAATTGGGAGTGAAACTTTAACTTCCTTAGGCCATCACGCACTGCGAGCATGAATATATTGCATAGGACTTTGATGTAGGCCTCTTTACATCCTCTATTTGTATGAAGAACGTATGCCCAAAACAACGTCCTCGAAACAATATAATCCTATATTCAAAAGATTTTAAAACAAAGAGCGATTATTTCAAATTATGATCACTATATAAGCAAATATGTTCGTTGTACAAAATGATAGGTAACATATTTACTTGAGTTTGTTTTTACATTTGTAAACGAACATTACACACTAGGCAGTATATGGACGAGTTCATTGATAATTAGAGGGATTGAGGGTTAAGACATTCTCCACAACACACCTGAGTCTCTGCATGTAGTAAATACAAGAATGTATAAATTCACTGAACCAAGGTTAACCGTTGAAATTAATGAAAACAAATTAATATCAAATTAAGAAGAAACTGCAGTATTGCTTTGGTATATACAATAATTATTTATTTCTTTAATTGTTTTGGTTTTTTTAAAAGTTCAACTCCCAGGAGTACTTTGATTTAGTACAGAAGATCATAAATGTATATGCTATATCTATTGCTGTTAATTAAAATTCCCTTCATTTCAATGATAGATAATATGCATGTATATAAAACCTTGTTTCTCAGATATGGAAATATTATGCAAGGTTTTTATAAGGAGAAAATCCTTCTCTGGGACACTAAAAAGGGGGAAATTGGATCTGGAGTGTGATTTTTCCCAGCGGAAGCTGATTCGATCCCCCAGGCACATTTCCCTAGATGTACTTTCGCTACATATTGTAGAGATAACCTAGTCCGAAATATCTGACGTTTTCCTGGCTTTTTTTATGATTTTGATATTTACCGTGCCGGAAAACGTCAGAACCGGCGCCATTACGTAAACTAGAAATCGCCGCCTCCAACTGGAGGCGGCATTTTCGGGCCGATTTCAAATACTTGCGAGCCGAATTTAATGTTAAACTCATAATTAACCAATAAAACGATGCTTCTTGTACTTACTAATATCGATTTTATGGGTTCTTTAATCACATAAACAGCCTCATGAAAACATTTTAACAAACAGTCAAGCTGTTTTGAGTCACGTGACTCGTTCGCTCAAATGACAGCAAAAATTCGGTTGACTACAACTGTGTGACGTCACTGTAGAATGACGAAAATCATAACGTCAAACGTAAACAACTTTCAAAACAAGAACGTAAAGTTTACACAATAATTTGAACAGAGTCTCCCTACTTTTTAAAATAAAATCCATACTTTTATATTAATGATCTTAACGTCAATATCTTCAAACTTTTAACTACGAACTACTTCTTTAGTGTTATTTGCCTGGGTGATAATCGCGGACTCACAATATACAAATCTGTATATTGTACTGCGTCACATATATATAAACAATGGAGGAAATTCGAACCATGAATATCTACTATGTTGTATCTTTTTACATTTTTTAGGCTCCAGGAAGCTTAAAGTTCTACGTGCGTGATAACGGCAGAATACTAATCTATTCACGTTTGTTGAGTCCCTATATGTCCGCCTGCACAATATGTCCGCCCAATTTTGGACCAAACCGTCCTTATATGTCCGCCTGCACTAAATGTCCGCCCAATGTGTTGTCCAAACTGTCACTATATGTCCGCATGCACAAATATGTCCGTTTACTTTTGTAACGAAATGCCACAATATGTCCACCTATAAGAATTTTATTACTATATTATTTCGATCTAATTATATCAGTATGAAATAAATAATTTCGACATTTATACACTAATGTATATCTATGTGAATCACTATAGGGCCTAATTATTTAGCTTATATCAACTCGGCAGTGATTGTGCATCGATAATTTGGTTTTGTTATGAGACATTTCCGTTATGTTCTTATCATATCGAATTTTCATTTCATATTGGAAGGAAAAGGTTAACTGCCATATGTAGATATCTTAGCTAGACTTAAAATGTCCGAAAGGGACAATTTGCATCATTTACAACTATTGTAGCATTCTTGGGATTCGTTATAGACTCAGATTTTAATATAGAATATATAAAGAATTTGCCGGGGAAATCAATTTTACTTCGCTATAGCCGTAATTTCGCTATATTCGAGTTTTACTGTACACATATAACACACATGCTAGGATTATAGTGGTAAATATATATTATTACTACAGTAACTTGATCCGAAGAGTCGGATCACGTCGAGTTGACAGGTGCGGATCATCAGATCACATGAGACGCGAAGCGTCGAGTTTGATCTGATGATCCGCGCCTGTCAACGAGACGTGATCCAACTCTTCGGATCAAGTTACTGTAGTAATGATAAATTTATTATATACCCCCTTCTGCATTTTAAATCCACATTTCTAAGATAATAAATGTAATCCAAACTATCAAAAACACAGACATACCATGAAATTATGTTTTGTGTACGCAGTTTCGTTTGTGACGCGGTCAACATTTTCCACAAATAACGTTGCGTTGATGCATTGTGACGTCATCAGTTTCAGAGGATACTGATACGGAATCAGAAAACCACAGTGTGGTGATCCGGAAAACCGGATCACACGCTGTGATATCCACAGTATCAGAGAACGATACATTGATGGGTATATAATAAAAGTAGATACCAAACATTTTGCATCTCTCGCGTTACACACGAGTTTCTTTCATTTATTTTAAATCTTATTTTACCAGACATACTGTTGAAACAAGTAAATATTCTTAAGGTGGGGCTTCACCTAACAATGTTGTTTTTCCCATGAAGTTCCCTAGTGACCGTAAACCTTTTGACCCCAAAATCAATCGAGATTTGCTCCCCTTATAATGAAGCTATATGTGAAGTATCATCGAGCCGAAAGTGTCTACCGGGTACATAGTTTTTCTGTTATGCTACCTTGACGTTTGATCCCAAAATCTTATTCAATCAATAAGGCAAAATATGCAGCCTTTAAATATCAAAATATTCACCAACAAATTATGCATATAGAGATATATGTATATGATTACAATATATTGTTTTCGTAATGTTGCTTAAATACCAACATCCTTCACCACTCTAAAACCCGTACTTCAGTTAAAACCTTTGATGTAATCTGAAACAAAGGAAATAATTTAAAAGACAGGAAGTAGTGCAACAACAGGGTTGCAGGGAGACTGAATGAAGATATTAGCAACAGCAAAACAATTTCACACAATCGGAAGCACTAAAATTTCAAAACATCTTCGACAATTCATAACAAAATAAATATAAACTCTTAAAATACCGAAACCAATGATAAATCATATGTATATCAGTAGTTTGTATGCATACAGAAACTTGACGTAGATACGCAGAAATTTGATGTAAATATGCAGAAACTTCGCGTAAAACACGTGTCACCAACAGTGTATTGTTATGAAGAATGAATGATTTGTTGTAAATGTAGTGTGTATCTCTGATTCATCAAGCTATAATCACTGCTTATAGACACTTTGGTTTGGTGGGTAAAGAAAGAATATATCCGAAAAGTAACCCTGCTCTAATTTCTAACCTACACAGTATCAAGCTGTATTCACTGGCAAGGGAGGAATAAGCCTGAAAGTAACCCTATTTTCTAACCAACACAATACCAAGCTGTATTCACTGGACACACCCGTCTGGCGGCGGAGGAATAAGCCTGAAAGTAACCCTACTCTAATTTCTAACCTACACAATACCAAGCTGTATTCACTGGACACACCCGTCTGGCGGGGGAGGAATAAGCCTGAAAGTAAACCTATTCTAATTTCGTACTTCCAATAATCTGTAAGGGTATTTTGCCATTTTGACTCCTTTCGCAATCACCTATGTTTGAGAAACTCTTTAAGTTTCAACAGTATTTTTTAAAAATTTTATGAACTGAATTTTAAATAATACGAAATGAAATTTTTTATTTATTATTATTATTATTTATATAGCGCATAATATAATTTAAAAAGATTACTCTAAGCCCTTTACATTAAAACAACAATAAACTACAATTAAAAATTGAACATATCTAAAACAGTGTAAAAAAAAATATTCGTTTCATTAAAAGAATATGAATTCTAGCACTGGCTTACACAAAATCGTAATTAAACTACAGAAAATACATACAAAAAGGTTTCATAAAAAAGAATATTAATACCGTCACTGGAAATGGCTTACATAAAATCGTGATAAGCAAGTCTGAAGAAGTAAGTTTTTAAATTTGTCTTGAAAAGTTCGAAAGAATTTTCGTTGCGGATGTAACTTGGAAGGTTATTCCAGAGTGTGGCAGTTGCTTTGTCAAACCTTCTGTCGCCATACGTCTTGGTCTTTGAATAAGCATGGCGTTTTCGGATCGTAAAGACCTTGGTGGATTGTATATAGACTGACCAGTTCTTCAAGGTAGACAGGTGCAAGACCGTGGAGAGCTTTAAACGTGTACATTAACAGTTTTTACTGAACCCTGAAATATACTAGAAGCCAATGGAGTTTCACTAAAACTGGTGTTGTGTGCTCATTTCCCTTAGTTCTGGTAATCAGCCATGCTGTTGAATTCTGCACACGCTGTAACTTTGACACCATGTCCTGAAATATAAAAAAAAAATATACATAAAAAAACAACATAGATGGGAGAGAAATAATTATTCATGGTTCAAATTTCCTCTATCATTTACACCCTGGCGCATATAAAAAATGAACGGCGAGGAAGATATTTGTACAGGAATCTGAAGTATGGACACTACTACCAACACCCCCCCCCTTCTAATTTTTTTCTGCGGCGATAAATTCTCCGAAATGTGTGGATTCCTTGTCGATCCCATCCCTATTTCGATTTATATATGATCGTTTCACCCTTTTTGTAAGCTTTAGAGATTGGCCTTCTATCGGTATAATAGAATACAATTTGTTATACCAATAGAAGGCTAAGCCAATCTCTAAAGCTTACAAAAAGCGTGAAATGATTATATAAATCGAAATTGGGATCTGATAGACAAGGAATCCACACATTTCAGAGAAATTATCGCAAAAAAATTCAGAAAAAGGGGGATGGGTGTTGGTAGTAGTGTGGATACTTCAGGTGCCTGTGGATATTTGGTCAAACACTAAAATGGATGGTCTGTTCCCAGTTACTTTCCCCCTCCCTCCCTGGCATTTTTTAAATTGCCGGCCGGTGTTGTAGAGTGAGCCTTTCCCCGGAAGCCTGGCTCTAGAGTGAGCCTTCCCTCTGGGGGAAGGATCACTCTAGAGCAGGAGAATCCCCGGGGAAGTCTCACTCTAGAGCCAGACTTCCCCGTGGGAAGACCTACTCTATCACTAGTTGTAGAGTCAGACTTCCCTCCATAGCAGGACTTCCCCCTTTACTTATTCCTGGTAAACTACTATCACTTTATGGAGATTGTTTAGATACCAAGGCCTTTTTAGCAGGGCATTAAATGATTTTGCTTAAGGAGGTACTCTACATCGTCATAATGGCTGACTTCCTTTTAAAACATGGATGAAAATATAAATATCAGCAATATTTGTCTAATCATTTAAAGAAATCTCACCTAGCTGAGTAGCTCAGTAGGTAAGCACGTCGACTGCTGAACTGTAGATCGTGTGTTCGAGTCCAACATGGGTTTTAAATTTTTCTCAGATTGCTTTCTATTAAAACTGCATTTTTTGACTAAATAAGGTAAATTTGAAAGTTTACAATTTCAAAATAGTGTTGTACATATCCTCCACTTTTCATCCATATCAAATTTCTTTGGTGTAACATACCTCTTTAAGTCGTTTTCTAAACTCAAGAGAAGAAAACGGTGAATAAAACACATTGGAATTGATAAGTCATTTTGTTTGACCCATAGACCTTGAACTTTGACCCACACAATACCTATGCCTTGGTTAGTTTTAGAAGTTTGAAAAATGAAATGAGGAACCCATGCGTCTGTGTCATTGTTAACTCAAACATGTACAGTTATCTGCATGTAAAATAAATTATAAGAATATGATAATTCCAATCTAATTAAAAGCGGTGGCGGATTCAAAACAACTAATTTTAATTAGATGAGCGGTAGTGGATTCAAAACAGCTAATTTTCATTAGATTGATGATCATTCAAGCAGAAAATTTCATATGGTATGCGGGTAAACCTATAAATTAATCTAAGATAAGAATCCATTGCTATGGGGTGTCATCAGTTAATTTTATTCATATAACCTTCGATTCCATTTCAATTAAAGTGTACTATTTGAGTAGTATTCGACCTGGTTCCACCTCCCTCCCCCCTCCCCGCTTTCTACGAACCTGACTTTCTAAATGTTTTATAATGTCAAAAGTATGCCCATAATATGAGTCAGTGGGATAAGATGGTTTTTAAAACGTGGATAGATTATTTTTCTGTCTTAATGACACATGTAGTTAAGCTTCCTGGACCATAAAAAAAAATGTAAAAAGAACATAGATCGGAGAGAAATATTTATTCATGGTTTGAATTTCCTCTATTGTTTATATATAATAGATAAGTATTTGACCCAAACACCCACAGCTACGGACCTGTCTGCATGCTAAGCATACATCATAACATTTATAGTTTTAAAAGAAATGTTTCGTTGTTTGGTAAACATATCAAAAGAATAAGCTTTCTGTCATATTTTAAGTTTATATGCATGTACTCGCTACCCTTTAATCTATTGTGACCTACATTTTGATTGGTTAATTTGGATTTTGAATTTCGAAATTCGAATCTCGTATTCTGAATTTCGTATTTTGAATTTCGAATGAACCTTCTGGGCTTTCGTACACTTTGGCGTGTCATACCATAAACTGGTTCCCCGCTGATTGGTGCTAAACACAAACAACGAGTAAGTGGTACTTTGGTTAGCCCAAATGAGCCGATTTCATTGGTCAGTTGATTTTTATGTCTCACTAGAGAGATTCCGAATGGTAGAGTCGTTGTAGTCTAGTTATGACGTCAAAGTCTACTGCGCTACGTTATGAAGTTTCGCGCTGCATAGGCCTACTTCACTGTATTCGTAACGTAATGTAGTCGACTGTGACGTCAAAGTTAGCGTCGTTGTTGTTTTGAAAGGAACTCTCGTTATACGCGTGAAATAACGATACAGCCCGAATCCTGGCACAATCGTAACTACTCGGCTATTTCCGTAACCGCAAATGAACCTCGTATGTGGATCGACGCCATCAGAGTTGGTTGCTACGTATACATAAACGTAACTATGACGTCACAGCCGTACGTTACACTATGAAACGTGAACTTTCAAATGCATCTAAGATATTATACACATCTAAGGTATTGTACCACTATCAAGTTCCACTTACATGTTTATGTATTAGAGTGAATAAGACGTTAATGATACCAAAACTGAATTTGTGATGAAAATATAAATACATGTAACACGTTATTCAGAGATTCGGTTCTGGCCTTTTAACCTCACCTCATCCACGGGCGCGCTTCCGGCGAAGAAATGCATCGATTTGATGCAATTCTTGCGCCGATCCACGTCCGAGTCTTCTTACCGGTTACGGAAAAGGACGAGCGCGTAATCCGATTGATCCTGGCAGTCAAAAATTGGCGCTTACCTGTTGTACCCGTAGAGAAGCGATATCAACAGGGAACCAGTTTAGTCAGACCATCTCACTTTGGCGCATGAGTGTGGACTAGTCGTAACTACTCGGCTATTTCCGTAACAGCAAATGAAGCTCATATGTGGATCGACGCCATCAAAATATGTTGCCATGTGTACACAAATGCAACTATGACGTCACAGTCGTCCGTTACAATATGAAACGCGAGCTTTCAAATGCATCTAAGATATCATACGTGCAGTGTATCTTAGATATTCTACCACTATCATTTTTCACTTATATGTTTATGTATTAGAGTGAATAAGACGTTAATGATACCAAAACTGAATCTGTGGCGAAAATATGAGTAACACTTCATACAGGGATTCGGTTCTGGCCTTCTAACCTCATCGACAGGCACGCTTCCGGCGAAGAAATACAACGATTTGATGCAATTCCTGCGCCGATCTACGTCCGAGTCTTCTTACCGGTTACGGAAAAGGACGAGCGTGTTATCCGATTGAAGTGTGAACCATCGCACTTTATATATTCATAAAATGTAGTTCATGAACAAATGATGAATATATATCAATAGTCGTACTTCAGTCTGCACATTCAGTTCAAGGGAATGAACATTCATGAATTTTCATGAACCAAAGATACTTTTAAAATTGACCGAGTATTTACATATCACAATGTCACCATGGACATTCATGAATATTCAAACACACACACACACACATCTTTATTTAACTTTGACATATTTACTTTTTTAAAAAATCGTAATACAGTATTATCAAACATTTATGAAATATTTTAATCTAATTAGAAAAATGGTGTAAAGAACTTTGACGATGATATATATATTGCAACATGAAAGCCATAAATCAGAGAAAAGAAAATATTTACTTTATACTCTATTTGACAAATCTTTAAATTTGTTTTCAAGAAATTAGATCTTCTGCATGTCTGTGACTGGATTGATTGATTGAATATTTCACTCCTATGGCGACGTCACCACTGCCGGTGAAGGGCTGCAAAATTTGGGCCTATGCTCGGCACTTATGGCCATTGAGCAGGGAGGGATCTTTATCGTTCCACACCTGCTGTGACACCGGACCTCGGTTTTTGCGGTCTCATCCGAAGGACCGCCCCATTTAGTCGCCTCTTACGACAAGCAAGGGGGTACTGAGGATATATTCTAACCCGGATCCCCACGGGATGTCTATGACTGGTATGTTAGAGAATTTTATCGACTTTCAAAATAATGATTATCAGAGAATTAAGGTTGATTGTATCCATACAGCGAACATTATTAATTACCCTCTTCCATTTTAACAGAGAGAGCGGTAAGTATGTATATGTCATACCATATATGTGTGAACTTACAGAGAAAACGTTTCCTTGATATAGTACATCACTGTTTCACTGCCAGTCTGTATTGAAAACACTAAAGTTCACAGCAGTCAATATATATTTGATGATTTCCTTTCCATTCAGAACTGAATCCTTCTTTGTCATATAGTTATTGAAGGTAGGCCCTACGGGAATAGGGGGATTCTTTCAAAGAACTTGCACTTAAATAATTTCCAAGTACTGTAACTTTATTTGAAGGGGATTCAAGTTTGGTCAAATAAAGGGCCATGCCTCTTTCAAAGGGGGAGATGATTTTATAAAATGCAAAAATAGGGTGGGTTCATTTAAAAATCTTTTCTCAAGAACTACTGGGCCAGAAAAGTTCAAATTTACATGGAAGCTTCCTGACATAGTTCAAATGTAAATTTGTTAAAATCATGACCCTTCGGGAATAGGGGGATTCTTAGCTGCAATAATGTAGCCCTCTCTGCTTTTTTTTTTTTTTTTTTTTTTTTTTTTTTTTTAGGGAGAGGGCTACAACTCCTTAGGATCTCCGTAATGGTGCAAATGCGGGAGTGATTCACTCCCGCAACATTTGCGCTCATTCTAAACATTTCCTGACTTTCTTTACGTAAATAAAATGATATTCTATGTTTCTTAGTCAATATATAAATTTACAACCTGCAACTTAAGATTTGTGAGGCTCTATTCTACCGTTTTCAACAATTTCGATAAATTCCAATTTCTCGATTCATATTTGTGCGCCATGTTTGATGTACTGAAGTTTCAACTTCCGATTGTCAAGTCATTTGCATATGCCATATAAGGTAGTATTTACATCAATGGACAAGTATGGAGGCGAAAGCTATTTCGTCGGTATTGAAAAGGTTTGAATTTAATATCAAGTTAAAAACCGAACAGCAGAGTGTAAATTCTTTCTGCAACAATATGATTTTCCTTTCTTTGTCGAAGTGGCTCGAGTAACTGCATTTTCGCGCTGATTGTCAATGTTTAGGTTTTTCATTAGATCCACCTACGAGATCTCGTGATAACAAGCATGGCGGAGCAGACGAAGAATTTTGCATGCTGTACATTGTATTTAATGAAAAACACCTTTATTAGACATACCCGAGCACAAAGTTGGTACTCCTTTTGGTGTAAACAACATTTGGGACTAATACACAGAGTTTATTATCTGTTATTCATAAAATTATTTTGCACCATTACGGAGATCCTATGGAATTGTAGCCCTATCCCGAAAACGTCAGAATAAAAAAAATTGGATAGGGCTACATTATTGCAGCTAGGGGATTCTATACATGTATTAAAATCATGGCCCCAGAGGTAAGTATGGGGCCACAAAAGGGAATCAATTTCCACCCCCTCGCATAATATTTGAAAAATAGCCTTTACGTTAATTATAAAATTCAAGTTTATATATTTCAAAATCAAAATGTTTAATATCCATCAAGCACACACTAAAATGAGGCTATAGTTGAATTATGAAAAGAATGAGATTTAATGAACTTGTCATTTGTTTGTATTGAATCTCAAACTGCTTTCATTATTTGATTTTTTAATACATTGGTTTTGAAACAAACAGGCACGTTCTGTACTTGGTTTTAACAAGTTAAGGTCACTTAAATTGTCTCTAGTATCATTTTATCATACATGTAGTAACTTCTCTCTTTATATTTTTTTCCATGACATAGTCCGATATCAAGCAGGTGATGTTCATCCACAGTCATCTTTGAATTTACTACCAAAGTATAGTTGAAATTTCCTCAACAGAATGAACTTTCAAGCTCATGTGTGGAAGTTGAATTGCAGTCTATTAGTGTGGTTTCAGAGTACTCCACTCCAAGTGGAACATATAGAATACTTTTCATGTATCAAGTGTAGTCCTAAGACATTTGATGAATACAGCTACCAAAATTACGAAGTACCATCATGAACTTATTATTGAGATGTTGTATTAATGTTTAAATTTCAATTCAACAACAGGCCTCTTCACTAGATGTTCGTGTTTTAGATCTATCAAAACACAATTTCATTAAAAGGTATATATGATCTGTTTTTGTCCGTCATGTATCGGTTGTAAACTTTTGAACATTCTAGCTTCTTATGTAAAACTTATACGGTACCAATTTTGATGCACCAAATGCGCATTTCGACAAATAATATCTATTCAGTGATGATCAAGCCGAAATTTTAGAAATGACAAAAAACTTTTAAGGAAAACTAGAGTGCCGAAACCTGGAGCCAAATTCGTCAAATGATAAGAGCGTGCATGAGGGAGATATAATCCTTAATTTTGAAATGAATTTCTAAATTTTAATCGAGCAATTAAATATACATCCGTACTTTCAAGCTAGTAACGAAGTACCTAGCTACTGGGCTGTAGAGACCCTCGGGGACTAACAGTCCACCAACAGAGGCCTCGACCCAGGGGTCATAGTGTAAAACTGATACAGTACCAATTTTGATGCACCAGATGCGGATTTCGACAAATAATGTCTCTTCAGTGATGCTCAACCGAAATTTTGGAAATTCGAAATGACAAATAACTTATAAGAGCTACATATGTACATATGTAAAAGGAAAACTAGAGTGTAGAATGGCAGAACCAATTTCAAACATTTTTGGTATATCGTTTCCACAACCATAGCGTAAAAATGCGTAATGGCCACCCCCAGAAATTGTTACCACTGCAGTGGACCCCAGGGGAGGATATCATAACATTTGGAATATTTCAGAAGGGAAAGTTGCATCCTAATTACAAAGGTCCGCTTTTATTCTGTCTAATGTTAAAGACCCTAAATATACGACATGAAAAGGAGTTTCATGAAAGTATTTCCCCGAATTTACATACCCTTTAAGACTGGACCAGTACAGTATAGGTTCTGCTTAATAGGCACACACATGATACAGACGTCAAATGAAAGAGAAAATCAGCAGTATGTGACAAAAGAAAGAGAAAGACAAAGTGAAAAAATACATCCTAAAAGTCTTTTACGCATACTTATTGTTTGAGTGACCCCTGCGCCGATCCTTTGGATACTAGAATACGATTCGGATGCTCATTCTGCAGGATATTATACATTCTTTTCCTTGATGCAAAGTATGTATTGATGCAGTGGTTCATATTTGTTTAAAGGATTTTTTTCTACCAATCCCCTTCAGCAGATCATTTTTTATGATATCCAGCCATCGATAGGATATACACATAATATCTCTGGGTCAAAGGGAACAAATATTGTGAATTTTATGGACTTTGCCTCACTGGGGCCTAAGGGCTTTGGTCAAAATCATCAAAATTAATGTAATCTTTAAAATGTTTCTCCTTTACTCCTGGAAATCAAGCAGTCACACTATTAGCAAAAATATGATAAGCAATGAGTTCTATACCAAAACTGTGAAATTCATGACCCCTGGGTTCAGATATCTATCTTACAAAATCATCTTTATTTTTGGACATCAAACAGTGACACTGTTGACTTGATAATAATGAGCAATGATCTCCATACCAAAAATGAAACGTCCCAGGCCCTACAATGGGCTAATAAGTTGGTCGTATATTGAAAATGCATTATTTCTTAGAAAATCTTCTTTACTTCTGGACATCAAACAGTTACATTGTTGGCTTGATTAGGACAAGGAATTATCCCTACATCAGAGCTGAAATACATGACCTCTGGGTCATGGTTCAGGCCCTAGGATGGGGCTAATTTGGTCATATATTGGAAATATATTATATATTTCAAAAATCTTCTCTGCTTCACAACATCATGGAGGCAAAGTGTTTCTGTGATCATGATGAGCATTTAGACCTTTACCAAAATTGTGAAATTTAAGACCCCAGGCTTCATATACCAAGATGGTGCTAGATTAGTCATATACATTATATGTATTGAAAATGCGACAGAAAATATTCTTTAGTGCAGGACGTTAATCAGACAACCGTGTGTGTGACTGTAATGAGCAATATTAACTTTACTACCCCTGGGTTCAGTGCTCAGGTCTCAGGGCGGGGCTTAGTTGATCACATGTTGAATATGCAATATACATTGTATATTACAAAACCTTAACTCCTGAACATCAAGCGGGTAAACTGTTTACAAGTTTACCTATAAAGAGCACGAGTACTCTTTGAACATTGTAAAATTCATTTCACCTTTTAGAACTCAAATAGAAAATGGTATTTCACTGTGATATGATAAAACTTACTCACCTATAAGAGAATTAGGAATTATCGAATGTGTATTGTTATAGCAATATATCTATCATCTAATGCAAAGAATAAACATAGAGAATTACAATCAAAGTACAGAAATGAGGTGATGAACAACATAGAATGTCGCGAAAATGAGGAAGCTATATACTGAATATTTATTCTTTTTAATTAAGCAGCATGCTAGGGAAGAATTGACAGTGTTCGAAATTGGTTGAAAACTTGGCATAGACCACGGAGAAATTGTTATTTATCTTTGTAGCCATTTTCCTAAAAGTTTGGTAAATTTTACTAATATTCAGATTAAAATGAAGGGGTGATACTTGAGTAAAAAAGTTTGAAGGTATTTGTTTGAAGAAAGGTGGCATTTCTAAATTAAAACACTTTATTTTCCCATAGAAATAATGTATTCCATTGATAAAGGAGAGTGAGTGAAAGGTTTTCTTTTTTATTTATATGCGATATGACTTGTAAGCAACTGACATTTAACTGTATCAAAGCTTTTCAAGTAAATGACAATAGAGAAAAATGTTTCAAAGGTTCTTTTTATATTGTATACATTTGTGATATCACTTGAACACAACTCTGATTTACCTGTAAATCCTGGTACTAACACGGCAAAGTGAATTCCCTATTGTGAAAGCACTACAATTCTCGTCTTATTCGTTGATAAGGCGAATGGGAAAGGGTGCCATTGAAAAGCTATAAAGTTGGGTTTTCTTTAAATGAAAGAGATATTTCCCCACAATCGCCCCAATAGTCATCCCTTATCTCAATAATTTTCTATAAAAAGGGTTAGTATTTTAATATTTTTCCATAAAATGAAAAAAAATCCAACCTATTTCCATTGTGAATCGGACAAAATTTCGAGCCATAAGAAGGTATCGATAAACCTCTGGGTTTTTTCATATTGCATTGCAAATGTAAAACTTATACGGTACCAATTTTGATGCACCAGATGCGCATTTCGACAAATAATGTCTCTTCAGTGATGCTCAACCGAAATTTTTGAAATCCAAAATAACTATGAAGTTTTGGAGCTAAATGTCACTTTGGGCGGGACATTCATGTCCTATGGACATATTTCTAGTTTCATGTAAATATTTTTTAAAGTAACTGGAAGGGAGAACATGCAACAGACCAGGCCGGGATTCGAACCCGGGCCCCCTGAATCTCTAGTCACTTAATTATGTCTTTTGATTCCTCAAGGAACATAGGGCAGCAGCAACACTCCACCAACGCACACGGCTCTGACTGATGCTCTTCAGCTCTGCCAAAGTCATTCTTCACCTCGGCATCAACACTTCTGCGTCATGTCTGTCTTGTTCGATGCACTTTCCGTTTCTCTTGTGGGTTCATATCGATGTCCGTTGTTTTTAGACCATGGCCTACTAAAGGTAATTAAGGACCCCCTAAGGATTTTTGTAAACAAGTATTTTTTTGAAAGTACATAGTCCCTTGATTATAAATCAGGTTGTTTGACATTTCTACATGGGGCATTTACGAGTTTTGAAACAAAAACATGAAATTTGTTAAAATAATAGTTGAAAACTGGAAAAACTTTTCAGATCCGATATACATGTAGATGTCATTGAAATTTGCAAACAAGTAATTTGTGAATGTATGTAACCCTGTGGTTATAAAGAAAGTTGTTTGACATGAATATTTGGGGGAGAGTATGAGGTATGAAGCTCAACTGATTTTTTTCTTTCAAAATCGCCGACAAATGGAAATCTTCTTTAGATCCTCTATAGATGATATGGACCTTTTAAAAAACAATTATTTTCTGAAAGTATGCAACCCTTGAAATATAAATCATATTTGCATAAAATACATGTAATAGCCGGAAACTGGCGAATCTCTTCAGATCCGATATAGATGTCATTGACATTTGCAACCAAGTATTTTGTGAACGTATGTAACCCTTTCATTGGCAAGATGTTTGAAATGAATATGTGAGGACATTTAGGATTTTTTGGGGCTAAAATATGATATATTTTCTTTAAAAATCGCCGAAAAATGGAAAATATACAAATAATAAGGACCTTTGAAAACAATCATTTCGTTTTAAATTATGTAACCCTTTCATTGTAGATCAGATTGTTTGACATTAATGCCTGGATACCTTTTCAAGTTTTGAGCCAAAAACATATATATTTGTCATTAAAGTTTTCCTACAACATGGAAAAACTTCGAGAATCTTTCAAAACACAATTTAGACATTTGCAATTATGCAGTTTGCTTTGAAGAAGAGCTCTAAACCAAACATTTTGGGCCTTACTTCCCTATTCAGTATTGTACATACTCTAAGCTAGCACTGCGTTATGTGATTAAATTATTGGCATTTATCAATAATTGTCTTCGATAAATGCTTTAAATACTTAGCAGGTGCGGTAACTATTGCAACCTTGTTAACAATGAGCGTTTAAGACCATGACTACTAAGCGCATTGTATGGCCTTTTCAAGCCTAGAACGAACCTGATTTCCGATTATAGATATTAAACGCTTGTGCGGAAAGGACATCCGAGAATTTCAAGAACTTAGATTTGTCAGTCCATCACCAACGAGTGCCGTCCAAAAAAACGGAAAACATCGGGCTACACGTACTGCAGCAAGCGTATACAAGCGACCAAAAAGGCGGAGGTCCGGTAATATTATGAATCGGGTTGAGATGGTAAGCAACCAGTCGGTCCCCTGCACTCAGCGTGCTTCGACTTGGAAGTAAAGCACAGGACCGGGTAGGTGCACGGACGGGATGACCGACGATGCGTGGTCGCCTCTGGATAGGGTTCAATAATCTCAATCGTTGATTGAGTCTACACCCATCCCCATTTTGTAGAGGCGGACCACAACGTACATGAAAATGCCCAGATCGAGGCTACAACCAGTAAGTACACTGAGCACAGGTGCGAGCATAGACTTTGATAGGCGGATGGGGTTGTATTTCCTCATTACTGGTTTTAATGTCAGAAATCATTGAGACGTGTTTTGAGATTATTGAATCATATGTTGGGGGTCTCACTCTAGGGGAGCAGGTGCAAATTTGTCGTCCACTAGGAAATATAAGCGACCCTCTAGGCATTCATGTGCCTCAGTTCATTCGCGAGAAAATGTGGGCGGGTCGTTATATCGACCTTGCATTGTTGTTAAAACAGGCTAGGGACCTACGTACCGATGCCCATACCACATATTAAATAGTGAAGAGTGATAGAAAATGGTCAACCCGTTATTACAGAAACACCATCTAAAGCCCATATGTAGCATACAAGCCTGGATTACAGCATTCATCATTTACATGTCGATATACTGTAGATTGGGAAATAATCACAATGGTTTTAATTTCACTATGTTCACGATTTATCTTTTTTCCGCGAAATTAAACCCATAGTGAATAATGAAGTAAAAATATTTGAATGCGGCTATAATTAAAAACAAAGAGAGATAACTGTTTTATTTTTGTAAACTGGATACTGTGATCAGTTGAAAAAAGAAAGTATTGAATAGTTACATCATTTAACATATGAATGCATACACACAATATGACATTATATACATGTACTTTTATACTCTTAACTGCTTTTACACTGCAAGTCGCATAGAATTTGTACATTGTCATTATATACCGGCTTTTTCAAAAGCCCTTGCTATTAGTTCCTTGTTTTGACTCAGTATAGCAATGGCTCTCACAAGCCATTTAGCGTGGATCGGTTTTATTTTCGACAACCGCAAGTCGATTTTAACATCCTCAATGTCGACACCTTTTTCGAGAAAAGTTTTGATTTCGTTCGCATAGTATGTCTGGAATTCGGATTTTAAAAGCGTTTTAAATCGTCCGTTAATCTGAATATCAAGAGGCTGCAGGTTGTCCGTACACGCAGCGGGAACGAACACCACTTTAATTCCCTTTTCCTCCATCATAGTAAGTAAGGCTTTATCTTGGTGAGCTTTATAAACATCAAAAACACACAATGCTTTTTGCCTTTGGGGCAAATCCAACTCGTCTCGCACGCGCTCAACATAGGTGACGATGATCTTCTCAATATATCTATGCATTGTTTCTACATTGCTCCAATGGTTTTCACTGTGAAATATATCCCAGTCTTTAGGAAAGTTGTATGACGGGTGACATTTATCGGTGAGGCCCTGATACAAAAGTTGGGTAGGGAGCAATACACCAGACTTCGTTGCCGCTAATACCGCAGTTATTTGACGCTTGTCGTCGACACCTTTAATTGGGACCTGCTTAGCACCTAAGGATAATTGAGAAGATAATTAATCATTTATTAAATTGTTCAAAATAGGTAATTTAAATGTGTTTCATGGCAATGTATTTTGTGCGTGTTGATGCATGCTTACCAGTATCGTGCATTGTCCACTCCCCGCATGGTACAAGATTAACACCAGTTTGGTCCCAGTTGATTATCAATTCATCCGGTATGTTAAATTGCTGAACATTGTCTCTGATTCGTTTGTTGAAAGTGGATTTGATGTCCTCAAAATCATGCGGAAAATGTTTAACACCTTTAGTTCCCTTTCGTTTAGAAAACCCCATGCGTTTTAGAAGCGATAAAGCCCAGTCTTTTGTAATATCAATCGGACCACCATTTTCTTTCAGAAGTGTTTTATCCTTAAATAAAATTACTCCCCTGCCGCCGGCCATCACAATCTGTGAATTAACGACACCCCCAGCCACTCGTAATTTGCGAACGTAAGACTTCACCAGATCATCGTAAGCTCCAAGTTTTAAAGGACGACCACGGGGAGAGTGTGGAAATTTTAAGTCTTTTGACTTAGTTGGGCTGTTAAAGTAGAGTTTCCGGATACTTCGAATTGCACTCTCGTTTACATTTCGCCCAAGAGTTTTACAGAAATGGCGGGCGGTTTTTGTGGGTCCATTTTCAACACAGTATTTTGCCATTTTGCTCCGCGTTTCTGGCGAGTAACTGCCGTATTCTCCGCGTTTTCGTTTTCTTGTAGGAGTATCGTCATTTTTTTCAATTTCCTTGTTACATGTAGTTGTAATCTGCGCCTCTGCTTCGTCTTCAATATGGATTGGATTTGGCAAAAGTGGGGAATTTGGGGGTTTTATCCCAAGCTTTCCGTTTTTCACCCAGTTTAAAATGGACATGTTAACTTTCCTATGGCTACCTTGAAAATGAACTCATTAAATGACCACAGAAAACGTAAGTTTCTTGTGAATTTTACTCAGCAGTTGATACTACTAGTCGCAGCTTGAGGGTCATTTCAGTGACACAGTGGACATATCACCGAGACTGAGCGCGCGAAATCTAAAAAGTAGATAATCCTATAGCGTGAAAATAAAACCATCGCGATTGGTACCCTTGTAACAAATCGTGAAATTTTAACAACGTGGAATTAAACCAACTTACAGTATCTGGAGTTTCCGGACAAAACGCAAGATGCTAAGGTACATACACAACATACGATTATCTATCAGCAGAGTAGGTCATCCGGGATGGGCTAGTTACGACGACGAACAATACCGCCTCAAAAAGGAATGTCACCCTGCTTGATCCTGGGGGATTATTGATTATGAGTTGTTGGTTATGTACGTTAATATAGCACTAAGTCTACCTTTACAACTTGCAAGTAGTAACAATTCCACAGTCCAAAACGGATTACATGTGCCTGTCCACAACATTCATTTCACTAGAAACGGGGATCCAGCTTGTCCGGTCATTTCCTTGTCTAAACATTTAGCGGTAAGAAACACAATGTTTCAGCAATTATTAGTCTACTTTGATGACAATCTACTAACACTTTATGAGTTTGCATCAATTTTGAACAAAAACCTTCAAATTTTGCAACTTAAACAAGGTGCAAATTCGTAAACACTCATTTTGAATTGAGACATGAACCGAGGCAATGATATGGGGTATCCCAGGTGTAGCAATCAAACAGTGGGGCAGATGGCAGTCAGGGGCTGACACTCCTTACATTAGATTGTCTATATATTATGCACTTTGATTTTACATGCCTGTATGATGTACATGTAGGTGTGTCATGTCGTTTTATGCCATACTCATTACTAACAAATCATGCCAGTTTTGCAAAGCCAACAGTAGTCTGGATAATGGGATCCCCCATTGTCTATTGGGCTGCCTATAGCATTAACAATCGTCTTGGAGGGATGCATCTTACGCTCCAAGATAAGAACATTCGGATATTTTGGTTGGGGGGTCAGAGGCATGACATTGGAACTGTTCAACAGTTTGTTTTATGTAAATTAGAGACTAACCCTGTACCTAAGTATTTGGTAGTACACTTGGGATCCAATGATTTGGGGATTCTACCTAGGTTGGAGTCATTTAACCAATTAAATGTTTTCTCCTGCGTTGCAAAGTAATGATCCCAGTTATGACCATCATTCGGTCAGATATACTGCCCCGTTTTTATTGGCACAAGGCCAAATATGCCTCTAAAGTTGATGCTATACACAGACATCAACCGTAAAGTCAAGAATGTTCTTAAAATTGACGGGGGGTTAGTAATTAGACATCCAATTATTACATTTGCTAAAAAAAGACTGTTTAAGTACGACGGTAACCATTGTAATGACATGGGCAATGTTATGCTTCTCCATGACTTGCAGGGGGGTCTTGAAACTTTGACTATAAAATGCCGAGGGGGTATGACTGTATTTCCAGACGACTTACAGGTAGATTAGTCCCATTTGAAATGGTAGTTTGTATGACTCGTTCTTTGTATATATTAAACTTTTGTGTGTGTTTTCTCGGTGGGGGAAATTCAACATACATTAAAGGGACTGATTCCGATTTTCTCCAAAATTTTCTATTTCACTTTTGATGATCAAAATCTACTGTCTATTGTGCTTAAAAGATTTCACATAAAAATCAAGGTTATACATTATCACAGAAGCCCATTTTAAAAAGTTATAATTATTTGTTTTGTAAACAAAGATTGGGGTATGTTATTGTTTACATTTTTAAAAGAAATGGATATTGATCTAAGTTTATTATATATTTCACATTTCAAGCATTTTGGGGGTAAAATGTGTCATCTAAAAGTTAAAATTTGTGATTATGCAAAATTAAGATGCTTTACATTACATTACAAAATCAACATTTTACTTGTTTGTTTCTTTACATAAAAAGACCCAAGTCTTGTTTACATAACACAGATTTATAGCTAAAATATTACTTTCTTCTTGTATTCAGAAGGTCAAAATTTTTGCTGTCACCATTAAATGATTTATATTTTTAATGTTTAACAACAAAAATGATAAATATTTTTATCAAAAATCGTGAACCAGTCCCTTTAAGTTGAACACCGATAACGCGTTGTTGGAGGGTGAACTGAATATTTAGACAAGACCATATGGCGAAACTCGGGGATCACCACGATTGAAGAATTTGGTTATGTCTCGCTCTAAACTCTGGGTATTCCATCCTCAGTACTGGGAGGATGTGCGAGTCACCTTTGTTTACCTTAGGGCCTGGCTTGACCTTTGGGGTACCAAGGGCAAGTTTTGTGGCTTACCCCTGTGTATGACACCAGGGGAAGCAGGGCAGAGTGGGGACTTGAGCCAGTACTTGATTTCCCCTTCATATGTGATATTCTTTCTTGTTACGGTCTTGCTCATCACGGTGGGTGTGCTTCCTGTCAATTGAAGGCCGGTGGACCTTCAGACAGTAGGTGAATCTCTGGGTACAGCCGGGGGAACTGACACATTTTATAAATAGATTGTAACAAATACTAGCCACACAATTGTAATTATTTTTGTTCATTATCCAGTAAATGTTCTACTAAACCCCTATCTTTGCTCTTCACGAAAATATTAACAGCTGTGAAGGAGAAAATTCAAACGTACTGTGCGACTAAATGAAATGTGGATTCTAATGAACTTTTAGTAAAATAGAAATCGCAACACTTTTCTCAAATCAACAACATTAAAATGTATAACTTTTCAACACCTTACACGACCATTCTTCACGATTAATTAAAGACTAGATTTTTTGACATCATAGACAGCTACTTCTTCAACAAAAATGGAAAACGCAAATATTCCTATCTAGTGATCAGTTATCCAAAACATTACTTTGTTAAACGCCATGCACTCTGATTGCACGCACAAGTACTCTGAAGTAGAAATAAAAAATATGATGGAGATCCTCATAGACAATATCTTCGTGGTCTTTGGTGATCAGTTCTTTCAACAATCTTTTGGAATTCTCATGAACACGAATTGTGCTCCTCTGTTAGCTGACCTGTTTTTATATTCCTATGAAGCAGAATTTATAGACATTACAGTTACTTTTCAAACATTTTGTAGATTAATAATAGTCCAAATGTAAATCGGGGGAAACTCGAACTCAAAAAGAAAAAAAATTCCAGTTCTAAAATTACAGATTTTCATTGTATTTAGATATATTGTCAATGAAATGTTTGGAGTTCAAGTAGCGAAAAAAGTAGGTAGGGCTGAGAAACAGAAAATACACATAAATGTATCATACCGGTATTTTATTTTGGCCTAACTTGTATTGCATTCTTGATATTAGCAGGAATGCTTGTTGATTTATTACTTGTAAAAACTGTTTATCTATGCAAGCATGCAAAACAGATTTATAAGCTTGGGGGGGGGCGGTATTATGTGTGCATTTAAGTTTGATAATTTTCTTTTTCAATCTGTACATATATGTAAGGCATGTAAACCTCACATGTCAAAGGTCTTAGAAAGTTTTAATGATGTCCTTAATCAGGTATGTCAAAATTTCAATCCAACCCTACTTCATGTATATTACACATTTATTAACAATTTATGAATATATTATATGTCTCTTATTCCACTATATATGTTATATGTTTTAAAATCCAAGATTATCAGTATGCCACTATCTGCATGATTCTTACAGAGACTAGTACCTAATTATGTTTCTATGAGTAATCTCTGTACTTTTAACATTTTCCTGCTTAATATAGCTTTACGAGCTTATTGGCTGCTGGTCCTAGCTGTTAGTTTTTACGAGCTTATTGGCTGCTGGTCCTAGCTGCTAGTTTTTACGAGCTTATTGGCTGCTGGTTAGTGGCTGCTAGCTTTTACGAGCATGTTGGCTGCTGGTTAGTGGCTGCTAGCTTTTACGAGCTTATTGGCTGCTGGTCCTGGCTACTAGCTTTTACGAGCTTATTGGCTGCTGGTTAGTGGTTGCTAACTTTTACGGGCTTATTGGCTGTTGGTTAGTAGCTTCAACCTGGTATGCAGTAAACGATAAAGCCTGCTCCAGACGGACTGTGGGTACTTTCTTTTACGTAAACTGCAATATACACACTGAGTCTAATCATTTAGACTGTCGATGTTTTAGGGAGACTGGGGAGTCGGTAGTGGTATGTGATAACTGTTTTCGCTCCAAAACCTTATTGTCTTCCTCCACTTGCCTTTAAAGCAGGAGACAATTCATAGGACTAACAATCTTTTAATTAAACAAGTTAAACAAAGTTATTCTGCTATATAATGGGACCACCACCGGGGACGGTTTTGGCCACATCCACCTCACTTCAGTGAGAGAATGCTATAGGTTGATTAATGTTATTGGCATATGTATACGCCCCACTTGATAATTTCCAAATCAGGTGGGAGACAGAGTAAGAAGGGCGAATCTCCTTATCTCCTTAGAACACTGGCATCCGTTCGGGTTTGGGCACTGAATGTTTTAACCCCAACCCCCATCATGCGCCCGATATCTGTCCATTTATGTATCTCCTGAATGTATCATATTATACATGTGTATATTGTGATGAATTGGTAAATGGATACTCGTGTCCTATTATGCAGTTGCAATTAGCTAAGGACATATCTATTACAGGCCAACAGGCGTTTTGAATACCCATGTCAATTTGGATATTTAACTATGAAGTGGATTCAATAATTAATTTGTAACATGTTGATCATTCAGGGAATTAGCTAAATGCCACCGTTAAGGTGATAAATATTAGTTTTTTCCTTTAGTTCTAGTGGTATAGATTTATTTTGTTTTATTGTTCTTTTGAATTAATTTTTCATGACTACTCTTTGGTTTAACGATTTCTTTTTTGATAAATGATATTTTATTCATTTTGGCATTAACATTTCTTTGTATAAAATTCCTTGTTTTGATAGGTATATTTTGCGTCAATAGCTTTTTATTCTAATATGTACTGGTAAAGGATTAAAATTTAGTCAGACCTCAATGTAACAAAGTAATATCTTGTGTGTAGTGTAGTGGGGGAGGGGGTCTTTTGCATAAAAGCATGATCGTTGGTTAGAACTTTACTATATAGGTTACAATATTTTCACACTATCAAATGGGGTGAAGTTTAATTTTCAGATGTTGATAGATTTGGCATCTTCACAGCAAAAATTCAACTGATTTCTTAAAAATCAAATATTCACTATTGAATACTTTTGTATTTACTGAGTGCAAAAATCAAATAATCCTCAAAACCGCCATATGACCCTAAGAAAAGTACCAGTACTTACATGTGAACAATTAAGAAACAACGATGACATCACGGATTTGCCTATCAAGTGAACAGAAATTGCCCTTTAATTTTCTAAAAAGAATTTGTAAAATTATCCTTATAAACGCGTGAAATCGAGAGTCGCTAAAAATGTTTGGTCTTACGGATGAAACACATCACGTGATACAGGGACGCACACAAGTTCAGTATTTGGTACTTCAGAGGAATAACGATACGATTAATCGGAAGCGAAATGTCCTTATATTAAAATAAATATTGTAAACATTGTGATTTATTAATATTCATTTTCTTTGATCGGAACTTATTTCTCTTTATTAGAGTTAATTACAATTCAGTGTTTGTAGACAACCAACTGTTCATGAACTTCAGATGAAGGGATTTCTTAATTTCACTGCTGTCAGCTAGATTTGTATTGTTGTTAGTGTCCTCTACACGACTGTCCATCACTTCCAAGTCCGATATTCGTAGAGGATTTATAATTACATCCTGATGAAGTTTTACCACTTTGACAGACAAATAGCGCTTCTTGTATCTAAAATTCGCCTGCTTTTTGTTCTTTGTCAAACGTACTCTCTTTCCTCAATTCCGAAAAATAACGTTTCTTTTGAAAAAACGTACAAAGCTTTAGTGAAGCATTCAATTTGAATTATAGCCTGGTAGTTTCCGATGTTACACGGTAAACCTCATAAACGCAAGACACGACACATGATATACCTGATAAACGCAAAACACACAGAATGCCTGATAAACGCAAAAACTGATAAGCGACATGATACACGCACGATACAGCAGGATACACGGACGATAGCTTTGTCAAGAATAACGTTGCGGGTACTGTATTAGATTTTATAGGATTCATCACCACAAAGTAAACTGTACAAGTGGAATATCTAGCCTGCATTTTTTGAGAATTGAATAAGCAGTGATTGCAATGTTGATCCTCATGTGAAGAGTTCGTAAATCATTTTGTTTTGGGTTTATATTCTTAGAATTGTAGAATTCATAACCACAAGGAGAATATATTCGCATTCGTAAAAATAAGACCGTAAAACTATTTTAGTAGACTGAATAAATTGTAGATTGTGCATGATGCTTACGAAGTTACGTAAGTGGGAATTTTCGTAGATGATTTTCGTATAGCGCTACGTAGGTTGAACGAAATGAATTTTAAATTCTAAGTAAGGCCATAGACAATATTAAAGACAGAGTAAAAGTGAATATGTGAGGCTTTAGTATAAGATCTTGCACTTTAAATAATCAGATATTGTTTAGCTATGTGAGTTATATCAATTCTATGGCGTATAAAATGTTGCTATATTTGATAAACTTGTGATGTATATTCAGTATCTTTTGATGTATGTTCAATATCTTGTGATTTACATGTATATTCAATATCTTGTGATGCATATTCGATAATCTTGTGATGTATATTTTATGTCTTGTTATGTACACATGTACATACATGTTCAATAATCTTTTGATGAATATTCAATATCTTGTGATGAATATTCAATATCTTTTGCTGAATATTCAATATCTTGTGATGCATATTCTATATCTTGTGATGTATGTTTGATAATATTGTGATATATGTACAATAATTGCATTATGGGTAATATGCCGCAATTTGTTTTAGAGTAAGGACAATTTCCATAGGTTAGAAATAACGAAAGTATGCGGTTATGCAAGAGATACGTCTTCTTTAATGCTAATGATATGAAATTGGAGCAGGGAACCCATTGCCAAATCTCATGATCCCAGGGTAGGCCTTCTGGCACCAGGGTGGGCCAGGGTGATCATAGTGATTAAATGTATTTACAATTTGAAGAACTTCTCTAATTTTGCTGCTACCAGATAAAACCTAAACGCATATGTAGGAAAACAGAAAGGAATGTACCAACATTTTCAATCCCAAAGTTCTGACTCTAGAGCAGGTCCTAAATAATCATACAGTGTTACATATGAAAGCTTATTTGGGTCAAATAACGTGAGAGAGAAAAAATTCATTAGTGACCACGAGTTAGTAAGTCGTGTTCACGAATTAGTATATCGTGGTCACGAATATACAAGTCGTGGCCACGAATGAATGCAAGGTGAAGATAACGAACAGTGATCAATCTCACAACTTCTACAAGCAATAAATCGTGACAATGAATTAACAAGTTGTGACCTCAATCAAATTAATCGAGGTGATTCTTGTAACGAGTGAGCAACTCTGAACTGTTGACATACATGTAGTATTTAGCTTTTCACAATTTTCTCTCTTTTTTTCCCATATTGATGTTATCTTGGAAACAAAAGGAATAAGATAATCAATTTCAGAAACAAAATATGCTCATCATGATGAAATTTTCACATTTGTCAAATTTTCCTTTTTCAATATTGGAGTTATTGCCCTAAAATGTCAGTATTACCAATTTTTGCTTTTTGTAGCTATCAAATATAGAATGATAGTTACTTTTGGTTTCAATGTTGACTATACTGAATATCTTGGCCAGCACGTCAAGGGCGAACATCTTTCTATCGGCAATTTACATCACAAGAAGCTGAAATATGGATGGCATGTACATAGATATTACGTACATATCCCTTCTACTCAATGAAAAAATAAATACAGAACCAATGATTTATACATATATAAGATACAGGCATTTCCACACTGACCATCTTCATATATTAGTATCCCCAAGGGTCCCTACAGCCCAGTAGCTAAGTACTTCGTTACTAGCTTGAAAATACGGATGTTTATTTATTTGCTGGGATAAAATTTAGAAACTCATTTCAAAATTAAGTATTATCTCCCTTATACATAGCTCTTATCTTTGGACGAATTTGGCACCAGTTTTTTTTTTTACACTCTAGTTTTCCTTTTAGCTCTTACAAATTTATTGTGATTTCAAATTTCGGCTTGAGCATCACTGAAGAGACATTATTTGTCGAAATGCGCATCTGGTGTATCAAAATTGGTACCGTATAAGTTTTACATTTTACAAATAAGGCTGAAACGATACGCCACCTTCACGATACGATACGTATTGCAATACTTAGGCCACGAATCAGTATTTTCAGTACCATGAATACGATACATTCTACAGAATTAAACAAATAGTAACGTTAAAGAAAAAATTGATTTCAAAGATTCGCGGTCACAATTTTAAAATCAAGATCTTTCCAAACCGCAAAAAGGTAAGATGACTGACGGCTATGTAGTTTAAACTGATGAAGATAATTATTGTTTTGTCATACTATGCACATCAAGCCCGATCTATTTTACCGATCCCGATTTAAAAAAAAAGTATCAAATCGAAGATTGCGGCAATGAATCAGACATTGAATCGAGCGCTTATATTGAATACTATCGATATTTCGGTGAATCGTTTCAGCCTTTCTTACAAGTGGTCATCTCAAAAGCTTACAGAATGTAGAATTTGATTAATCAGAACGACTTATGATGGTTAATGGTGAGGAAATAACATATTTTGGATAAATGATTAATTCTAAATTAAATATTTACATATCTAGAAGGGGATGGGCAAATACTAGGATCTATACATGTTATCCACACTTCAGGTGCCTGTGATTTACGTTTGATTTTCAAAATATAAAATGTCTTCTTATTTCATACAAACTCATGGTCATATACTCATTTGACTAATTCGTGGCCACCAGTTTACTAATTCATGGTCATTATATGATAATTCGTGGACAAAGAAAGTGTACATGATTTATAATGTCCGGGTAGTGGATGACTGACTCCCCAGCTCGTCTTTTTTATCTGTTAGGAAGGAATTGAACCGCCTTCTGGTCTCATCCACAGCGGGAATACCGGTAATGCATGCGGGAGAGAATATTTGACCATATTATATGCGTGTTATGGAACTGTTCTGCAATGAAATTTAAAAAATTCAAAAAAAGGAGTCTTAATTTCCTAACTGAAGTTTTTCCAATATCATTATCACCACAATGCACTAATTTAGCATTAGGCATAGAACTAGCCCTTTTAAGCAGCCTTAACTTTGTTATTGCACCTTTGAACTTTAAGCCACTATACCCTTATCACCAGATTGAAATATGTAATCTTTGTAAATTTAAATCACACCCACCAGATCTAGACTTGGCCTCCATAAAAGGCCTTTTGATGATAGATGACCCAAACAACCACACGCTTTGGGGGTCTGAAATGAAAACTTTTGAGTGAGTCTATTAAATGTTTGGAATACAAATGTAGGTCTTAAAACAATTGGCTTTCCATCTTTAAGATGTTTGAATTACTTGAGGGGGGAGTTGAATCCTTTCAGTGCTAGTTCTGTACTTGCTCCGATATGAACAGAGTTGGACTTGTAGCCCAAAGTTCAATGCAGAAACTGATTTAGACAGCACAGCGGTAACCTGTGGGAGAGAATCGTGTTGAATGGACAACCCAACTGTTCACTTTGACTATTTAATTTGAACTGCTTACTTGTTGTGATGACGTCACAATGCATAAGTAAATATGACGTCATATTACGGGAAACGATATAGCACATTTAAGATAATTATTATACCGTTATGAAATATTGATGTAGAACAATATGAAGCATTTAAGAAATAGTATTTAAGTATGGTTCCACGTAAAAATCAGGCAAAAATCGCATTTTCGTGATAAGTCCATGTTCACGAAATGAACCCAAACTTAGCATACTAACTCACCGTAATATGTTTAGCAAATATACAAAGTAGTTTTGACTTATTTCGCCTTGTTCCAAAATTATGGACAGATAATTATGAACATGGAGAATTCACGCTTAGTGCAAATCTATACAAAACACTACTTGTAATCCCTTTGAAATCTAAAAACAGCAAAGCGGGTATGAAAATATATCATTATATAACATTAAACAAATAAAAAAGGCATGCTCTGAAATATTTTTTTTTTTTTTTGAAAGTTTCAATATAACATTTTAAAACCTCTCTGAATGTTTGGATTTTAATGCAATTTCGGTTATCGTTCTTGAATTTAACCTCGATGATCGCTAGGGACGCTGCGTTGTCAACACACTAAGTGCGCGGAATATGGCGGATCCAAAATTGAATGCCGTGTAGGACAATATTCCGACAGAGTGTGATCTACCCTCAAGCCTCATCTAAAGGAAACGAATATATTTACCTTCGGAGAGTGTCAGAAATGCATTGATGCACATGGCGTCACTGACGATAGACCGTGTGTGGAGCAGCCGACAACGAAGACCGAGCAACATATCTTATATGACATGTCACCAAGTCGGCGTATTCCCGTAATTTCAAATGGTGTGATTTACATATTTAATAAGTCAAAATTCAATTTATTATTACTAGCATAAAAATCATAATGAATGTTGCATTATACAATGTAGCATTGTATGAGACGACTGTGTACAGATGACACCCACTCCCTTGTTTCAAAAAGTCATACTTTCAACAGTTACGCTGTGATATGTTTTAGGCTTAGGTTAATCGACGGCATGTTTCATTTGTAATGGTCTGCAATAATAGCAGACATCTACGTATCCTCCACACAAACGCTTCCTCTCTCAGATAGAAATGTAGATTATGCCTAACTGAGGATCAGTAGGAGTAGGTATCATCTCAAAAGAGTGTGGTTTTATATACTACATTTAGATTTCAGTCGAATTTGCATATAGAAATTTAAGACATGATATGACTTTGTGAGATGCAATGTTAGTGTATAATGAAATAGAATATCATTTATTTAATGTAATCTTCTCTAAAATAAATCACAGATAGCTTAGTGGTTAGGTATCCTGATTAGCAAGCCGAATGTACCGGGTTCAAATCTCAGAATGGGTGCTATTTCTTTCTTCAATTTATTTTATATACACATCATTTTTTTCCTTCAAGGTATTCTATATAAACACACACAATTTTTTAATATTATTTCATATGCACAAAATCATTTCTTTTAGTGGTCACCATCCAGCTCTTGACAAATCAGAATTCATATTTTTAAAATATATACATAATATTAGACATATCAAAGAAAATATTTAGGGTCTGTAGTTTTTAAAGAATTCCATTTTATTGTCAAACAATTCATAATGTTAATTATAAATCTTCACATCAATCAATACGTTGAGTCTTCTTGACATTTTTATTAGATATCTATTATATTACTATTTCAAGTCTGCCTCAATTTGATATGGTCATGGGGACTGGTCAATGCATGGGTTCTTGAATGTATATTTCTAATAATAATATATAAATATAACAAAGATCAAGTCATTTAGCTAATGTATATTTCTTTAAAGTTTTCATGCCAGCATCATGGAGTGTCATTACCATCACTACATGCATTGGAAACCTCTGTGGTAAATACATAACTGTAAATACATGTAGCACATATGTACCAATGAATCGTGTAAATGTTTTATAAACCTCAAACTTGGTAGAGCAGTATTATATGATAATCCTGATATACAAGCACTATATGACCCCTTCTGATAATGAGGTCAAAGTCAACCAACCCCCAACCCACCATTATAGGAAAATATTGGTCACTCAGGAACCAGACTCAAAATCTGATACAGCTGTTGCCCTGACTAGTACCTGAACCTACTTGTCACTGATTTAGAATATTTGGAACACCTTCTCAATGCCATATACAAGTTTCTTTAAGCATTTCTTGTTTTCAAAAGTTTTATATGCTGTTTTAGTATTTTATTCTTTCTAACTACATGTATAATTTAAATATCAATGTGTACTATGATTCCTAGACTCTGAGGTGTGTACTTCAATTGAAAGTTTTATGATATAAAATGTTCAAACATTCTCAAAAACTAGAGAAATATATATTATATATTGAGGAGAGAAAAATAAGTAAATTCTTGTGTCCTGAAAATCAGTGTCTATCTTATTGTATTGTAGGTCTCTGCAAAACCCAAGGACATACTTAAAGTGGTAACAGGAGGAAAATCAATCAACCCAAGTGAAAGTACAAGACACTATAACAAAAGGAAAGCAAAGGAGTCCATAAATTCAATGTTGAACACCAAGGCAGTCTAAAATATTGAATCCAAACAAAATATCCAAACTTTATGAAGAAATAAACGACAAATTGTCAAATAAACATGAAAGCATTCTTATATATGGTGTTTATTCAAATTATTTCAACCTATAATAGCTCTAAAACGTCATTGTTATTTCGGATTTCAAACATTTCGGTTGAGCATCACTGAAGAGACAATATTTGTCGAAATGTGCATCAGGTGCATCAAAATTGGTACCGTATAAGTTTTACAAAATAGTCATATGCCTACAGACGTCCACCATTAATACTTCTGTGGTAAATCTTTTCCTGATGTCTAAATGTTGCAATTTGTTTGCATGTATTGCCTTCTTTGATTTGTCAATGATTTTTAACTTTGCAGACTGTACTCTGCCTTTTTCGGTAGGTATCATAATGTTGTTTGTACATTAGTAATATAATTTTTAAAGTGGACAGGCTTGATGAAAATTTATATTACAGTATTGCTTTACTATTAGTGTGTAACATTGTTGTATATATTTATTGCCATGCTCAACATGCTAATTTTACTGACTACCACTCTCTATATTTACATTTCCAATGTTTTGTTTTCAATATCTTTATTTAAGGGCAGATGATACAAAGAATTTGTTTCTTTCGAAGAGACTTTATATGATGTTATTCTTTTATAAAAGTGGATAATTCCTTGAATTCTTTTCCCCTTTGACTTGGAGAGTGAAATATTTTCCGTATTTCCAAAAAGTGCAAAACAATAGTTATCATGGTAAATGAGTTTATTCTTCATTTGTTTACCTTTTCTATACCTAAAAAATGGTTATTAGATTTACAACATAGCGTGTAAAATATTAATGCATTACAAATTTTACACTTGGAAAATATAAATTGCTGCTTCAATAAAATTACATATATGGACATTGCACCCTCAGTTAAGGTTTACAAATTAAAATAAACTTCATAATATGTTGACTTAATGTTTAAAGTGTAATATCAACTTAAAAATCATATACCATACGGGGTGAATTTTCTGAGTAGAAGCAAAATTGTAAAAATCACATTGGCTGATTTTCTAAAGACAAAGAAGAGTTATCTCCCATAATATGAGTAAAATTTTACAACTTCTGAAAATAATTTACAATAGCATACAATACAATACCATGGGAACTCTTCAGTGCTAAAGGTAGAAATGATTTTACAGGGTTTTTTATGTTTTTGTTTTGTCACTCTTGATTTTCCTTTGCTATATTCATCTCTGAAAAAAAATAAAGAAATGCCTAATAAAGGATCTCTTTGATGTGCCATTTTACGTTAGTTTCTGCATTATGACGTTTCCCAGTAGAAACAGGAGAAAGATGGCTGCATGCTCGCTGCTGACATATCATATATAGCAATGATCCAAGTCCATACCGTGTTTCGTCCTCACAATGTCTTATGCGTTGTTAAATCTAGTGGTCTACCACACGCAGCACAACCTTTTTCCAAATTGTCCACTAGAATTCCAAGTTCCACAACTCGTCTCCCACTTCTCCATCAAATCATCTCCTCATGCTCTTCTTCAGATTCCTCACTCTCTGATACATCAGATGGATATGTGTCTTCATTTCCTAGGCATTCTTGTGAATTATCACCAGTTGAACACTTTTTTCTTGATTCATCCAACTTCTCCTCGATCACCACGTTGTTATTGGCATCAACATTCACTGTCTTACGTCCAAGGGATAATGCATAACCGTTCGTAGCATTCTGTAACCTTTGATGACTTTTTTACCAATACTTTTTCCTGATTATTTCCTCCTAAATGATTTTGGCACCATAATTGTTTACATTGTTTACTGACACCCCCCCCCCTTCCTGCTCTTAAAACACAGAAGAGTTCCAAACAACTATAAATGAGAAAACCAAAACCAACCAAATTATTTTTTTACCATGGGAACTCTTCAGTGCTAAAGGTAGAAAAATTTGTTTATATCATCTGGCCTTAATGCAATTTCCTCATAAATACATGTACAATGCAATTGTGAACCGTGTGCATTTGAATTTTGATATGGTAAATGTTTAGTGGTTAGAATCCCGAAGGAAATGAAAATAGAATGTAAATATAAATCATAAATTTCATTTTTTAAAATACACCACCGGTCGCCAAGGGATGTTTACTCCTCCTAGGTGCCTGGTCCAAATATGGTGTGTCCAGGGGCCCATGTTTGCCCAACTATCTATTTTGTATTGCTTATAGGAGTTATGAGATTGATCACTGTTTGTTATCTTCGTCTTTCATGAGGGTATAAACTTCAGTGTTTGACACCAGCATCTTTTACCGTAAACGCTAACGTGCTTCATGAAGTATGCTGGTGTAAAACATCACAGTTCATGCCCTCATGTATTTTTAAAAATGAAATTCATTCCCTAAGTGAATGCTCTAAAACACAATTTGTGTGTAGTGACATTCAAATTGTTTGTGTAACTTTCTTGATTCTTTTTATAGAAGTTTTTTTTTAAAGTTTTGATTACTGAAAGTTTGCACAGCTTTAAGTTTACATTGAAATATGTAAATTTCAAGCATACTATACAAGTAAATATTTTTTTTCTGTATAGCAAGCATATTTGACAACAATTTATCATGAACTGGTTTGCACATTACTTGTTCAATATTTTCAAAATATCAGATTAATTCAAAAAAATTAATTCATTACCGGTAATTGTGTTTATTTGGTATTCCAACCAAGAACTTACGACAACTTTAGTTTTGGGCTTTCTTGAGGAGACACTATTTACAGAATGCAAATCAGTTTTTGGAGAAGAATTTGGCCTCTACATTGAGAATAAATGGAAACGCTATTTGGGTGATTGCTTTATTTTTGGACCAAATCATTACAAGATCTACAACATTTCCACAGCATGCTGAATTACCTACAGGTTAGCATACGATTTATAATGGAAATTAACGAAAATGAATTACCATTCATTTTTAGACATTCTGATTGTAAAGGAGGAGGTGAAAATCATAACAGGTCTCTACTACAAAAATATAGATTCCCATCAATATTCGATGTTTAACTCATGCCACCCATCTCACACCAAACGAAACATCCCTTTTAACATGGCCCGCGGAATTTACAAAATAATAATAGATGAGGATCGCAGAAATACAAGATTATCTGAACTTAAGATATTTTTATGCAGACAGAAATATCCACCAAAATTAATTGGAACAGCTATACAAAAGGCCAAAGAAACTCCCATTACAGAATTGCGAACTAATTTACAACATGATGAAACCAACCAAAAAATTCCTTTCGTTCTTACACACAACTCGAGAAATCACAACATCTTCAAAACAAGCAGTTATTCCCAATTCTTCAACAATCAGAAACATTAAATGACCTCATTCAGCCCACGGATATACTCCACAGCAGACGTCAACCACCAAATTTGAAATCAATTCTCACTAAAGCCAAATTTACATCAAACCCCGAAAAACCAGCAGCCTTCAATGCTAGGATCCACGATGCGGTACTTGCCAATTTATACAAACCGACCACTCCATAACTTTCAAAACCGGAATGAACTTCAATGTAAATTCAACTATGACGTGTAAATCTAAAAATCTACTTTATTGTATGACGTGCCCTACATGTGGAAAAAACTATATAGGTCAAACAGGAACCAAATTGGCTGACCGTGTTCGTGTACATAAACAACCGATCAGAGATCCTACAATAAGAAACACACCGTGTAGCGGACATTTTGATTCGTGCGGGGAAGACAGTTTTTATACTTTCCCATTTTACAAAGTAAAACACGAAAATGAACAATTACGCAAAGCCAAAGAAAACTATTTCATAAAACTGTTAATATTTTTACTTCATGTTATTTAAAACATGTACATTTTACATATAATGTCTCCTTTAATGTACAGGAATCTAGAGGCGCTTAAAACAAGCACTGAACTGTTTAAAACATTTCTGTATTTTTAAAATTGCCTAACATTGACATTGTATAATGTTCTGACGTCACAGTCATGACTGTATCATGTTTAACGTTGCCCACATAACGTCACGAGGATGACGTCATAATGGAACTTGTTTACATACCTTGTTTAAAAATCTACTGACGATACCGCAGTGCGAACGTTCTAAAGATAAAGGTTTGATCATTGGATTTTATTTTTTTGACTTTATTCTACCGCGATACTAACAAAAAAGAATTCATTGAAAATATATTTATATATATATATATATATATATATATATATATATATACACACATATATATATATATATATATATATCCAAAATTGAAAAAGAATCTCAGTAATCGGATACTAATATTAAAAAAATATGAAAAGGAAACAAAGAAATCCTCCGTAAAGCTTTAGCGCTTTCATTACATCTTCAGAAGCTTTACAAAAATGTATACAGTAACAGTGATTATGACGTCAAAGTAAGCGGAACGTTAAATGTCTATATTGTGACGTCATGGATAATGTACAACAATGATCTGGAAAAAGTACGGGAAAATCATAGGCAATTATAAAAGACTATTAAGTTTTGGCTTTAGAATACCAATGAAATGTTTTTTTCTTTTCCCCGTCTCTAAATAGCACTGGCACATCTGAGTTTATAAAATGGGAAAATGTTAAATCGTTTTTTACCACACGTTTCCTGGTGTGCACTTAACTGGATTTGGCTGTATTTAGGTGTACTGATGTGCTGCTTATGCACACGTACACGGGCACAGAGAGTGTTGCCAGTTTCACCAATGTAATATTCCTTGCATCCAGGACATGTGATGGCGTACATGACATCCTTTGTATCGCATGACATGTTAGCATTAACTTTAAATTCTCGTCCGATAAATTATAACTGGTCCCTTCTGTAATGTAGTCACATGTACCGCATCGAGGGTCCGTACACTTTGACACTGTATAAGTACGGTCATCTAATTGGGAGGAACAAAGTATTCTCTTAAGATTTTTGGGCTGGCGTTTACTGCTAATAAAACGACAGTTCTTGTATATGCCTTTTGTTTGTTCATCTTCTCTAAGTAGCCTGTTTAATTCATAAACAATTGAATTGATGTTTTGATTTCTCGGATTATAAGTACATATTTGTATGTACAAATGGTATTATTTCTCCGTCATTAGCACATCGTGTGTTTGAAAGTAGCTGTATCCTATCGCACTCCTTAGCCTTCATTTTTCCATCGTCTACAAGTTGTTCTGGGTATTTTTGGCTTAATAAATACAATTTTAATTCCTCCAAGCGGATATCCCTCGTATCGGTATTGCTGACAATGGTACAAATCCTTCTTGAGAGATTATATGGTATAGCTGTTTTAGTATGGTGGGGATGGCACGATCCGAAATGCAGGTATTGGTGTGTATCTGTGTGCTTATAATAAATATCTGTATTTAAGCTGGTATTTTCTTTTAATATAAGAACGTCAAGAAATGGCATTTGCGTATCATCTGCTTCCATCGTGAATTTGGTATCCGAGTTCATTTGGTTTAGTAGATCGTAAAACTCAGATAACTTGTCGACATCATCATCCCACAAGATAAAACAATCATCTAAATATCTCTTCCATTTAGACTGTATATTATTTACAAATTATGTCCCCCCCCCCTCCCAACAATGTACATAGTTGATCATGTAACTTATTTTCTAGATAACCTATGGTGAATGCTGCATAGGTAGGTGCGACTTTTGTCCCCATTGCAGTTCCCTTAGTTTGGAGGTAATGATGGTCGGATTTTCATTTCATGATTTCCTAAAAATATGATCTTAAAGCAGTCCAATTATATTTTTACAAATTACAACGTACAGCTGGACAAGTCTATCGTTATTTTTCTTCAATATAATGAACAAATTACTTTATGCTATTTTTTTTTATGTTGAGCGCAATTAATTGAAACATCGGTTTTTATGTCAAAGTTTTGTATTTTCATAAGCAAAAGCTTAGCTTTATAAAGTAAAAGTTTCGCGTTATAACGCAAAAGTTACGCGGATTTTTTTTTTTTTTTTTTTTTTTTTTTTGGTGAAAGTTCGCGTCATAAGGCAAAAAAATTTCAGTTACGAAAATGAGCACAAAGAAATAACATAGATGTGATGTGGCTCTTTCCAAATACTCAAAGACGGAAACGCAGTCATGGAAACCGTATACATAAAAGACCAAGTATACATATATAGAATATCACACTCTAATGTTGATCTCGGACCTGGGATTGGCCCCGAGAGTTGATCTCGAGATCACTCGAGGGGCAATCCCAGGTCCGAGATCAACATTAGAGTGTAATATTGTTTATATCATATACCTAAAACACAACAAGTTGATAAACATTTTTTTAAAAATTGGGGGGGGGGGGGTATTGACCCAAACATAAATACATGGTATACTGTACAGCGATATTTGACTATTTCATTCCTTCAGTGAGTTTACTTTAATGGTTATGTTTTCAGTACTATTGGCATTGTGAAACATGCTAAAGTCTGGGTTTTGTAGCTTTATTCCACTGCTGGTCACAATAATTGGATGATTTTAATCATGGACATCCCCTCATGTGATCTAGAATCTGGACGTTTCAATTAACTGAACTGCTTGGCTGAGAAACTCGTCATATCTATCGCTGTGCTGTTCATGTACATGTATATACTATTAAGCAGCTCCTAGGGGCTTGCTAATGAATACTAAAATTGGAAATAAGTGAATTATTTTTATTTCTTTTTTCGGATTTACCAAACTCGCCCGTTTTCAATATTTCATATAATTTGTAAGAGTTGTAGAACTTTGTTTACGTGGCGTCATCGTATGAACGGGAATGTTTACAGATCTGATGCTGCTATTTATTTGCTTAGGGAATGTTACCTTATACTGAAATAAGTTGGGTTTTTTTCACCGTTTCCCATCTGTTTAGCATTTATAAGTCATTGAAAAACGTCGGAAGATATTGGTTCTGCTTTTCTCGTTTTATTGCCAAGTCCTCGGGATTTTAGATTTCAGAAATCGTTTTAAAGCAGTTTTCTAAATCAAAATTACCGTAAATTAACATTTTGATCACCATTAGGACCGGGAATTTCTGAAAATGCTTTAGTATCACCCTCCATAATCCTCCTACTGTTTTCTGTCGCCTAGAACATTGATTGTTTTTAAATGAAGTTAAACGTGTTATTGTTCTAAATAAACAAGTGTTACTTGGGTTACCCCCCTTTGCTTAGATACTCGCTACAATTTAGCGCTGTTTTTGAAAACGTTTTTATTTAATTTTTCTGCTTAAATTAAATTTTGTCGTGGAAGAAAGTATTATATTTGGGGAAAAAAATGTGTCTAGCATCATTTTTTCATGTAGTTATGTTAGATTTCAAAACATTAAAGAAGAAATAGCCATTTGAAATTTGAGGGCGAGACAGCCCCTTGACAACGGGCAGAGACAGATATATCTCGGCCCTTAGGGCGAGACAGTCCTACCTACTAGCAGCTGTCTCACCCTAGCCAAGATAGGTGTATCAGGGCTGATACACTACTAGGTATATGATATATATAGAATATCACACTCTAATGTTGATCTCGGACCTGGGATTGGCCCCGAGAGTTGATCTCGAGGGGCAATCCCAGGTCCGAGATCAACATTAGAGTGTGATATTGTTTATATCATATACCTAAAACACAACAAGTTGATAAACATTTTTTTTAAATGGGGGGGGGGGGTTGACCCAAGCAGAAATACATGATATACTGTACAACGATATTTGACTATTTCATTCCTTCAGTGAGTTTACTTTAACGGTTACGTTTCCAGTACTATTGGTATTGTGAAACATACTAAAGTCTGGGTTTTGTAGCTTTATTCCATTGCTGGTCACGATAATTGGATGATTAATTATGGGTCCACATCCCCTCATGTGGTCTAGAATTAACTGAACTGCTTGGCTGAGAAACTCGTCATATCTATCGTTGTGTTGTTCATGTACATGTATATTCTATTAAGCAGCTCCTAGGGGCTTGCTAATTGATACTAAAATTGGAAATAAGTGAATTATTTTTTCGGATTTACCAAACTCGCCCGTTTTCAATATTTCATATAATTTGTAAGAGTTGTAGAACTTTGTTTACGTGGCGTCATCGTATGAACGGGAATGTTTACAGATCTGATGCTGCCTTATACTGAAGTAAAAAAAATTTACCGTTTCCCATCTGTTTAGCATCTATAAGTCGTTGAAAAACGTCGGAAGATAATGGTTCTACTTTTCTCGTTTTATTGCCAAGTCCTCGATCTCGGGATTTTAGATTTCAGAAATCGTTTTAAAACAGTTTTCTACATCAAAATTGCTGTAAATTAACATTTTATCTCCATTAGGACCGGGAATTTCTGAAAATGCTTTAGTATCACCCTCCATAATCCTCCTACTGTTTTCTGTCGCCTAGAACGTTGATTGTTTTGAAATGAAGTTAAACGTGTTATTGTTCTAAATAAACAATTGTTACTTGGGTTACCCCCCCCCCCCCCCCCCCCCCCCTTTGCTTAGATACTCGCTACAATTTAGCGCTGTTTTTGAAAACGTTTTTATTTGATTTTTCTGCTTAAATTAAATTTTGTCGTGGAAGAAAGTATTATATTTGAAAAAAATTGTGTCTAACATCATTTTTTCATGTAGTTATGTTAGATTTCAAAAGATTAAAGAAGAAATAGCCACATGAAATTTGAGGGCGAGACAGCCCCTTGACAACGGGCCGAGACAGAGATATCTCGGCCCTTAGGGCGAGACAGCCCTACCTACTTGCAGCTGTCTCACCCTAGCCAAGATAGGTGTATCAGGGCTGATACACTACTAGGTATATGATATAATATCATTTTGGTTCACTTTTGCCAGCAGACAATTAGGTCCATATCGTATAAGCACAAAACTGTTCCATTGAGAGTTTTAAACACGTTATTTGAAGAAGCCAAAGCTAATCTATGTTGGATTTTTCAACACCAGAATATAGGCTGAACTCTATCATTATGGATGTTGCTAATCACAGGCTCTTTAAACCACCACGGACCATGGATGGTGTTCCTTCCGAACCATTCCGCCAGTTCCTTGAACTTAAATTAACAAACAAAGGAACAGATACCGTCAACATATGCAACATTCTGCGTCATAAAACAGGTCAGTCTTGTATTCCAACATACTTCAAGTTGAAGTCTACACCCTGTAATTCCTACAGCTATACTTCTACTATTGGATCCAAACTTTAAAATTATAAGCAAACTTTGCAGTGCCTAGATAAATACCATCTTATACTTAATCTACCTACGTGTTCTTGTTCTTCATCTTCTCTCAACTATAGTCCAGCTGGACGTGTCATTACTGGTGATGCTGATATAGTTGAAAATGAGAACCTAAAATCACTTATTTTAAAAAGTCCAACATACAGAGAACTTCGGTCTTTCAATTGGCGACAGAACTGCATCTCTATTATGAATTCTGTCGGAGATTATGCCAGACGATGAGCTAGATATGAAAAAGAACTTGATACATTGTCAGAAGAGATTAAAAGTATAAGAGGAATATTAAAATCCCGCATTAGACACATCAAAACAAAACCAGGTACCACCTATCCTGTGTTTAGTAAACCATAAGTGATAAAAGAACTAGATAAGTTACATTTAATTTAAACAGTATTTTATTATGAATAACATAATAAGGATTAGGCAGCAGGCAACGTCTATATAAGCCTTCTCCTTATAGGAGATAAGTTACAAGAGAAAAATGTTATGGTTGCAGCTAACATAGCTGGTAACAACATTTTCGTTGTTTGTAAGGCTCATTATTACAACTGTATTTCAAATGAACTTCGCATTAATTCCACTTTTAGTAATCGTGCCTATACTCCAACTGCCCTTTCAAAAGATGAAATTCTTCAAAACCATGCTTCAGTTTCAGACACATTCAATATCGCAATGAATGGGTCGGATGCATATGAGTTACCGTACCTATACTGGATTCCCAAACTACATAAAAACCCTTACAAAGAAAGGTACATTGCTGGATCAAATAATTGTTATACCAAGCCCCTATCTTTCCTCTTCACGAAAATATGAAGAGTTGTGGAGAAACACCAAACGTACTGTGCCATTACATGTGCCATAAGTGGTGTAAATCAAATGTGATTCTAAAATTTAGTACATTTATCTTCCGACAGTCTGTTGGTCACTGATTGTGCTTCTTTGTTAGACGACCTGCTTTTATATTCCTTTGAAGTATAATTAAGGTCTTCCGTAACAACGGAAGACCTTCTACTGATTGTGCTGGTTAAGATTATTCTTATTATTCTTTTTTTCTTTCTTTTTCCTAGACGCTAACTTTGAAGCTTCATATCTCGCTCATTTCTGCATGGATTTTGCTTAAATTTTCAGGGTTTATAAACTTTACAAAACAATTTTAAAATCATATACTACATTTCAGAAATTCCCTTCTGTTCACGAGTTATTCCCCTTTGAATGAAATTTTAGGGGCTTTGGTTTCCAGACAAAGGCTCCGAGACTGTAAGGAAACTTCCCATACTTTTTTAACAATATTTCAAATGTCGTCGATATATTTATTTGTCTTAATGTCGAGTAGAAGGTCACAGCGAGAGTTTTTGTTCGTGTCCTTGGGCCTAGTGGCCTGTCTCAATGTTTTAGATTATTCAATCTTGTCATATAACAAAACATTGCGAAATTTCCGAAATATTAGTTTTTCTGCGATAGAGGTACGTTCAATATCAATACTATTAAACGATTGTGTGGGTACAAGACATATATATTATAGATTGGTTCTGTAGATAATGATAAAAAAAATATGAAAACCTTACTTTCGCTTATATCAGCCCTTGGATTGTACATTAAACTGCTTATATCAAGAATAATTTGTTTGATTTAGATCATAATATTAAATATGAATGTTTTCCTCTTTGACAGTAGTGATGCTTTTTTCAAAGAAAGATTGTGATTATCGATTTTTGATTGCGCTATTTTATCACCACTCATAACCTTACTAAATTTGTGTGCCCCTGCACGTTGGGTGGTTGATGATAGCTGCTAATGATTTAAATGTAGCGATAAGCAATTGCAACCAACGCGTGTGTACGAACACATTTTGCATCTCATCTTGCGTAAGAGTTAAACAAAAGCAAACAACTATTGAGCAACTTGAAGATACAAGGTCAATACCATGCTTTAATCCCGTAAGGATTCGGGTTAGAATAGTTCATCAGTACCCCTTGCTTGTCGTAAGAGGCGACTAAATGCTGCGGTACTTCGGATCAGACCGCAAAAACTGAGGCTCCGTGTCACACCAGGTGTGGCACGATAAAGATTCTTTCCTGCTTAAAGGTCGTAAACGCCGATCATACGTCTTGATTTTACACCCCTTCTCCGGCAATGGTGATGTCTCCATGAGTTAAACATTCCTTTGAGAGATGTTTAACAATATACAAATACCATGCTTCACACACCCAGGGAAAAAGGGAAAATAAATTCACTGATCCCGGAGGACAAAAATATCAATAATGGAAATATGCAAGGTGAAGATAACGAACAGTGATTATCATATAATATCAAGTAAGAATGGTGATGTACTATAACAACATGTATGCTGCAATTAGGCGAGAAAGGGGTCGATAATTAGGGATACACACCTATGTAAATCAGATTGTTTGCAACCATTTACGACATTATGGTCGTTAGTCATTAACAACTCAATTTCTATTCAAAAAGGGCGTATAAACCATGGATATGACAAACTCGGGGTATATCTAGCAGAACGATGGAGAGGAATAATTACAGCTCAATCGAAGTAGCGAATATTTCACAGCCACTTCTTACCGACGACATACTAATCTCTATCGGGGGAGTAATTGTTCTTGAAAACATAGTTGCAATGTTTATTTTATACCGTTGCAGGAGACTTAATTTTCAAATCAAGATCCTCTCAATGAATTTGGCGTTATCCGATATTTCAACAGGAGTCATCTTGTGTTTTCCGCTTTCCGTCTACCAGTATGGAGATAACTGTGAATTCAAGAAGTACCCGCTATTTTCCTTCCTCAATGTGTCTTTGTTCACTGTGACAATGTATAACCTGGATCGCTGTCTTGTCTTTGCATTAGGAATGAAATACTACAAGTACGTGACTAAATTCCGATTGATATTTCTTTGTTCATTGCTTTGGATAACTGGGGCAATCACTTCTTATCTCATGTTTTACAGCGAAGATTTGCCTTTTAAAATTGGTTGTAGATTTGTGTACGAATTGAAGAGGAACCCTGTGAGCCAAAACACAAAATATCTACTTTTATTTACCATAGTTTCCAATATTTTCATGTACGTTTATTTATTACATTACATTCGCGGACGTATTCGTCGAACTGGAGATGTATATGTTGAAAGTTCCTCTGTCGTCACAGACCAACAAACTAATATCACCAAGAAAATTTCGGTCATCACCGGTACCTTTCTACTTATTGCCACCCCATTCTATACCACACTCGCATTCCCAATACTCAATTACAGTACACCGTGGGGTAAAACCATTCACAATGTATGTGGAATGTTGTTAGGCCTAAACAGCGCTATGAATCCAGTGTTTTATATTTGGAGGATGAATGAACCACGTTTTCATTTGAAACTGTTAATCATGCAGTGGAATACGGCATATTGTGAGAAGCTAAAACAAGAATACAACCAAACTGTTGCCTCATACAAAATGACTACCACATAGAATTCGACTGGAAGCACTAATACTCGTAAACTGTAGTTGTGTTGTTCAGCTTCCTTTATAAGATGGTGTTGATGTCATTGATTTGTCAACATTTATTTTGTCACATAACTATTAATGCACACGTCAATAAATCTCTTTTCAGCTTGTTTGCTTCTTGTTAAACAACAAAGGTTTGTATTTTCAGTTGCACAAAGTAATCTCAATCATGGCCATCAGTTCTCTTCTAGTATGATGACGTCATTGACTATTGGTATTACATCTTCTTTCGTCTTTATTGATGTCACTATAGACGCAAACTCCCCGTCGAGGCCTCATTACGTCATATATTAGGAGCAAACGAACTCTGGCGGAAGTTTGGTTAATATAGACGTAAAAGAAATGGACAACACACTGTTAACTCATGCGTATATTTCTATTGAAAGTATCTCCTCGTGATTTCAGCACCCTTGTTGGGATGTATAGAAAGCAACTACTGTTGAATGAAAACACTATTGTTTTGTACATTTGAAGGAAAATACAAACGCAGGAATTTAGCTCTGCCAGCCTTTTAAAGATATTAAAGCTGACATGAATTAATAAATATAGTATAATTCTATATGTCCGCCATATTTCTTTGCTAATCCGCCATATTAGTTGGATATTCTATTGTTATATGTATCAGGGTTCGCATGGTATATAAGGGGACGAGTTTTGCTACGCTTCATTTCACATCAGTGTCTTCGATTTACCTGTGCGGGTAGCTTCGACAGGTAACACGTACATCTCCGATACTAATTTATAGGACATCAAGAAAAAATGAAATCACGTTTTGAAACACCATGCAGTGCTCAAAATTACAATAAACATATCGTACAGTAGTAAATCATTCTAAAAGCTTTGGATAAATAAATATAGAATGCCTTTTCTTTACGTGAATGTGCGTACATTTGCAATAGATATGTCAAAACTATACAAAAACGCGGAGAAACATTTCATCTATTATCTAGATCTATTGATGAAACGGAATAAGCAAAGGGTATAAAATCTATACCATTCACACTTACTTCAAGCAAAATGCAAATACATAAATGCTACTGTACGTATAAAGAAGACATGGTCATGTACGCTCGTCATGAAAAAGCATCGAATGCGGATGACTATTTACCTGGGTCTACTCGTAATATCTGTAAAGGACCGAGGATGTACGTGTACACTTGTCGAAAATACTCAAAGTAGTAGTAAAACTCCCTTTATTAGCATAATCCATGAAACAAAACGATACACTCCATTTGTATTCCAACAGTAAACAACATTGTCCATTGTACAGACTACGACACACTTAGCCCGTGCCGATCAGCTATCTTCAATCAGGGGAAGTATCAGAGTAGAATAGTTACCCTGTATTGTGCATGAATCCTTATACTGTATGATTTACTTGTCAGAGTATTGAAGATTTATAAATCAGAATATCATTTAGGTACATAAATCCTTTGTGCATAGATAATTTGCATGTACAACACTGCATGAGTGTATGGAGAGAGAGAGAGAGAGAGATTCAAACGATGATCTTGTAATAATCGCGCTCTTATTAAGACAAATTATATCGTTAATTCAATATAAGAGAACAGTAACTCAATATTGCTCTCATTAATTGATAATACAGATTTATTTGATTCATTTAAAGCACGCAATAATTAAAAATTAAACATATCTTTAAATAATGTTATTTTCAATTACTTCATTTTATGCTAATTCGGCGCTCAATAGATCTTATATATCTATACCATTTTGCTTTATTACATTCTGCGTTGAACTCGACGCATATTGTAGTAATGCAAATTGTAATAATTGAGAGTTTATCATATGCGTAGTTATCAAGCACATAGAATTGTTTTTTTATTTAAACATATTTTATTGAGAGCTCAACAGGATTGGGCAACAGGCATAGCCTATGTAGGCCCTCTCCCAAATACAAAGGTCAAGTACAAAGTACTTAGAATCAAGGGGAGGGGACAAGAGTGTCTGTCCCCCACTTTTGATAACAATATCCATTTTTTTTCTAATGTTTTCCGCCACACTCAACAATTTTTCAGTTATCTGGTGGCACCCAGTTCTTGTTGGTGGAAGAGAGAAACCAGATACAATGTACCTGGGAAGAGACCACCAACCTTCCGAAAGTAAACTGGGAAACTTTCTCACTAACCGGCGCGAGCGGGTTTCGAACCCGCGCCGACAGAAGTGAGAGGCCGTTATTTTGTAATGCAAGTAAAAAATATAACTTGACCCAAGCTTGAAAGTTCTGATATAATAGTAGAAGACACACACCACCACCATTTAAGAAAATGAAGATATTATGAGGCATTCATGTAGAGGACTCTAACCACCCCATCCCACCCCCAACGATGGAAGAAAATGAAGTGTAGGGGGAAATTATTGAGGCAGTCAAAGTAAAACACTCTTTTAACCCTTCATCCCCACTTTAGGACTTTGAACATCGGATAAAACATCTTGGTTTGTTTGGGTTTTTTGTTTTATTTTATTGCTGTTTTCGTTCATCTTTTTTAATTATTATTTTGAATGACAAGAAATTTTGAAGAATCCAATTTTCCATTTTTTTTCACCCTGTTGTACCCCCCACCCCCACCCCCAACCCACCCCATGAAAAATGACGATACATGTCTGGTTATTACATGTACATTTTACTTTTCAACACATGCATGCATACTAATTGTATGGTGTAGAATTGCACCCTTTACCAAGTTTTCCTTCATTTACGCAGTGTAAGGAATGGTAAACCAAAATCACAAAACAAAATACATAAAGGCCAAGATAGTTTTAAGCGTAGGAACTTCATTCAAGAATACATAAATACATGTATTCAGAAAAATCGCATGCATGCATTGCAGGACTATAGCATGTGTGTTTTAACGTTTCTGTAACATGCCATAATGATTATTTTCATTTCGTAGATCTGGCGCAATGGATATATTCTGAAAATAGACATACCTTTGTACGTCGAAATTTCATATCCAAATGTATTCGATAAGATATTAGTATTCATAAATCAGTAAAATTCGCGTCGAGGTTTTATTTGATATGATACAGTGCCAATCTACTGTAATGCATTAGTAGGATATGCAAAAGGCAAGAGTATAAACATTTTCTAGTATCGATATCTATATGATCACGAAAAAAACATCATATAATTTGTATCCGGATTCATATGCCGATTTAGATATCAATAAAAACAAAGCTGGATAGTTTGGGGGAGGGGGTTCTAATGAGTCTGATGAAATTAAAAGAAGGAACCCCACATTTGCATTCAAACTAGATGTACTTCAAAATTAATTCATTTCTGCTCTGACTGAAAGCATGATTCTAAATTCGGGAACGAATCTTGCATACAAAATAATTAAAAGGGGAACACATAAATTCGAGCTCCTTTGGAATTTAATGAAATGCAGATATGCTCCTTTCTTTCAACACGAATTGATATGTTGTTTCAGGCCAGTATACAGGGGGTTGGGTGGGCAGGGAGGCTGGGCTGGTCTGCTCTCCCCACTTTTTTGACAATTTACTTTTTCCCGTTATTCTAACATACAAAGTCAGTATTTTCTACATGCAGTTTAAACTGGATGTATATATTTTTTTTAAATTTGTAATGAATTCAATTATAAGCATCAACTCCTGTAAGTTTTTAATATATTGTCAATAACAAATTTTTAAATAGCTGGAATTTTTTAATACTTGTAAGCTTACCATTATATCAGTGATCAATTTTTTTTGCTTCTGTGAAATGATATTGTACATCGAAGTAGGACAGTCTCTCTCTCTCTCTCTCTCTCTCTCTCTCTCTCCTGTTCAATCAATGAATATGGACATACAGAGACCGTAAATAATTATGTGGTTCCCAATGAAACAATAAAACTATATTTTCGTTTATACATTTCCTTTTATAAGTGTCTTTGTGTAATCAACTGTTTATTATGGATTGCAAATGTAATACCCGCATTTTTAAACAGATGTATATTTTCGATCATTATTCCCTTATTTGTATATCCAAATTTGTATATGATCATCGATAAATTTTGAATTGAGCACGCAATATATCCAACCAGATGCTCAGTGTATATGATTAGATTCCCGATTTCTATCAACTGCAAAACCTCGACCAGACAAACATTCAATGCAGGAAAAAATTTCGACTCTGACATCTCCCCTGATTGAAGACACCCTATTTGGCACGGGTGAAGTGTGTCGCAGTCTGTATAATGGAATGACAACGTGTTGTAAAGTTCTAACGAGTTACAAATGGAGTTTATCATTTTGTTTAGTGGATTTATCAGAATAAAGAGAATCTAATATTTTCGGTAAGTGCACATCTCCGATACCTGTTGAATAGACGTCCGTATTTGATACGGTGTTTTTTGTGGCGAATATGGCATGTGCATTACATATTATGCATATGGCATGGACCTGTATTTTGCAAGAATTGATATAAATAATATATTTTATGCTCTTTGCTTATTCCATTCTATCAGTATGTAATTGGCAAATGATTTCTTCGCATTTATTTCATGAGAAACTGCAAATGCTTGCACTTGCAAGTATGCAAGAAAAACTTTTTTTTTTTGCATTTTTTTTCTAAATTATCAAATCTTTCGGAATGTTGCATTGGTATACAATAAATATTTTGTAATTTTGAGCAAAGCATAATGTTTTAAAATGTGATTTTATTTGTTTCGCATTTCCCTATAATTACTATCGGAGATGTGCACTGGTCGAGTCCACCTAGAAAAATCACTCAGGTGTGACAATCACATTTGGGGTTTATACGGGTAGAGTAAATTAGGCTACCTGAGAGAAATATGGCGGATAAGATGAAAAAGGTGTACATATTTATTAATTCATGTCAGCTTTAAGGACGACAGACCCTATTCAAAATTTTGCACTTCAAAGCAGAAAGCTGCCGCACACATCGCTATTTACAGTCTCCGTACATTGTCACTGCAATTGTTTTCTCACATTATGAACATGCGAAATTTACGAACTGAACTTGAGACTGTATATTTATTTCATTATACAAGTAATGCATCTTATTTTAATCCATATTTCATATAACTTCTTCAATAAAATCAATTTATAGAGTTTCCGTAACTTTTGTGAATCCATGACTTTAAAAAATCTGTCGGTGATTCTTTCTTGTTTTGTGTGTAATTTATGGGATTCCTTAATTGTCCGTGTTTTGACAACCTTCCGCAATTATGCCATGAATCAAACTGTCGTTGGTATCTATGGCATGTCAAATGTTGCAATATTTGATCTTTTCCATTTGTATTGTATAATTTTCCATTTGTATTCTATATTTTCCATTTGCGTTGTATAATTTTTCATTTGCATTGTATAATTTCCATTTGTATTGTATAATTTTCCATTTGTATTGTATAATTTTTCATTTGTATTTTATCCAGGGAATGTTTATTTTGATTTGATATGAAAGATTTCATTAGTTAACGTTGCTTTGAAAATTGTTCACTGATGTACCACAAATGTAGACGTGCTTAGCACACGGGGTCGTATCAATGACGGTTCTTTATCGTGACCAACGCCTGTGGATCCCTACAAGCGTTCCTTAGCAACATTTGCCCGTTATAGACCAAAGTACATAACTTTGGTCAATTATGCATCAAGAAACACCTGTCTTTGCCAAAGACATCAAGACTTCGCTCTGTTGCTTCGATGCATGAAACATCATGGAGCTGTCAACAGCACTAGCCCAGACAATTTCGTATTGACCCATCAAGAAGGCATTGAAGAGGATTTAGAGAAGATAAAAGAAGATAACATTGAGTACAAACAATGGAAAAGAGTTAAACTGGACAACGGAAAAGAAAAGATGAGAATTGTAGATGTAGAGAAAACTAAAGAAAAAATACGAAGAATTCAAAGGGCATGTCAACAGAGTGAAAACTCAGTATGAAGCTGTCCGTAAGATGAACGATGACCTTCCTGTAAACCATGCACTTGTACAAATGGACTTCGCGGAGAATTATTCGTGTCAAAACCTTGATGAAATTCAATCCGCGTATTGAAATGCAACAATGGTTACCTTCCTGTTCGTTATCTTCACCATCCAACAATTACCTACCTTCGTTCAACAGAGGGATCATTGTCTCATACCAGTTTAGTGTATGTGTCAGATGTTCTACAACACAATGACGCCATGGTATATTCTACCATCAAGGACCTCATGGTATCCTTAAAGCAAAGCAATTCTGCCCTTACCAATATTCATTTCTGGACGGATTCCCCGACTTTCCAATACAGGAACAAATCTATATTCGATGTCATAAGTTGCTTCGAATCAATGTTCGATGTAAAAGCTTCCTGGCATTTCTTTGAGGCCGGACATGGGAAGGGACCTTGTGACGGAATTGGAGGGACAACCAAAAGAAACGCAGATAACGCCGTGAAACAGGGTAAAGCAACTATTCAGGACGCAAATGATTTTTTTGCATGGGCGTCGAGCGAAACCTCAAGCCAGATCAGATATAGATTCATATCACAAGATGAGTTCGAGGTTGGTAAAAAGGAGATTGATGAAAGAAGTAGACGACTACTTCCTGTGAAGGGCACAATGAAAATCCATGCAGTTGTTGGCATTACAGAGGGGAAAATCATGACAAAAAGCTTAACTTGCGTATGTGCTGAATGTTTCGCGGATACTGGATACGAGAATACTCTTGCATGCCCGTGGGAAGTTCATAACTTGCGAAAAGACGACATAGAACAATCAGCATCGTCTCAAACTTCCATGCCTGTACCCGATATGACGGATCAAGATCAGCAACAGAATCGTATAACCAAACAGAATCCTCGAGCTGCAGCGGATGTAGCTAGCAAAACATCAGTAGATGCCCAAGTCGGAACATTCGTGGTTGCCGTATACGAAAACAAACTACATGTATATATCGGCAAAATTATTGAAGTTGACGAAGACGAACAGGAAATGAACATATCATTTATGTCATCGGGAAAATTAGAGGGGCATTACAAATGGCCAGGAAATGAAGACTGCATCTGGGTTGAAAATACCAAAGTCATTTGCACTCTTACGGATCCAATCCCTAAAGGAAGATTTTAAAGATTGTTTGTTTTTTCAGCAGGCGATATGACTAGAGTTAAAGAAAATTTTGAAGTGTTTAATTTGTCAAATTGAAGTAGAATATGTACATTTCCTTTGCTTTGGATGCTGTTAAGCTCATTTCCTTTACTTTCTTTTAAATTCTGTAAAACACAGAAGACGTTTTGTTATTTGAATATCAAGTAATAGTCATTTGTGTAATTTACGAGACTTGGATCTTCTAATCAAATCGTATCTTACAAATTTTCTTCTAAGGCGAGTTATTGTTGTTTGATGCATTTGCTGTTAATAAGATACTTTTTGAATGATAATATATGTGGCTTACATAAAAATATGAGACAATATCAGATTCACATGACGGTGTAATTTACGAGACAGTTTTTAAAATTGTTCCTGTAAGCTTTTTGACCATTTGATAAACATGGTAATGTAAATTTGGCTTATTAAATGATTTATCAGACTTTATCAATCGATTAAATGCCCAAGATTCCATGAATTTATTTTTCGTAAATTACGAGTCGAATTAATGTAATTTACGAGACTATTTCATACACCTTTACTGAGTGTTTCAGAGATATGCTATACATTTTATCATTTAAAATTCGGGAAGCAAAAGCATTGAAGTGTGTATAAAAAGAATTCTTTGTAAGTAAACTATTTCATTATCTATTCTAGAAATTTGTGCAATGTTTAGACAAAACATATTTCTTTTGAAATAATTTTCATGATTACAAAAGAATTAGATATTAATACATGTGTCATTGAATGTTTGTTTATGTTGATTTGATTGCATAGTTTAAAATGTTGTCTTTTGATTCGATTAAAACATTTTCACATTTTATATTGGGATTTCTTCCTATATCATGCTAAATACAATACAAAATGGCCTCGTAAATTACTTCTGGCATTTTATAGTACTCCATTCTAGAAACCATAACTTTTTTTCTGTTCGTCCTGGTAATCAACCAGTAACTGTATCACAGCCTCCAAGAATCTCAATTTTTTCCGGAGCAGAAGAGTGATGTTTCATAGGAACAGTGTCAGTATCAAGCTTCGTGTATAATCAAGGAGTAATTTTCAGACAAGGTAAAGACAAATGCAAGTGTGATTTAGTCTCTCACGTAGAGGAGAGACCAATTTCAAAAACATGCTGAAAGAAACGTACTGGACAAGACTATGCCAGAATTCCAAGGATGTGTCGGGATATTTGTTTCGCAATATTAATAGCTATGACGAGCTTCTAGTAGCGATGCGCCGTGTGGATTTAAGACATACCAAATATATATTCCCTCAGAACAAGCAACAAATATTGAGAGAAAAAAAGAGTTGACACAAAAACACCATTACAATGTAGATACAGGATCTAATGTATCTACTCATCAGTCAGTCATTCTACAATACTCATTTCTGTTATATTGAAACGCAAGCATTGAAATCCTTATTTAGCATAGAATGTGCTTATGGGAACCTGTTCACCCATCTAGGATATGTAGGTTTGTCATTTGAAGTCCCTGTTCGAGATACAGAAATGCATACATGTTTATGTTTAGTTGTATCAGATAGTAAATACAACGGTATAGTTCCTGTATTACTAGGCACAAATATTTTGACAAGGCTGATGGCACAATGCTGTGAAAAGGTATGTAGTTAGATTCCTAAAAGTATCAAGCAGGACCACACTATGATATACCATTTTTCGCTGTCTTTCTCTCTCTATCAGAGATAAGAATCTTCCAAAGAGTGGAATTAAGATTGCTGTAGTAAAACGTGCAGAATCGTCACATATTGGTATACCTGCTAATAGTACGAGTACAATGACTTTCCAGTGATACTTGCACAAAAAGGTACGATACCATTCCACATGTGCTCTTGTACAGGTACACGGAACTCTTTAGTGCCTTTTAACTTAGATTTTACTCAAGCAGTGTTTGACTATGATTACAGGGGTCGTATGCATAAAAATTCTAAGAATTTTCTTAAGTATATACTTAACTAAGTAAGACTCTTTAAGTTCCGTTGCATAAAACCTCTAAGCAACTTGCTTAGTTGTTCTTAGCTAAGTACATCGCAATCTGCTTAACTTTATCGTTGCTATGTCAAACATCACTTCCGCTTTCACTTTACCGTAAACATAGATTGCATGTGAGTTAAATATTTTCTTGAGAAATCTCTCTTGTGAAATGTGGGTTAAACCCTAACAAATGTAAATTCTTCCAAAGAAGAGTAGCTTACATTCATCAAATACCGAGTAAACGTTCCGTGAAAATAAATTAAACATTAAACATCGTTTCGATTTTTTTTTTAAGTATTAAAAATTGTACAAAATTGTATTTTGCATGTATGCTCCGGGTTCGGTGAATATTGTATTTCTCATGTAGTCATTTTAAAAGTCAAGCCAAAATATTAATGATTCCATAACATTTACCGTGTCACTCCCTCAAACATAGCTCTTATCATTAGACGAATTTAACTCCAGTTTTTGGCACTCTATCTTTCCCTAAAATAGCTCTTACAAGTTTATTATTTCGGATTTCAAAAAATTTGGTTGAGCATCACTGAAGAGACGTTATTTGCCGAAATACGCATCTGGCGCATCAAAATTGGTACCGTATAAGTTTTACACTGAACAATCGAATATGGAACGATCTCTTTAAACTCCACTACAAGAAAGATGGACCATTGGTCTTTAGCAATCACTTTACCATTATGAGAATAATTATGGTTCACCAACGCATTTTTTCACGTCACAAAGCTCATATTATTATTGATATTTGTTATTTCTCATTAGCAATATGTACAAGCATATACTACTATTTTATTAAAGTTCTAGTTGTATACTACTGAAGGACACCATTAGTTTGTTAGGTTTTAGCTTGAGTAGCGAGACAGTGAATTTCCTGAGTCTACAAGATTATCGAAAATACATCAAGATTTTCGCCTATAGATAATGAATATTCATCAACATTTATTGAATATACATCAAGATTTCTTCAACATAAATCAAGATTGATCGAACTCGTATAATGTAAATCAGGATTTATCGAACAAATGATATGAATTAATAATTAATCGAAACAATAAGATTTTCGCATATAGGTAACAAGATTATCGAATATATGTCAGGATTTATTGAATATGCATCAAGATTTATTGATTATAGATCAAGAAATATCGCTAATAAATCAAGATTTCGCATATAAATCAATATTTGTAAATATATTGCAACGTTTATACCCCATACGAAAGATATTTTAAAATCTTCATTTCAACATCAAAAGGTTATATTTAGTCTCGTTTAAAATCAGCATTCTGCAAATTCTATGGTCGTTAAAACAATCTAGTTTGCCAATACAACCTATCATTGGGTTAAATGCTGTCTGACGTCTTTCATACCGATTGTTAGGCCGTTCTTGGCACACTGATTTTTACTACGGATAACTCCGTTTACCTGGTCAAGATATATAGTTCATGGCGGGTGTAACCGGTCGACAGGTAATGCTCACTCTTCCAATACACCTGATCCCACCTCTGGTGTGTCCAGGGGTCCGTGTTTATCCAACTCTTATTTTGTATTTCTTATAGGAGTTAAGATATTGATCAATGTTCGTTATCTTCACATTTCATTGATATGAAAGCATCTACAGGTAGTTCAAATTCAAAATTGTTCATTCCAGCGGATCCATGGTTAGGGTGGGGCCACAAGAGGACATTAAAGTTTTATATGGGAACATACAGGGAATCAATTAAAACAAATTCTTTTTAAAATCATATCGAAATTCAAGTGTTTCCAAGTTGTGTGGTTTCGAGTTTTAAGCCCCGCGACTTTAGATGTGGGTCCTATTTTTCCCTGTCTGGCTGTCCGAAACTTTAACCTTGTTTTTGAATGGTGTGTGATAGGAATCTCATATTTCATTTCTGTATTCCTTGTACCAAGCCCTTTTTAATGGCAACAAAGATTTTAGCCTTGTGATCTTCACCTTGGAGTTGACCTACTTTTAACAAATCCTAACCTATTGAATATTTCCTGAACAATTTAAGGTAGAGCTTTCATATTATGTATATACATTGATCATGAAAGGCCTTCTATTTCATACCAGGATCTTTGATCTTGATCTTATCCAGAACATCAAGGTCATGTTTGTCATATTGATTATAAGGCATTCCCATGTTCGTTGAGATCAATTTCGCTTACGTCGTAAGTGTTGGGGTCAGAATATGGAGTCGAAGTTTTCATAGGAATAAAGATTGAAATTTTTTTAAAATCACAACAGCTAAAGAGCATCACGGCCATTGTGACTCAGGTAAGCGATGTAGACATGGATCTATTGTTTAAATCGAACACCTTTATTCCATTGGTAGAGGCTATATCAAGCGCATGTATAAAGGTGGATTAAGGCTTCGATCCGTCTCCCCTAGAGCTTGGTAGAAAATAGATATTATACTTAACTATTTTTATCTTCTTGCGGTTGTAAAATACTACAATGTTCATCCCGAATATAAATCGGATCTCTGGGGGGAAAAATGCATTGGGTGGACCCCATTCCTCCAGAGAAAAATACTTCATTCTCCCATATATAAATTTATGTACATGCCGATTGCGTTCACCCTGACTGTAGCACCACCAATACAGGATATAATACCTGGGGGAAATGATGACTTAACTGTAGCACTGCCAATACAGGATATAATACCTGTCGAGAATGGTGACCTAACTGTAGCACCACCAATACAGTATATAATACCTGTAGAGAAGGATGACCTGACTGTAGCACCACCAATACAGGATATAATACCTGTAGAGAAGGATGACCTAACTGTAGCACTGCCAATACAGGATATAATACCTGTAGAGAAGGATGACCTAACTGTAGCACCGCCAATACAGGATATAATACCTGTAGAGAAGGATGACCAAACTGTAGCACTGCCAATACAGGATATAATACCTGTAGAGAAGGATGATCTGACTGTAGCACTGCCAATACAGGATATAATACCTGTAGAGAAGGATGACCTAACTGTAGCATCACCAATACAGGATATAATACCTGTAGAGAAGGATGACCTAACTGTAGCACCGCCAATACAGGATATAATACCTGTAGAGAAGGATGACCTAACTGTAGCACTGCCAATACAGGATATAATACCTGTAGAGAAGGATGATCTGACTGTAGCACTGCCAATACAGGATATAATACCTGTAGAGAAGGATGACCTAACTGTAGCATCACCAATACAGGATATAATACCTGTAGAGAAGGATGACCTAACTGTAGCACTGCCAATACAGGATATAATACCTGTAGAGAAGGATGACCTAACTGTAGCACTGCCAATACAGGATATAATACCTGTAGAGAAGGATGACCTAACTGTAGCACCACCAATACAGGATATAATACCCGGGGAGAGTGATGACTTAACTGTAGCACCGCCAATACAGGATATAATACCTGTAGAGAAGGATGATCTGACTGTAGCACCGCCAATACAGGATATAATACCTGTAGAGAATGATGACCTGACTGTAGCACCACCAATACAGTATATAATACCTGTAGGGAAGGATGACCTAACTGTAGCACCGCCAATACAGTATATAATACCTGTAGAGAAGGATGATCTGACTGTAGCACCGCCAATACAGGATATAATACCTGTAGAGAATGGTGACCTAACTGTAGCACCGCCAATACAGTATATAATACCTGGGGTAAAGGATGACCTAATTGTATCACTGCCGATACAGGATATAATACCTGTAGAGAAGGATGATCTGACTGTAGCACTGCCAATACAGGATTTAATACCTGTAGAGAATAATGACCTAACTGTAGCACTGCAAATACAGGAGATCATACCTGTGGAGATGGAAGATAGTTGTTTCAAAATAGACAAAGATGAAACAAGACGGCCATGGTCCATGTTTTAAAAAATGACCAGATTTTCAAACTTCCCCATACACTCTCAGGTTTAAGCGTATTTCGACCCACCCCTACCTTAAGGAATTTAAAAAACAAACTTGAATCTGCACTACCTAGGATGTTTTCATATTGGTATGACTAATCCTGACTCTGATGCTTTTGAAATAATTGTTTAAATGATCTGGAAAATGTTGGTGGCCTATTAAGTTGTCCTCAATATCGGTCAGGATTTGAACAAACACGAATCTTAGCTACCTGAAAATGCTTCCTTGCTATAGTCACTAAGGCTCTGTTACTCTTGTGGAGCAGGGTTTTTTCTATATTCCCATGTAAAACTTCCAATGTAACACCCTATTGTGGCCCCACCCTACTATTGAGACCATTGATTTGAATAAATTTGAATCTGCACTGCCTGAGGATTCAAGTCTATTAACCCGTCTAATCTTGGCTTAGCTGTTCATAAGAAGTTTATTTCAAAAGACTTTTAAATAAAAAATAGTATCATGTAAAACTGAAATCCCCTATTGAACCCCCATCCAAATTCCGAGTCACCAACTGAACAAACTTGACACTGCACTACCGAAGAAAACTTCCTTATCAATATAACTAATCTTGGCGCCGTTGCTCTAGAGACGATTTTATTTAAGATTACAATATAAAACGTCGATCCTCTATCGCACCCCCGCCCTACCACGGTTATGATTTAATAAAAACTTGATATAACTTTTGTCTTTTCAGGTCCAGTAGTGTTTGAGAAGATTTTTAAATTATGCTACCAGAATTTCATTATTTTTGATTATCTACCCTTCAAAAAAGAAGGTGACCTTTCATTTGAAGAATTTTGAATCGCTTTATACAAGAATGCCTTTATGGCAAGTTGGTTCAAATTGGCCCAGTGGTTATGGAGAAAAAGTAAAAAAAAAAAAAAAAGAAAATAGACAGATGGATGGGCAGACAGACACCAGACAAAGGATAATCATAAAAGCTCACTTGAGTGTATTGTTCAGCTAATCTAATGAGTAATCATAGCCTAGATGATCATGAGAAAAAGTTTTTTCTTTATACATTCTCAAGCTGTCTTCCCCTATGGTGATTTTACTCTACCCCCACCCCCGCGGCTGTGATTTGAGCAAACTTGATTCTGCATTATCTAAGGATACTTTCATATCAATATGAATAATCAAGACTGCTGTATTTAAAAGTAGATTTTAACAGATTATTTCCTATATATTCCAATATGATACTTATGTCCCCTACTGTGGCCCCACTCTAGCCCTCGGGATCGTGATTTAAACATTTTTGAATATGCGTTCTTTAAGGAAGCTTTCATAAAAGTTTTGTCGTTTCTTGTTCAGTGGTTCTTGAAAAACATTTTTAAAAGATGCCATCATATTTTCACGATTCTCGATTATCTCATCCTGGAAAATAATGTCCCTGCACTTGAACAATTGAAATCCCCGTAATCCAAGTATGCTTTATGGACAGTTTGGTTGAAATTGGCGCAGTGTCCTGGAAAAAAGTATGAAAAACTAGATGTGTCGGCACGACACGAATGCCCCCGCCTACAGTAAAGTCAAATGTAGGAAATCCATCGATGTGTAGCATTGAAAGTGGTATTTAGATTACATACTACACGCATTTTGTACAATGAAGAACACAAAAACAATATATGTTTCAGCCAAAAAATATATTCAACTCCATAAAAAAGCAATAAACCGTACCAAAACTGAACCTCGATCTGTAACCCATCAACATACAACTGCATACAAAACATCAGTACAATATCTCAAAGCGTTTAGAAAAGTCTGGAAAACTGGTCCTAACATTAACTTCTCTAAGTTAAAGGAATACAACTCCATCAAAAATCAACGAACGGAAACAAAAGTCATCATCGATCTGTAATGCATCAGTATATATCTGTATACAAAAAAGCAGTTCAATATCTCAAGCCGTTTACAAAAAATGTCCAGAAAACTGGCTGTCACGGAAGGACGGGCAAGGGTGCAACTATTTGCTCCGACCACTCTGTGGCGGGGGACATAAAATGTGTAAAGTTTACGGACAGAGTAACAGAAATCTGACAATAAGTGATCAGAAAATCTCACATGTGCTTATTGCTCAGATGAGCTAAAAAGGCACCTATGAATGCACACCTGTATGAATCATTTATGGAGATCATGTTTGCATGAACAAAATGTACCATAATCTATTAGTTGATAGCCAATCACAAACCAATTTCTATTCAGAGGTGGGTTTCACTCTATCAAACAGGTGTATATAAATAATGGGTGTGGCAAACTCGATGTATTTGTATCGGAGAGATGGAGAGGAATAATTTTAGCTCAACCGAAGTAGCTGCAAATATATCACAACCACTTCTTACCCACGATATACTAATCTCTACCGGGGGAGTAATCGCTCTTGAAAACTTAGTTGCAATGTTTATTTTATACCGTTGCAGGAAACTTAATTTCCAAATCAAGATCCTCTCAATGAATTTGACGTTATCCGATATTTCAACCGGAGTCATCTTGTGTTTTCCGCTTTCCGTCTACCAGTATGGAGATAACTGCGAATTCAAGAAGTACCCGCTATTTTCCTTCCTCAATGTGTCTTTGTTCACTGTGACAATGTATAACCTGGATCGCTGTCTTGTCTTTGCATTAGGAATGAAATACTACAAGTACGTGACTAAATTCCGATTGATTTTTCTTTGTTCATTGTTTTGGACAACAGGGGTAATCACTTCATATTTCATGTTTTACAGCGAAGATTTGCCATTTAAAATTGGTTGTAGGTTTGTGTACGAATTGAAGAGGAACCCTGTGAGCCAAAGCACAAAATATCTACTTTTATCTACCATACTTTCCAATATTTTCATGTACGTTTATTTACTACATTACATTCGCGAACGTATTCGTCAAACTGGAGATGTACATGTTGAAAATTCCTCTGCCGTCACAGACCAACAAACTAATATCACCAAGAAAATCTCGGTCATCACCGGTACCTTTCTACTTATTGCCAACCCATTCTATACCACACTCGCATTCCCAATACTCGATTACAGTACACCGTGGGGTAAAACCACTCACAATGTATGTGGGATGTTGTTATTCGTAAACAGCGCTATGAATCCGGTGTTTTATATTTGGAGGATGAATGAACCACGTTTTCATTTGAAACTGTTAATCATGCAGTGGAATACGGCATATTGCGAGAGGCTAAAACAAGAATACAATCAAATTGTTGCCTCATACAATATGACTGCCACTTCGAATCCGTCTGGAAGCACTAATGCTCGTAAACTGTAGTTGTATCGTTGAGCTTCGCCGAGAAGCTGGTTTTGATGTTATCTAAGTTCTTGGATTCATTTTTTTTGACATAAACATCATTGCACAAGTCAATAAATCTTCTTGTAGTATTTCCTCGTCCGTTCCAGTTTTCCAGAAAATCATTGAAATCATATGCAAGGTGAAGATAACGAAAAGTGATCAATCTCATAACTCCTATAAGCAATACAAAATAGATAGTTGGGCAAATACGGACTCCATAACACACCAGAGGTGGGATCAGGTGCCTAGGAGGAGTAAGCATCCCCTGTTGACCGGTCACACCCGCCGTGAGCCCTACATCCTGATCAGGTAAACGGAGTTATCCGCAGTCAAAATCAATGTGCCAAGAAAGGCTTAACAATCGGTATGAAACACGTCAGACAGTATTTGACTTAAATACGAGGTTGTATTGACGAACTAGATCGTTATAACGACCATAGAATTTGCGAAAAGCTGACTTCAATCGAGACTGTTGAAACCCCTGTACCATCAACTTGTTTGTCAGTAGCTTACCTCGATTTCAAAAATGACTATACGCAGAACAAGCTCTTGCATGTCGAATGAGTTGAGAAACACCATATGCAGGTGATAATGGAATATTGCTACATATATATGGGAAGTTGACGATGGAGAAGCTGAAATCATCCCGTTTGCCATACAGTTGAGTTGTCAGTTTGCCATTAATGTCTAATTTCAATAAAATATCTAAGTATGAAGCAGAGGTGGACGACTATGTGGTGTCCTTTATTTCGAGCTCACTGGGATATATCAAATCGACATACATGTATGAATGAAAGCTATTATTGTTAATAGACAAAAGTCATCGATATATCTAAATGTCGAATTGAAGGCCACAGCGAGGTTTTTTCTTCTCGCGTAGAAGTTTTTGGATAAATTCTGCTTTATATGAATATAGAAACAGGTCAGCTAACAAAGGAGCACAATTCGTGCTTTGATATTATTTTGAGAAGTGTCAGAGTCTGATTTGGCCTTAAAAGTTTGATTGACATACAGTGTACATCTAAATGTCCTTTTACCACTCATATAATCTTTTGTCAGAATATATAATGTGATAGTCCCGTGGGGATCCAGGGTAGAATAGGTCCTCAGTACCTCCTTGCTTTTTGTATGGGTGATCCTACGGAATGAAACGGCTTCAAAAATAGCCAAATTTCTAGGGGATATTCATATTAAGTAAATGCAAGAATTGCATGTTCCATTGTGATACGAGTAAGTAGTTGATGAGATGTCTGAGGTGGGCAAGAAATTCAGTTAAATAATCCATTTTAATCGCAACAAGCAGTCGAAGTTCAGGCAAGATTTCATGAATTTCTTTGTGTGACACTGCTCTGAGATTCGGAATAGGCATCAGTCCAATTATTCTGCCTCTGATAAAATCTTGGAATTTCATTGACTGAAACTCAATACTACATACAACGATATCCATCGTCGCAAACCACGGTTTCGAGACCACACACGCTCCCTCAAACGGATGATGATGGAGATAATCGATTAGAAGCACCCGACGCTGAACGATACCATGCCTCTTACTAACCTAATATTGTCTATGTCTCCTCCACGTGGTTTACTGACCACACACGTGTACTTCTACGTCATGAGAATACGTATACCCTGCTACTAGCAATTAGTCAGCGCCCGATATGAAGATCATTTTTGAATTTACAGATGATTGAAAAACTAGTTTTATTCCATTGTTGTTGTTGCATCCATTTTTTTTTATTGTACACTTGATAAAGTATCTCAGATTACATGCGTTGCAGTCATTTATTATAGCTGTATATTTGATAAAGCATCAAGAATGAATGTCAGAGCAAATGAATATGCCTTTTCAGAATTAATTATGTATACATGCGTAAAATCATCGCCATATAGACACTTGAAGGGGTAATACGGAAATATATGGGACCTAACAATTGGTATGAAATACATCAGGCAACATTTGATCCATTGACATCTCGATTTTTTTCCTGGTCAGAGTAGGTCCATAGTACCCCTTGCTTGTCGTAAGAGGCGCAGAACAGGTGCTGTACGATAAAAAAAACTCCCTGCTCAAAGGCCGTAAGCGCCGAACATAGGCCCAACATCTGCAGCCCTTCACCGGCAATGGTGACATCTCCATATGAGTGAACAATTCTCGAGCGTTATAAAACATACAACGTACAACTACAGCCATTTTACAAGGCGGTCGTTCTCGAAGTTCTGAAATATATTCCTATAAGATCAAGAGGAAAATAGTGCAAAGATATGAGTTTCATGTTCCTTTTACTCTCTCGTGAGAAAACAAACTGCTCATTTACAAGGCATGATCTTAATTCAATTAAGAAGGCCAATCTCTATTTTGCTTACATAAAAAAATGAATAGAAAGTGGGATGAGATAGACAGAGAAGATACACAGATCAATCACCGCAAAAAATTATCGAAGGGGGGAGTAGTATCCATACTTCAAGTGCCTGTGTTTACAAATGTGTCAGTGGCGATTTTTGACAAAGAACATGCGAAACGGCATCAACTAGAATGTGCACGAGAGAGAATATCCAACGCCATCATCTGGAAGACACTACAACCTATCATGAAATGGCAAATGGAGCGTCGTCTCAGCCCAGTTTTTATCCTAAAATTAATTTTTAAAAACCCTCTAGTAATCCTGGGCAGAGGAGACGACCAAAGTCAGAGAAACAACTCTGTAAACAGTGGTAGAGTTCCTAGACCGGAAATCCGGGTCAACAGACCGGAAAATAATGATCAGCAATGTTCAGCTCCTAGAAATCCGGGTAAACAGACCGGAAAATAATGATCAGCAATGTTCACGTCCTGGAAATCCGGGTAAACAGACCGGAAAATAATGATCAGCAATGTTCACGTCCTGGAAATCCGGGTAAACAGACCGGAAAATAATGATCAGCAATGTTCATCTCCTGGAAATCCGGGTAAACAGACCGGAAAATAATGATCAGCAATGTTCACGTCCTGGAAATCCGGGTAAACAGACCGGAAAATAATGATCAGCAATGTTCACGTCCTGGAAATCCGGGTAAACAGACCGGAAAATAATGATCAGCAATGTTCACGTCCTGGACATCCGGGTAAACAGACCGGAAAACAATGATCAGCAATGTTCACCTCCTGGACATCCGGGTAAACAGACCGGAAAATAATGATCAGCAATGTTCATCTCCTGGAAATCCGGGTAAACAGACCGGAAAATAATGATCAGCAATGTTCACCTCCTGGAAATCCGGGTCAACAGATTGGGCAATATACCTACGAAAGCAAAAAATAATGAAGGCTGAGACAGGGAAGTCTATGGGAAATTTTGGCCGGAGTTTACTGGACTTCGAGTCTGATTTAAAGTATTGCTAAGATCAAAGAAAAAGGTACCACACCATGACACAAATTAAAGATATCACTTTACCCTCAAAAGTACATAAACATGATACCGAATTCTATAAATAACTGATTCAGCAAAATATCTATCATTCGACAAGGATGACAGTCATATTACATCTCAAATACTTACACCAACAGAAAAAGTCTATTAGCTATTTTAATACCTATCGTGCATACTTTGAGCGCCATTATTAGGGACAGTTCAGGTTTCGTATTGAACGTTTGCGATCACACACCGGTTGCCTGATGATCAGTTATGATTTACACAAACATGCAATTCGAGGAGCTAATCACTGACGTTGAAGCAGTCTGCAGAGATTTTTATGAAGGTCCAGTCACCATCCACGGCAGACCTGAGCTATTTACTTAGATTAATTCTAGAAAATAATACATCTATATTTGAAATCAAACTAATCATTGGATATGATATGGTCTCTTAAGTATTTTCCCTCTGGATGCGATATTCGCTAACACCAAATCACCAACATATCGCCTCCTAGCTGTCAGACACACCATGCCGTTATCTGCCTCCTATCCAACAAATACTTAAGGTTATTTAAAGACTTTCATAAATTCAAACAAACCTTATGATCTTTACCCTTACCAAATACTTTATACCATAACAAATGTCACACTTTATTTGCCTTATTGTATACAGATTTTTTGATTTTTTTGTTGTTGTTGATAATTTCATCATTTATTAAAAAGTATACATACTATTTGGGATAAAATATCCTCGGATACTCCCTCTTAATTCTCACCAATGGTGCCAGGGGCCCATTGGATTGAATGTATTTTATTATAATATTATTTTATATAAGGCATATATATAATTTATATGAAAATACATAATATCAAATATTTTTCGAAATCATACAAATATCATATACAACGTTGATGTAGATATATCAACAGTAGAATAACATAGAAATTACTCAAGAAATAATATATAAACAATGTGGTCTATATAAGTAACAAGTAAATTTAAGGATTTGGTTTTATCATTTTGTTCTAGAAAAAATCCAACAACAATGAATTTCATAATATGTTATTCAATAACTTATAACTGAATTCCGCTATCTGTTCGTCTTTCAAATCTTCAATTTTACATTTATAAATGTTTATCCAATTAGAATCACCGAATATTCTGAATTCTTCAGACAGTAATGCCTGAAAACTGGGTTTGCAAAACTTTTTCTCAACTAAATTTTTATAAAAAAGATTACTTGATGTTTTAAGTATATTGGTAAATCCAATAAGGAAGTTAAAATTAGTGACATTTTGTTTATTTACACAGCTTGAATTTGAAAAATCGTGTAGTCCTCGAATTTTTCTCGTGATTGTCATAATAAATTTGTATTCACATAGCCAGTTAGATTTGTCATTAATATTTTAATATTATAGCGGTTTAAAAATTCCATCATCAAATAAATGACTAACATATAAGAAACCAGATCTCGCCCAATTATCGAAGAAAATGGGTTTTCCTTTATATTTCAGATTTGTGTTATTCCATAATGGTTGTTGTAAAATATCATCAGGTAATCTTTTATCAAAGTTAAGTTCGCTTTTACATTCATTAAAGCAACACAACATTTCTTTATAAAATAGTGGTAATTTAGTTTTGTTTAAATTCCCCACATCAGTAGTTGAACATTTTAACATATAGTATATATCAAAGTTAAGTTTTCTACAATAATTATTTAAAATTTCAAGTAAGACTCCCTTTGAATTTAATAATCTCGGTATCCATGCTGCTTTTAATGCTTTTAATTTGCATTCTACATCTACTATTGAAAGACCACCTCTTGTTACATCTCCAACCAACGTGTTTCGTTTGATTCTTTCTTTTTTATCCCAAATGAAATTAAAGATTAATCGTTGTACTTTTTTTATAAAATCTTTATCAGGAAGACATAGAATTGACGATACATATGTTAATTTTGAAATGGCAAGTGTATTTATTATGCATGCTTTGCAGGTGAACTCAGGTGATAATCACTCACTTCGTACGACCAGTAGAAAATATATACAAATCCAAATATATACAAATCCAATTTTGGAAAAAGAAAGAAAAATATCACATATATACACTCACATTGAACATCCCTTAAAGTATGTTCTTGCAAAGAATGTTCAAAGTTCCGAAAAACGGCGACAATTGTCAAAAACACAGGAGCAAGGCGAAAACACGTCTACCCTGTTCTGTGTCACGTGACAGAAAACCTATTGTATACAAATAAATGTATACTAGCGGAAAAAAGAAACTGTGCATTATCTAATCGGGGGAAACAACTGACCAAGGCAAGACATCGACATTCTGTCCCAGTCCTGTATTCTGAATCGCAGATGTCGTCTGCACCACGCTAGTCTAGAGATATGATGATGTTGAAGCAGTTTGGGCGCACCGCTGAACGTCTTGGTCTGATGTTGTACTCGCGCAGACAATTACGCAAGTTCTTGGACTGATTGGTCGAAGTCCAGGAATGCTACCAGCAGTCAAACTTGCTTTCTGGAAACGATATCTCAGGTGCACAAGTCTTATGTGGTTGTCCTGTCGACGCGACGTCACACGAGGACGCCCAGAACGTGGTCGATCCCGAGTGTTACCAGATTGTTGGAAACGTCTCCATAATGACTGGATGGTGTTCCGATGAACTCCAAAGTGTCTTGCTACGATAGTTTGTGCCATTCCAGCTTGAAGCATCCCAACAGCACGATTACGTTGGTTTTAGCTGAGTCGTGGCATGACAGAAGGGTAAATTTTGTCAAAATTAAAGTGCTTTTCTTAACGAATAGTGTCCAAACAAACCTTTTACACTTCTTACTCCAAACAGTATTGGCCAATAAAACTCGTGCGTACGAACACTTCAATAAACAACATGTGTTCACTATCCATGAAAAAGTCCGTGCATCTGAGTTGAGTACTATCCGATATTGTTAAAAAACATCACCTTTATCGATTGTTTAGATTTCATGAATATAAACAATATATACAAATTATACTAAATTTTATAATGCACAGTTTCTTTTTTCCGCTAGTATATGTAATTAGTACTAATTACCCCTAACCCCCTTGTGGCGATTCTTGGTCTTGGCAATTAAGCAATGTGTATAATGGTTATAGATTCATTATTACAACTAATTTACAATGGAAATGCCATATGTGCATTGACACCAGAATAGGTATAGACCAAAAACACATCATTGCCTTACTGAATTGACAAATCCATAAAATTTGAAATTCAAGCAAATTTAAACATTCAAGTTGACGGCAATGATTCAATTTGCGTACAAGTCCAATTCCCCTTAAAATGCAGTAACTGTATTAATTCATTGCAAGATCAATATTCAACCACAACACTTGTAAATAAATCCAGCACATGGATATGCATTCAAAAATATATCAATTACAAAAATGTTGGTAACTTGGATACCGGTGAGCGGCAACCCAAGACCAGACTTGAAATTAAAATTCACAGTCAATGTCAACTGGACATTACAAAATACCAGTAAACAGAAACTGGACGCACATTCCTCCACATGGCGAAAGTGGTCAAATGAATATTTCAAGAGAACACTGAAGCCACCGCCACCACGTGGGGGTAGCGCCAGTTCCTGGTGCCAAGACCTTGCCACTTTTAATACAATTTAGGATAAACCTGAGTCCTGAGGAAACAAACAGTTCCATTGCTGTACAAATCGTATTCGGAAACATGTTATTTCCTACATCTGTCAAATGCACTCCATCTGATAGGAAAAGCAACTCATTTCCAGCCTTTATGTCAGTATATTTAATGTAACAACCACCATTCTTAATTACTTCTAATGCTATAGGCCTCTGCTGGTGGACTGTTAGTTCCCGAGGGTCTCTACAGCCCAGTAGCTAAGTACTTCGTTACTAGCTTGAAAATACGGATGTATATTTAATTGCTGTTATAAAATTTAGAAATTCATTTCAAAATTAAGGATTATCTCCCTCATGCACAGCTCTTATCCTTAGACGAATTTGACTCCACTTTTTGGCACGCTGTTTTTGGCTATAATAGCTCTAAAACTTCATTGTTATTTCGGATTTCAAACATTTCGGTTGAGCATCACTGAAGAGACATTATTTGTCGAAATGCGCATCTGGTGCATCAAAATTGGTACCATATAAGTTTTACATAGAGTTGTTCAACCTCTTTAGAGCCTTGTTCATTGGTTCCATATGATCAGAATACTGCCATTTATTTCTAGGTAGTAACTGTGACCAGATCAACTTTGTCTAAGGTAGCAACAACTAAATACGACCAAGAGTCCTTTTCATTTGCTGAATCAAGTCCTTTAATGTGCCATTCCCAATATCATTAGCCCAACAGTGTAAAATCAAATAACGAGGTACATCATTAACCTTCATATTAAACGACTTGATTTTGCTGTATATTTCGCCCCAAACCATGCCACCTTTACCCTGCCACCATATGCGACATCCAATTCTTTGCAGGCCTAAGTTGACACCATCTGGTCTACCTCTAGCAGCAATGAAAGCCCTCTTTACAATTGATGATCCTACACACCAAATCAGACAATCTGAAATGACTTGGTTTATGTTAGACTATACCTGGCAAAATTAAATTAAGTTGCATGAAAGCATATGTTAACAGGATGTAATAGAATTATTTCCTAATGTATGTTTGGTATGCATTGGACTTTCATCTGCCAGCTCGACATATGTCATCTTCTGACAAAGCCAACATAGCAGCGGTGGTTGCTGCCCCAATTCGAAAAGAATGAGATTTGAACTTACTGGAATCAAGACCTGAAGCTCTAGTAGCTTTATGCAATTCTGCTGTAAACTGCATCCTGGCAAGGGGCTGACCGCCAAAATGACAGAATAAAATGCCAGGGACTTTTAAAGGTTTTTCATTCAAATAATTTTATATAATACTGACTGGTTTGATACTATATTGGAATTTATTGTTTTCAATAATGATGATTTCCCCCTTCGCCATCTTGATCTGTTTTAGAATGTTTTAGTAATATTCTTAATTTGCTTTGTTTTGGTAAGAATTCTAAGTCCTGAAAGCTGACTGTATGGTTGGTATATTGATAACTACCTCCTCTGAACTCCCCCACTCTGAAAAACCCCAAAAAGGCCATGGAATATGCAGCCGTAAAAAGCTTAACTTCATAGTGATTGAAACAAACAACTGGTAAAATGGGTAATATTTTCTCCAATACATCTAAAGTAATCTTGAATCATGGGTGCTAGCCTTTCTCCTATAACCTTCCAACATTTTTCTAACCAAGAAATTTTGAGTTAGATCCAAATGATTGCATAGCTTTAAATGGTATGATATTCCAGCAACATATAATTTTGCTGTCTTTTGTGCAAGATTTCTAACTGACATAAAAGCTATAAACTGGACAGTGTAATCTAATGGTGGTGGCCATATCTTTTCTAACTCAAAATGAGATAGAAAATCTTCGAAACACTTCATTCCCTGACTATATGAGGCTTGTTTACTTTGAGCAGTGGCACTTTTAGTAAAAGATTTACTTCACTCCTAACATCGCTATGTGAAATTCTACGGGTATAAGCTCTGAGTCCTGGTCTGCTTGTGGTGCCAAGGTGCGGAATTTCTTAAATTGTTTCCGAGATAAAGCATCAGCTATGCTGTTTACCTTATCAAAAATGTGTTGTGCTTTGAACATGATATTATTCTCCAACAACAAAAGAACACTTTTTCTGACCAACATCATTATCCTCTTGGATTTTTAAGTTGTTTATTAATGATAGACACTAAAGCACGATTGTCAGTATACACAATTATTTTTTGGTATTGAAACAACTTGTGACCCTACAAAGAAATAGACAGCAGAATAGGTATTAATTCCAAGAATGACTGTCTAGAATGTCGGGGGTATGTAACGGGAAGATACGAAAACACTTCTGCTCTATACAGTGTTTATTTGAACTTTGAAGTAAAACTGTAGTAGATGCTATTCACATGACGTTGTAGTAACGTATATGACGTCATACTACTATAAAGTCGTAGTGCGACATATAATATAAGTGTGTATAGATCTCTATGATCATAAATAAGGATAACTAAACTGTCCGAGTTTCACGACAATGACATTTCTTTAAATTTTTCCTCTCCCCAGTCTGTGGACCGTGGCCAAAAAACACCAATGACCATTACAATAAGCCCCACAACCTAGAGACTTATTCCCTGAACTATCTGTATACAAATTTATGTTCTGATTGCTTATCCATTCTTTGTCATGTATCAGTCTGACCCCATTTAAAATTTTCTAAGAAATAAAGCCACATTCTGATGTCTTTCTTAAACTCCTCAGTAATCTTAATATGATGGTGGGATTTTTTATGCCGCTTGTTGCATCATAAAACCTCCTATTAAATACCCTAGCATTAGGTACATCCTTACTGGAAAAATTAAGACTACCTACCAAGCTCTTAATTTCTTTAAGCTGAAAAGATCAATGGAGGAAAGTAGAAAACTTCTCAAATAGACAGCATGAAATAGCACAGCCCATTGGCGGACACTTGTCGATGTAAATAATAATTTTCCTCAAACTTAAACCCTAACAAATCAAAGTCTCCAGGAAGAATGATTAATAATCTAAATGGTGACTTTATGTCCATTTTTGCCAACTGTGTTCCTTTCCCTATTTTAACTACTACTTTCAGAGCCTGGTCTAATTATGCATATACTACGGAACACCTATCCGGGTCAATAAAATGATTAACACCCTGATTTTCTGGAAAAGACAAACGAGTGATTGGTCTCCATTTTCCATCTGCTTTTGGTACTAGCCCAATAGGTGAAACTCTTCAATTAGCAATAGGTTTACTGTCAAATGGCCCAGATATTCGACCTAGTTCTACTTCACTTTGTATTTTATTTTGTTTCCTCAAGATGATCACTGACAGACTTGAGATTTTTTTTATTCTCGCCCTATTCGGGGACCCTCATAACCTAATCAAAAACCAAACTGAAAACCATCAGCAAATTCCTTTGCAATATTTTGGTCAGCATAGTTTTCAACCACTTATTAATTTGCCGATTTTGATAGGTGTTTTACCTAAACTTCAAACATTAGAAGGATCCCTTATTTTCCCTATTTTGATACATCCCCCTTCCTCTCGAGCTGTAATAATGGGCTGTGTTTGATCTCCCTTGGGCACGAAAATTCTAAGGGCTCCCAAATTCCCTTTGAGGTGGACCCCGTTCCTTATTAGAACATAGTGCATAAGAATGACTACCATTGCATTTGATGCAAGAATGAAGGTAGTCACAGGGAGTTTTGAATCAGGACCCCTGATAATTTATGTGTTACACTTTCTAAACTGACCCTGGTTAGTTGGAACAGCAGTCATGTCCTTTGTGTTAATATTTACAACATACAAAAGCCAGAGTTCAGAGTCCACTTCACTCCAAGAACCGGTAGGACGCGTAGCCATTTTCAGCTTAAACTGTTGGTCATTGTCACAATTTGTGATAATGGCATGGAAATAATCAGGTCCAGTCCAAAGACTATTTCTACCTACGTAGCTACTTATAGCTACCTAGGTATTTAAACCTACTCCAGGTAGTTATTTTACCTACTTTTTCCTTTACTTACATTTCATGGCCAAACGGAGGAACTGCGCAATATGGTGTGTACCATATTTCTTGATTCACGTACTCTGACAATGAATACCACAAAAGTATTGGACAAAAAATGATCACTTTCTAACCTTTCAAATTTGCATCAATAACTACATCCAGTTCCATTTTCTAGGAGCCTTGTATCAAAGCTACGTGATAAGAAGTCTAGAATGTCTTACAAATATGTATTAATTTTAAAGTTTACCTTCATGCATTTTTACATTAAAGGCTTTTGGACGATTTTCCATGCTTTCCTCTACATTCTCCACCGTCGTAAAGTATTCAGATACGCTCCGAATTTTGTCGTGCACATGCATAACATGATACATAAAACAACTGACCTGTTTAAAAGATGCACCTTAATTATTACTTATTCATATTTTTAAAAACAGGCTAAAGTAGGTAGAAGTAGCTACTTAGGTTTAAATACCTAGGTAGCTATTAATAACTACGTAGGCAGAAATAGTCTTTGGACTGGACCTGATAATCCCTCGCTGCAAACCGCTCTTTGAAGAAAGATAGAGTATGTGCAAATAAGTTTATTATCGTGCTCACTAATTTAGCAAGTAACATCTACACTCATACACACGCATGCACACAACAACACTCATACAAACAAAAACAACAACAAAATATAACAAAACAAAAATTATGAATTTACAGACGATTACACGTGTACCCGACCAAAGCTAAATGTTAAGTTATGTTGCCTTATGTAGGAAAACCAGCAGACTTGTCTCTTGAATTCGAAAAAGGCTACACAGGATGGCGAAACAAAATACGTTGACTAAAGAGCTACTACACTTTACACAACAGTCAGTTGGCTGTCTTCAGACACGTGGTGACACTTTGTCCATCACTAGCTCAACGTTTCTGTAGCCGTGAACGTATTTCCTGTATTTCTATAGGTCGTTCTCCAACACTGTTCATCAAATATCTCAGAATGCCATAATATACATGTTGCGAGCACCTGCTGGAGCCATACAATACACACAGTTGGTCACCTATAATTACACAGTAACAGTCGGGGGTTTTGCGTATACACTATATACACCGAAAACTTGCATATGTCGGGTATATTGTGTAATACAAATAAACTGGTTACATAAATTTTAAAAAGTGACAAAATTTCCTAACGTAAACAAAAATAAACAGTTCACACTTACCGCTGTCGAAATGCTCAAAATTGTGTTCTCACTTTCCACACAGGAACATAATTCGAACACCCGTACTAAATGTACATACATGCAGGCCCAGTAAACCACACAGGTAAAACTCTTGACCAATAGGTAGATAATATGTGTATCTATATATTGGTGTAATAAAAAATGCCAACGCACACGCGCATGCGCGTGCATCGTCTTTCAAGAGTCATTTTCACACTTTTGGCGGACACACCTTCCCACTTCCACGGCCTGATCAGAACTAACACGTAAGCATTCACAAACCGGTCTGACAACCGTGACCAGCTATCCGTAACGACTATATGGTGGGAACAAACTATGGAATGTCATAACAAACATAAAACAAACTCAAATTGTGACAGTCATAATCCTTAAAACCCTGATTTGAACACCTACTAGCTGCCAATCTAACATCTCTCATATATTTCAGCAATTCCAAATTTTTTAGCTGAATGTGCTTCCAAATAAACACTAGAGAAAATGAGAAAAGCATCAGCACATTGCTCAATAGTATTGATCTTCCTACTAGATTTTTCAGTAATTCGCCATTAAAAAGTACTAGGGTTTGTTTCTGAGGCTCATTGTAATTTATGAGCATCTTGTCTAATTCAACATATTCCCCCCTTAAAATTTTATTTTTCAATTCTTGGGACACATTGAGGTCTAAACTATTTTTATAGCTGACAATTGAGCTTGTAAAGTTAGCCCCACCATAGCCTAGAGTGGGTAGACTTGTTTTTCAACAGATATTTCAAATGAATCATTTACCATGTGTTCAAAATATTCTTGCATGGGTTTTTAATCTCCAGATTGTCCTTGCGCTTCAAATTGTTCTCACGCTCTGTCATGTTATTCCAAAAAATATGGATATTTCGAAATGGAAAGGCAACAAACTCCAATGCCATTCTCCATTTTACAAGGTGATCATTCTCAAAGTTCTGAAATATTCCCTATAAGCTCAAGAGGAAAACAGTGCATGGATATGAGTTCCTCTATTCTCTTGAGAAAATGAATTTGCTTATTTAAAGGGCATTTTAAACGACATGTACATGCTTCTTTTGGATTTAATAAATCATCTATGGACTCTTACATCCTGTTTTACCATTACTGAATTATCACTACTAATTGAATTACCATCTCTGTACTGTTTTAAGCTCACCTGAGTTAAGCTTTTCGCAATCCACGCCACTGTCTTTTAGTACTGTCAGTACTTTGATTTTACCTTATGTACGTCCGTTTATTTCTATTTGTCTTCAAATATTTTTATTCATGTAAATGCTTTTAAAAATATTCCTTGTATTTTCATGAACATTCTTATCACGTTTATTATGTAGCTAATATTCTTATGATTTTTAACTTAGTTATTGTACTTTCAACTTTTAAAGTTGCCAATGAATAAATATCTATAACACATGTTTGTTGCAAACTAGTTCAATCCGGTTTTCTAGTACTACCTGTCAGCATTATCATTACCAAATATGGGGCGTCATCAAGGTCAAAGGTTACAGTGGCTGGAACAGATTGTTTAGCGTAACAAATGGATAAACCATAAGATATTTTTAGAACTTAATTCTAGTTTATATTTCAAAAAAATATATGAAAATATACATATAAACAAAATGTCTTTCTTTGTTGTTTCATTGGGTGATGAAAAAATTTCATAACCCGCTTACGCGATAAGATATTTTGTGAATAAAGGCCCAGGCCTAGGAAGAGTAAACATCCCCAGTTGAGAGGTCACACCCGCCATGAGCCCTACATCTTGATAAGGTAAACTGAGTAACCTGTAGTCAAAATCAGTATGTATACAGATTAACAATTGATATGAAACAAGTCAGACAGCATTCAAGCCAGTGATAACTTGCAATTGCAAAGTTTAATTAAAATTTACTAGTATTACATGTACGAAATCTTCTTGTAACTTTTTGCCCATGGTCATTTTGTCTGCGACTTTTTGCCCATGGTCATTTTGTCTGCGACTTTTTGTCCTGTGACTTTTTTGTCTGTGATTTTGTCCTGTGACTTTTTGTCCTATATTCATCTCCATACTTTTAGCATTATGTATACTGATGGAGTTAACAGTTTCAATATTTATTCGTAAACTGCATTATATATGAACAGATATTTGAATTATTAAAAAGTGTTATACCAACAGTTTTTAACAATCCTATAGCACCGTCTCTTGTTACCCTCTGCGGCAGATTATAATCCACAGACAGTCTGATTAAGATCCCATACTCATTATAATATCGTTATGATAATGAGTATGGGGTCTGATTTTAATCAGACTAGCAGAGGGCTAAATGTTCATTATAATCACGCAAACACATTGCCTCCTTGATGTCAAGAAGTAAAGATTTTCTAAGATTCAATGTATCCAGGGGTCATATAAAGATATTGCTTATTATAATCAAGCCAACAATGTTTCTGTTTGATGTCCAGAAGTAAGATTTTCTAAAGCTATATATGACCAAGTTAGCCCCACCCTAGGGTTTGAACCCAGAGGTCATAAATTTCTATTTTGGTGTAGCATTATGATTAAATTAGCCCCATCCTGAGGCATGAACCCTGCATAAAGTCATAAATTTCCACTTTGGTGTAAGGAGCATTGCTCATTATTATCAAGTCAACAGTGTCACTGTTTGATGTCCAGAAATAAAGAAGATTTTCTAAGATATAATGCATTTTCAGTATATGGCCAACTTAATCCCACTTTGGGGTCTGAGCCCAGGGTCATGAATATCACAATTTTGGTAAAGGGACCATTGCTTATCATATTTATGCTAATAGTTTGACTGCTTGATGTCCAGGAATAAAGGAGATTTTTAAAAATTTAGATTTTGTTCCCCTTGACCTATAAATCATCTATGGGTCATGGGGAACAAAATTTAAATCTTTAAAAATCTCCTTTACTCCTGGACATCAAGCAGTCAAACTATTTAAAATTGGTTCCGCATTCTAGAGAAGAAGCTAAAAATGTTCATAAGTTTACAACAGATACAAGACGGACAAAAACAGAGCATATGTACCTTTTAATGAAATTGAGTTTTGATGGATCTAAAACACGAACATCTATTGAATATGCATGCCCATTGTATTGAAATTTGTACCGTTAATATAACATCTGAAAAATCAGCACATGATAATTTGTAATTTTGGTAGCTGTGTTCAGTAAATGTCTCAGGCCCACACTTAGTACATGAAAAGTTCTCCATATGGCTGTCCCACTTGGGAGTACATATGTAGGTTACACAGAATCCACACATATGGGCTGCAGTTTAATTTCCACATGAATGTTCATTCAGATAAAGAATTTTCAATCACACTTTCCTAGTAAATTCAAAGATGACTGAATGAGCATCACCTGCTTGATATCCGACTATGCCATACCTAGATTTGAAAATAACGAGAAGATACTACATGTACATCAAATGATACTATAGATATAACTTAGGTGATCCTAATTAGTAACATGGTAAAACCTAGTCCGAAATATCTGACGTTTTCCTGGCTTTTTTATGATTTTGATATTTACCATGCCAGGAAAACGTCAGAACCGGTGCCATTACGTAAACTGGATTTCGCCGCCTCCACCTGGAGGCAGCATTCTCGGGCCAATTTTAAATACTTGCGAGTCGAATTCAATACTAAAGTCATAATGTAATAGAGTGAAATTTTACATGTTTTTAATACTGTATTTCAGGGATTTCATTTATTGAAAATAAATTGCTTTAATTCAATTTCTTTACAGAGTTTTGAAATTTGATATGAGAATAAAGTTTTATCCAATTGAAATCATTATTATAACTATGACTTGTGTTTGTCTTGTTATTTCATTACTTATTAAATTTTACTGCTTACCATGCAGAACAGGTTTTTCTTTAGGATAATTGTTACTATTTATACAAAGTAGATCACTCTAGTTTGGTCACATGGTTTTTAGGAAGGAAATTTCTTTTGAGGACAGGTATTCTTGTTTTCATGCTTAAGTGACACAGAAGGGTTATTGGATAAAAGTTTGATATAGTAGCTTGTTCTTTACTAGTTGATTGATTTACTGGATGGAGATTTATTCTATTTGAGCAGAACAGCAACACATACTATAAAGTAGGAGGATTGCTTTATATTTGCACCGACCTTTGCACCTCATGGGAGGGTCATGCAACACTAATGTTTAGGTACATCGCCACAATAAAGATACAACCCACAACATGAGTTCGTGTTATTATTACACCCGGTTACAATAACTAATCAATAAAACGATGCTTCTTGTACTTACTAATATCGATTTTATGGGTTCTTTCATCACATAAACAGTCTCTTGAAAACATTTTAACAAACTGTCGAGCTTTGTTTTGAGTTACGATCACCGCTTCACCGGTTCTGATGTTTTCCTGGCACGGTAAATATCAAAATCATAAATAAGCCAGGAAAACGTCAGATATTTCGGACTAGGTAAAACCTAGCACAGAATGTACCTGTTTGTTTCATAACTACATTATTTAAAAAATCAAATAATGAAAGCAGTTTGAGATTTAATACAAACAAATGACAAGTTCATTAATTCTCCAATGCCTTTCATAATTCAACTATAGCCTCATTTTAGTATTTATGAACTTGATAGATATTAAACATTTTGATATAAACTTGAGCTCTACATTTAACAATTTTATTCAATTTTCTGGCACTGAAAAACATTGCATGTGTAAATCAATTTTCATACATAATGATATCCATGCACCTTACCCAAGCTTACACAGTATAAAACAATTAAATGGTTTCTGGATCTCAAATATCAGGAGTTTTAAGGTCTTGATTTCAAGGGCCTGGGCCTTTCCAATTGGGAAAAATAGTGACATTTGCTTGAAATTGGGAAAAATGTTTCATATAAAGAAGTAGGAAAAAAACCAATCCAGAGTGCATTAACTGGACTCGATCATTCTGACTTTCAATTTGGTCAAAGCTTACCTCATTCAAATAAGCAGAGGCCAAAAAATTGGGTTTACTTAACAATTTTGAAGCAGAAATTGAAATCTGTGGGCCTGTGAAGAAGATTTTAGAACAATTAGGCTACCCTGCTTGATTTATTTTCAGTGTTTGGGAATTTCAAAGCAAAAACTGACGAAAATACCTGATTTTTAGCATTGCGAATGGGGCCTTAATATTTTGGCCCCCTACAGACCCTAAAAAAATTCCTGAATACTGTTTGAAATTCAGCAATGAAAATTCACATGAAGAGTCTCCATTACATAAGAATGACCCCTGTTGTTTTAGGTCAGGTATCACTGTCACCCAGTCACGTACTATAAGAAGTGGTCACTTCTATGGGATCAAGACGAGGCTCAACATGTTGAAATAGAAACCAATATATTTTTTCCTCTGTTCAAAAGTTCATCAGAGATTCTGGAAGATTTACTGTTCTTACTACCTTACACCATGCTTTATTTAAATAGCTAACCTATAATACATGTATATATTTATTTATTTTAATTAATGTAATTAAGAAATGATTTTGTCTATTTATGATATCAATTAGTGTCTTGACAGTTGTATTTAAGGTGAGAACCTTGTAAGTTGAAAGAACTTGTGTTTAAACCATTTGTATATTATGCACTTATACAATGAAATAAATTTATGTTCAAATCAAATCAAGAAATGGTTTCGAAATATCTCAAATGCTGTTAAAGGTTTAACATGAAACTTTACATGAACATACAGTCTCTATATGTCTTAAGGATGACCATTATTGTTTTGAATTAAAGATGAAGGTCAGAGGATCACAATTTGTAAAATATTGTTTCTGAAGTGTGTTAAGGAGGATTCGATCCTATTGAATTTGGGTCAAAAGGTAAACAATCATATAGTACAAAATCATTTGCGGATGATATTGTAATTTATCATCATTTAAAATTCAGCAGTAAAATTGTGTGTGATGGACCAGTCACAAAGGGATGACCATTATATGCCGAATTCTATTTAAAATAATACTGTCGTGGTGGATCTACAAAATGGCTATTGCCACCGAACCAATGTCAATCTGACCGATTGACAATCCTGTTTGACAGGTCTCTATTCTCGGACGCATACAAAGACATCACTATAATTAAAGGAAACAAACTAAATTTTTATCAATTTAGGCCTTTACTACTTTATCTAAATATTTTCAAGTTCAAAGCAAAATTAGTGCAAGATCTGAATACTTTGCACACATTACATGAACTCATCAATGTTCATCAATGTTAACATAATCTCTGTAGCATAGTTCTTACTTGAGTGGCTGCCCTGTGAACTATGGTATGACGCAATGCCAATCTATTGACATCTCTATCGTAACCTCCTCCAATGACTGTAGCCACTGGGATACCACGTGATACACAGGAGTCAATTACAAACCAATCTCTCTGGAATAACCCTACACATGTATAAAAAAAAAAAACATTTGTCATGATACTCCTAACATTGACCAGCATACAAAATAAAGGCAGATGATAGACAGCAAACAAGAAATGTTTGTAAAAGATATATGCCCCCCCCTCACCCACCCATGGTGCAAAATTGAAAAAGGTTATACATGTACATATGCATCATTTAATTGATAGTAGTGCCAAATCAATTCAAGACATAGAGCAGACAATATTCCTACATCAAGAGTGGATTGACAATGTAGCCTAAAATCAAATGGGGTCATCTACTCCCAATGATGTACCAGTGTACCAAGTTTGGTGTCAATCACAAATGATTCTTAAAATATAGGAGACAATATATTACTATGTCCAATTTGATCTTTGACCTTTGACCATATGAATCCAAATTCCATAGGGGCCATCTACTCCTTATTATGTACCAGTGTACCAAGTTTAATGTCTTTCAAGCAAAGGGTTCTCAAGATATTGATCAGACAGTATCTTCCTACATGTATATGATTTGAGCTGAAAATTTTCAAATTTTATTTTTCCATTTTTATTGTTTACAATGCTTAACTAAAATATTTCTAATGGTCAACCAAAATTATCAGTTGTTGAGTTGCAAGTGAGAATTGTAGCACTCACAATTCTTTGTTATGTAAACAAGGCTTGTGCCTTGTTTTTGTTTACATATAGATTGCTTAATAGAAAATACAAATGTAGCATGTTTAAACCAAGATGAGACGTGCCAAACACTTGGAACTATTAAATTGTGTTCAGAATTAACTTGTAAATTGATAAAATCTGCTTTAAAGGCAACTTTTACTAGCATATTTAACCTACATGTATGTAAACGGAAACACAGCACGAGCCTTGTTTACATAACAAAGAATATGAAAGATCAATATTCATAACTTCAAATTTATATTCATCCCATTTCCTACCATAACAAGAGGCCCACAGGCCTTATCGGTCACCTGAATACTAGTGAAAAGTATCACTACTTCCATGGGCTATTAAATCTAGAAAAAAATTCCTGTTCTGAATATCTAAGCTAATAATTAAATTCTAATGTTTAGCAACAGTATAAAACAAGATGTGTTTTTAAAACTTCACTGCCTTCAAAAGTGCAAACACTGATGAAAGGTTTTAAATAATTATGTGTATTAACATTAAAACATCAAAAGATATGACTAACTAATTTGGTCTCATCCTAATGTCATAACCCTGGGTTTTGATTGAAATACACCATTTTTTTGTAAATCCTTTTCTGCGATTCCTAAGTATGCATTTAGATTTTATACAGTATCAGCAAACTTACACATAAATACTATATACTAAGTTTGGCCCCACCCTGGGGTCAGAATCCTTACTCTGGGGATCATCAAATTTACAATTTTGATAAAAGACTACCTGCTCTATCCATTTAGTTTCAATTTAGTATCAATAGCATTAAAGAAGATGTTATTTAAGTGTTTTACACATAAACACTAAATAGCAAGTTTGCCCCCCCCCCCTGGGGTTAGAACCCCTACCCCAGGGATCATGAAATTTACAATTTTGGTAGACTGAGGCCTTCCTGCTCTCCATCACCATGCATTTAGTTTTTCTTACACATGTGCGGTTCTTGAGAAGAAGATTTTTTAAAATTGATCAATTTTGGGCAGTTTTTGCCCCACACCTAAGGCCCCAGGGGTCGCGGGTACGTTAAGGCAGGTTATGAAAATCTTTACTGGGATAAAATCCGCGAAACAATGTGATGTCATAATTGAAATAAGTATATCACTAAGTATAATATCAAATCCCGATTTTATTTTCATGTAAGTTTTATTTATGCATGAAATAAACCATGCAGCTACTAAGATCCAAAGAAATATGGAATGTTATACTGCTGTCGTGTAATTTCTGTCTGATCAATATGAAAGTAAACTGATGACATCATAACTATACATCGAGTAACGTCACATGTGTAGAGAATTTATTAAAATGTGTCATGTAAATATCAACAAAATGTGGAGTATTTGAAATATATGACATGGGATATATGGAATATATATGGGAAACACTGAGAATTTATTGATATTATGAAGGTATGTTGATTTCATTCATTGACAACTTTGTTTAATGGGGAAAACATTCCATTTAGCATGTCGATCCGATTTTCCACTGTCACACACTGAAATAAAACTGCAAAAGTAGCACACTACGCTGTATACTTTAAGATACATTTTATACACAGCAATTACTGATAGAATGAATCGTCTGTTAAGAAAACTTTCAAAGAAAACTGCATAGCATCAGTGCAAAATGTCAAACATGGGCTAGATGGTTTCATGTTTAAATGTTTAATAATTATTTCTTACTGAAAGTGGTAGGATTTTATCAGTAATTCTGATCAAATATGGGTCTTTTACCATCATTATCGCCAGTTAGACCGATATTTAAATCCTGGGGTAGTGTGCTACTTTTCCATTTTTATTAAGGTACATCAGTGATCTATTTATAACAGTCATGCAATGACGTCATACGAAAGCGCATGTTTGTCATGCTGTTATGATACAAAATGTTCTCATGTAAACAACCAAATTAGTTTTTAAGAGTTAGTAGCTCCCTCTCTCTGTGTAAGACAGATTTTAAAAATTATGCAGTATACGTGCATAAATGAAGCATGACCTGCCTTAACATACCCGCGGTGCAGGAATCCTGAAATTTACAATCTATGTCCCCCTTGTTCCAAAGATGCTTCATACCAAATATGAAAAGAATTGGAAGGATAGTTATCAAGAAGAAGTTAAAAATGTTTATTGTTCACACAATTAATAACTGATCATTTTGGCCCCACCCTGATACCAAAACCCCTACCCCTGGAATAATCAAATTTACAATTTTGGTAAAGGACTACCTCTTCTTTCTAAATATCTCTTTACTTTCAATTTAGTATCAATAGCATTAAAGAAGATGTATTTTAAGTGTTTTACACATAAACACTATATAACAAGATTTGCCTCGCCCTGGGGTCAGAACCCCTACCCCGGGGATCATGAAATTTACAATTTTGGTAGAGGCTTTCCTGCTCTACATCACCATGCATTTAGTTTTTCTTACATGTGTGTGGTTCTTGAGAAGAAGATTTTTGAAAATTGGTCAATATTGGGCAGTTTTTGCCCCACCCCTAGGGCCCCATGCAGGAGTGCTGGAGTCCTGAAATTTACAATTCATGTCCCCCTTGTCCCAATGATGCTTCATACTAAATTTGAAAAGAATTGGACTGGTAGTTATTAAGAAGAAGTTAACAATGTTCAATTGTTAACACATGACGGACGAAAACCAATTGCAATTGCAAAAACTGCCCAATATTGACCAATTTTCAAAAATCTTCTTCTCAAGAACCACACACATGTAAGAAAAACTAAATGCATGGTGATGTAGAGCAGGAAAGCCTCTACCAAAAGTCCAAAAAACTGATTTGCAGGACTGAAGGACAGACAGACGGACAAACGGATGGAGCGCAAACCTAAAGTCCCCTTCGACTTCATCAGTAGGGGACTAAAAATATATAATCCACAAACATGGGTTATACAAACATTTTCCGCAATGATTGTGGCCTTCATATCCCATTTAACAAACCAAAAAATGTATTTTATTAACTAAATGATGCATATCTATGTTAGCAAGTTTGAAGTCACAAGCTGCGTGCTGTCAATTGTAACCTACTTTTGGTGTGTGCCACACCTTCCTCTCAAAATGCATCAACTGACTAATTTTGATGGTCCTATGCCTCACAGTGTGCAAGATCTGATCCAGACATGATTTGTAGGGGTGGGACGATACCCTTTCTAGCTCATCCGATATGTATCATGATACTTGACACACGATACAATACATATCACGATACTTTGCATATCAATAAAAACTAGAAAATAGGATTTCAAATTTATTCAGTTAAAAAAATACAGAAAAAATATCACTCGGTTCAGATAGTTACTTGACTAGAAGAAACTGAATATCACAATGCTCCAAAAACTTTAAAAATTTGATGTTTCTTACACCGTTTTCATTTCATGAACTGACAAGCCAAACCTCTCCCATACCCCTGACTTGCTTCCAGGCAGTTTTGTTAATGTTATGCAGTCCGCCATGTTTTTTTTGTTGTTGTTTTCATTTTCTGCTAGGCGGACTAAACATACCCGACTTGTGAGGTTCGGATATTTTTGGAAAATGCTATGATGGGTATCGTCATTTAATAGACATTGTATCAATCTGTACATATCGTCAAGATGAGTATCACGATGCATCAGTGCACCGATGGATCATCCCACCTCTAATAATTTGAATATATATAGCCATTAAATTCTAAGGAACCACAATGACACTTTACACACATACAACTGACCAAGTTTGATTGTCCTAAGTCTCACACTTCACAGTGTGAAGGATGTCCCAGACACAAAAAACCGTTAACAGATGGACAGACAGGATAGCTATACCATAATACAGCTCATCAAAAGATGTGCCCGGGGAAAATGAAAAGCATAGCTGTAAGGCACATAATAATACAGCCCATCAAAAGATGGGCCCGGGGAAAATGAAAGGCATAGCTGTAAGGCACATCATAATACAGCCCGTCAAAAGATGGGCCCGGGGAAAATGAAAAGCATAGCTGTAAGGCACATCATAATACAGCCCATCAAAAGATGGGCCCGGGTAAAATGAAAAGCAGAGCTGTAAGGCACATCATAATACAGCCCGTCAAAAGATGGGCCCGGGGAAAATGAAAAGCATAGCTGTAAGGCACATCATAATACAGCCCATCAAAAGATGTGCCCGGGGAAAATGAAAAGCATAGCTGTAAGGCACATCATAATACAGCCCATCAAAAGATGGGCCCGGGTAAAATGAAAAGCATAGCTGTAAGGCACATCATAATACAGCTCGTCAAAAGATGGGCCCGGGGAAAATGAAAAGCATAGCTGTAAGGCACATCATAATACAGCCCGTCAAAAGATGGGCCTGCATAAAATGAAAAGCATAGCTGTAAGACACATCATAATACAGCCCGTCAAAAGATGGGCCCGGGGAAAATGAAAAGCATAGCTGTAAGACACATCATAATACAGCCCGTCAAAAGATGGGCCCGGGGAAAATGAAAAGCATAGCTGTAAGGCACATCATAATACAGCTCGTCAAAAGATGGGCCCGGGGAAAATGAAAAGCATAGCTGTAAGGCACATCATAATACAGCCCATCAAAAGATGTGCCCAGGGAAAATGAAAAGCATAGCTGTAAGGCACATCATAATACAGCTCGTCAAAAGATGGGCCCGGGGAAAATGAAAAGCATAGCTGTAAGGCACATCATAATACAGCCCGTCAAAAGATGGGCCTGCATAAAATGAAAAGCATAGCTGTAAGGCACATCATAATACAGCTCATCAAAAGATGGGCCCGGGGAAAATGAAAAGCATAGCTGTAAGGCACATCATAATACAGCCCGTCAAAAGATGGGCCTGCATAAAATGAAAAGCATAGCTGTAAGGCACATCATAATACAGCCCGTCAAAAGATGGGCCTGCATAAAATGAAAAGCATAGCTGTAAGACACATCATAATACAGCCCGTCAAAAGATGGGCCTGCATAAAATAAAAAGTAGAGCTGCAAGACACATCTTTGATAAAATAAAAGAAATGCCAGACATTAATTGATAATACTTGAGCCAACTCCATGATGAATAATCTATTTACAAAATACCTTTATCTGTAAGATTAAGCTTTCCTAGTTCGTCTTTTTCATGTGGATCAACACCAGCATCATACAGAACAAGGTCTGGCTTAAAACTGTCTAACAGCCAAGGGAGGTAGGACTGCAAGTGCTCCAAGTAATCTTTGTCCTGAACATGAAACATATCATTCATGTTTGGGAAATACATTTCAATGCATTTTTTTTTATATAACTCTAGAGAAAGGGTTATGATTTGGAAAGCACTGCAGCCCCACAGGAATGTAATATTTTTAAGCAAAGAAAATAAGATAGGTGTAAGACATTCTTTATGATGAATTTTCACTGAAGATTTCTGGGTGTCTAAAAAGTTACTACTTTCCTACTTTAAGCCTCTTCATTTTGATGGTGAACTAAATTCGTGGTACAGGTATAAGAACCAATATGGCACCCTCTAATATCGTTAGGAAAAATTCACAATGTAATCTTCTAAGTTCGAATAGTCTGTATAACTATGCTTGGTTATTACAAATCTGTACTTAGTCGTGCATTATGACAACTCAGTGATAAATTAATATACCCTTTGCAGAACCGAATAACAATAAACTTCTTCTAATGCTAGTACTAATACTTTAAAATAAGCATGTATTTGACTTTTATTACTATAATTTTCATTTTTCATACCAACAAGTTTTGTAGATAATTTTAATGCCACCATTGGTTCTAATTATCTCATTTTTGTATGTTAGAACTATTAAGGGAATAAAACCTACTCCTGTCCATATCACATTTCATAACAATCACCACTTCAGGCCTCACCGTTTGATATTAGGTACAATCAGGTTAATGTGGAATATGGGATATAGAAAGGGGGATATATTATTCTTCTTTTCATTCAAAAATGAACAAAATTTTGTTCGTGTACAGGTGTATCTATTTCATTGTAAAATTTTGTTCGTGTACAGGTGTATCTATTTCATTGTAAAATTTTGTTCGTGTACAGGTGTATCTATTTCATTGTGTCTTGTGTCACGTGTACAGGTGTATCTATTTCATTGTGTCTTGTGTCATGTGTACAGGTGTATCTATTTCATTGTGTCTTGTGTCATGTGTACAGGTGTATCTATTTCATTGTGTCTTGTGTCATGTGTACAGGTGTATCTATTTCATTGTGTCTTGTGTCATGTGTACAGGTGTATCTATTTCATTGTGTCTTGTGTCATGTGTACAGGTGTATCTATTTCATTTTGTCTTGTGTCATGTGTACAGGTGTATCTATTTCATTGTGTCTTGTGTCATGTGTACAGGTGTATCTATTTCATTGTGTCTTGTGTCACGTGTACAGGTGTATCTATTTCATTGTGTCTTGTGTCACGTGTACAGGTGTATCTATTTCATTGTGTCTTGTGTCATGTGTACAGGTGTATCTATTTCATTGTGTCTTGTGTCATGTGTACAGGTGTATCTATTTCATTGTGTCTTGTGTCATGTGTACAGGTGTATCTATTTCATTGTGTCTTGTGTCATGTGTACAGGTGTATCTATTTCATTGTGTCTTGTGTCATGTGTACAGGTGTATCTATTTCATTTTGTCTTGTGTCATGTGTACAGGTGTATCTATTTCATTGTGTCTTGTGTCATGTGTACAGGTGTATCTATTTCATTGTGTCTTGTGTCATGTGTACAGGTGTATCTATTTCATTGTGTCTTGTGTCATGTGTACAGGTGTATCTATTTCATTGTGTCTTGTGTCATGTGTGTAATAATTGGTGGAGGTGATTTTTTTCTGCCTCTGAAATCAAATGGATGTACCATTAACAACACATCTTACAATTATTTATAAAACTTCAACTACCAGTACATTTTTAATCTATCATGATTCAAACCCAGCATTATAAACTTCTGTAATCACTTACTCCAGAAACAGTAATTTTCATAGAATTGACAGTTTTCTGTGAAAGAAAAACACACATAGTATCACCTCTATATATCGCCACCATCTCATACCGCCATCTAAATGTATAGAACAGATCTCCATACACCCTAAAAAACACCCTGATATAACATCTAACTCGCCTATTCCCATCTGGCACCCACAGGGGCATCGGCAAAGGGGCGGCAGTCACCGCCCCAATAATTTTGCAACAAAAAACTTTTTTTAAAATAGAATAGTAAAGAAAAAGGTGAAGTAGGTACCTGGGCCCGACGTGTGTACACAATAATTAAAAATAGGGTATTAAGTATGCTTCATTAATTGATCGATCGATGTTTGGACGCTTTATATTGTACACTACCGCAAGTCATTAGTCATTAAACAATTATCAAACAATATAACTGTTACAATAAATGAGCTGAATGAGCATGTGAATTAAAGGAAAATACCGAAGATGAATCAAAATTACTGTCTAAAACAATTCTTTGAGATTTTTTGTTTACCTTTGTCACATATATTCCTGCATTTTGATTTCAAAAATGGACGGATTAACACGTATTAATCAACCTGCTAATTTTAAATTTCCAAAGCGGTCTTTCGGCAAAAAGAATCCAGAACTACGTTCGTTCAACTCCTCCTGGTTCAAACCATACCCATGGTTGCATTATGACGAGGTATGTGTATGAGATTATTTTATAATGTTTAATTTATTCCATGATATTTTACAGGTTAATTTAATGAATTAATGAAGTAAATGCATCATTGGTTCATTTACAGTAATTACACTAAAGTCAATATTTCTGAAAATGATATACTGTTTATTTATACATGTATTTAAAAATATTTTCAGGCAAAAGATCTGGCTTTCTGTTTCACTTGCATGGGCGCCGCAAAGGAAGGCAAAATTTCTAATTCTGTGCGTGGTGACAAGACATACACAGAAGATCTGGACTTCATGATAAAATTTTACTGTGATGATTTGGACCAGACATCTCTATCTTCCAGCTGGAAACATTCACATCATTCGCGAGAAACAGCTTGAACAATTCATCAACTAGTGTTGTGTCTATTTCGTACTTGGTAAAGTTAGTGTCTGAAATGCCTCCAGCTACCAAATGTCTGTTCTTGGAGATTGTAACTCTCTTAAGACTCATTTTAGTGATGCCAGCCACTAATGCCACAAGTGAGCGGACATTCTCTGCACTGCGCCGAGTCAAGACCTATCTTCTTGCGACTATGACACAGGAGAGGCTTAATCACTTGATGATACTACACACCCACAGGGAAGCTACGGATAAAATGGACATATCAGAAGTTGCTGACGAGTTTGTCTCAGCGCGGGATGGACGAGGACTTATGTTTGGATCAATGAATCAATGTACATTTATATAATTTGATAAAAATGAGTTTAATGTGTTTAACTTGCATACAACTTCCTTGATATTACTTAAGTTATTAAATGTTTGAATTGAAGATAAATATTGCAATTTTTTCAATAGATGGAAAGATATATATTAGGAAAATATGGGGGTGTTGGTGAATATATGTACATACTAGCTAAAATACGTTACCCCCCTCTTTTTTTTTTAAATCCAGCTCGGCGCCCCAATGTCAAAAACTTGCCGACGCGCCTGACCCATTTTCAGGTACAAAAGGTCAAATACATATTACTTTTACACATAACAATGCCAACAACCAGGTCAATTGGTCTGTCAGGTGAATCATAATGAATCTTGATTTGTGTAAGTCATGAGTAAAGGTAAGTATAGGTAAGTGTAATAATAGCTTCCATATGATATCCTTTAAAAATTGTCTCTGAAATTGTCCTTTAGAATTGTCCACGCGTAAACAACAGAGAAACAAAACTACTATCAGCTGCTGTAAATTTTGGGTACCATGTGACCAATGTGTGTATTGATGTGTGTGACATCATATTTCTGTGTTCCAGAAAAAAGTTGCAGCCATTATATACACAGTATTTGTCAACCACTCAACGTATTAAGTCATTGTAGAACCTTAGTACCATGACACAAATGAAACAGTCGTACATATACTTAAGTGTTTTACAAATGCACAAGGGCAGAACATCCCACTATTTAAGGAAGTTTTAAGAACTAAAGCAAAACAATTTCATGCATTTACATATCTTGCCATATGTGGACAACAATAAAAGGACAATCATTTATCAATTAAACAACCACCTATTTTTCAAATTGATGAACTGAAATGTCAAACTCTTTATAATGCCACACTCGATATAATGCCAAAATAAGCAGGAACAAAAGCTGATGAAATACTGAGGTGACACTGTATAATTTCTCTGTTAGATGACGACTTACTACTCTGATTAATCCAGTTTTCTTAAATATTAATCACTACTTTTTTTCAACAATTAAGGCCTCATGCTGACAATAGGAATGTTGCACAGAAAATTGCTATGTTGAAAACAATTCTATAATCACACACAGACATGTGCTATTCTTGTCTCTATTGGTGTATGGTGTACGCACATACATGACATCACTGCAAACTTACAGAAACTCCTGTTACACTGTTAGAAGATCAATTGGGAAATTAACATGATGGTTTTAATTTCATTATGATCATAATTATAATTTTTCCACAAAATTAAACCCACAGTGAATGATTTATTAAAAATAATATTTAAATGCTTTCATAATCGAAGCATTAGAAAGTAAATTTTCCCAGAACATGAAAGAATAAGGTACGATTGTATACATAAAAAGGCCCAAAAATTTTCTCTCTATAAAATGTATCTGGAATTAACCTTAATCAGTGTTTTAAGAAAGTAAAATATATGCCAGGTATACTATGTCAACAAAATCAGAATGATATTCCTAAATGGATAGCATTATGACACCTTGAATAAGACATTTCCTGCCTTTTTCTCAAAATAAGCCAAATGCTATACAGATTATTGCTCAGGAAAAGATGTACGCATTCGTCGAGCAAAATGAAAATGATATTGTGTATTATCTTAAGATGAAAAACATGCTTGAATATGAATTTGCTCGATGCATGCGCTGTATGTTTTCTGAAAGGAAAACCAGCTGAATTTGTGGATATTTTCATTGAAAATGGCATTTTTGCAATTTTTATGCCAACTTCAAGCTCTCGTCATATGACACAAATCATTTTGCTGATCAAACTGAGCAAATTTTGGGTTTGCTAATCTATTCCTTATTTGAATGCCAGGGTTTGAGCTCCAAGTGAAATCATCGATATTTTGGGCCAGATTACTTTAGAAACTGTACCTACTTCTTAAAACCATCGTGATTGTGCCCTTCTAACAATCATACATGGAATAAAAGTACCTTGCAGTAATGAAGCCCAAAATCCATGTTTACATACTGATTCATTTACTTACAGATATTCCTGTTACAAGCCCAATATCCATGTCACTGGTTTGTTTTTGATGGGGGTAATTTTTCTCACAATGCATGGAAAATGTAAAAACTGCACAACTGTCACTAAAGATGAAAGCTGTACCATCGCCCTGTATAACAAAATCACATTTCATTATTACTAATGCCCTGTATAACAAAATCATATTTCATTATTACTAATGACCTGTATAACAAAATCATATTTCATTATTACTAATGACCTGTATAACAAAATCATATTTCATTATTACTAATGACCTGTATAACAAAATCGTATTTCATTGCTACTATAAATGCCCTTTATAACAAAATCATATTTCACTGTTATTAATGCCCTGTATAAAAAAAATCATATCTTAGTGTTACTAATGCCCAGTCCACACTCAGGTTTGCTATTTTACATATCCCAATCAATAATCATTCACTCATAAAAGGGATGTCATAAACTATTAATTTTGTAGTCTGGCGCATCCAATGTTAACTTTGTGCATATATTTCCCATAAATGTCTGGACTCTTTGTTCAGTATCTTATCAGAAGTCAAGGACAGGCTCAAAGAAATTTTGACAAAGATGCTGCTTAACAAGTTCAAAAAGGTAATACTTGCATCTATAGAAACTACTTTGTTTCAAACTTTATTCTGTTCAAGAATAAATTTCCCACTGAAAGAAAACATACTCAGGTGTTTGGTACACCTTTCTTCTGGAAAAGATGCATGTGCTTGGATTCTTTCAAACATAACTAAGTTGAAGGTAACACCTGGAATCTTTTTGCCAGTATTGTACAATTTGTATGATTTGGATAAACTTCAATCAGGGATCGACACTAACGGTTGTCCGATTGCCCGAGGCAAGTGAAAACCCAGTTCGGACAAGTGAAACTCAATACACACTTGCCCAATGGGGCAAGTGATATTTTTAGTAGAAAATGTGATTATTATAATAATTGTTAAGCTTGATGAATATGAAATATTAGAAAGTAAAACCCAACTTCATATAGTGTTGTTTTCTTTAACGAATCGTCAGATTATAGCAAAGGCCCATTCTAGTAGATCATACTGTATCACAAATTGACAGAGAGAGATAATTAAGATAATTATAATTACTGGTTGACAGGCTTATTAGAGTCTACAATATTTCGGACAACTAAGTTTTTCATTCAGACAAGTAAAACTTCGAGTTTACTTGCCCAAAGGGCAGATGAGATGAAAAGTTAATGTCTATCCCTGTCAATCGACATTACTATGTCAGAAAGATTCCATACATATAAGTTTCATCATCTCTGGCCCAGTGGTTCTCGTTTAAATGAAGATCTTCAAAATGACCCCACCCTATTGTTTTCCTTTTCTTGATTATATCTCCTTGAAAAGGGAGATAGCCCTTCAATTTAAAAAAAAAGTTTATTTGGTTGAAATTGATCCGATGAGAATAGGAAAAAATAAAATTATGAGAGTTTACAACACCAACAATGCCAACAGACAATAGAAACTCTTTGATCAGAAAAGCTCACTTGAGCCTTTGGTTCAGGTGATCTAAAAACAGCTAATTATCTACAAAACACTAATTGATTCCCAGGCTCCAATACCTGGCAAAGAGATGATGCTAATTAGGCCCCATCAAGCTACATTTCCAGTGACCATTTTTGCAGGAGTGTTAATTAGGTTGTAAGTGAGAGATGGCTGGTGTAAACAATTAGCATTTGGAGGCAATGAGAGTGAATGTTAAAGGATTTTATATGATGAGGCCTAATCTTTACTTTAAGAGATCGAGAGTTTCAAAAGATTTGAGACAAGCAGAATAAATCTGCCTTATTGTTTACATGTGATAACGCCTTTTATATCATTGCTTTTTAATATTTTATTTATTTTCTATGTATTATGTGTATAACATTCTGTAGTAAGGTATATATGCATTGTAAAGCACCTTTGAGCATACATAGTGTATGAAAAGGGTGCTATATAATTATGGTATTATTATTATTTCTTTGAGTGGGGGGGGGGGGGGGGGGGGGGGAGTCGGCAGAAGAATACTTCAAAACATCAAGAACTTTAAGATTGAAGTTAGATCTATCAGTGGCCTGTACTTACACCCCCTACTAACAAACTTTGGATGGTATGACTGTCTGACTAGTATCCATCTTTAGTCCCTCAATCCCACTTCATGATCAGGTCATAACGTTTTAATGGGAATACATCAGAAAGTCATGTGTATCTCAAAGGTTGCTTCTTACCAGATAATGTGCCATGGTCCTGAACCAAAGTTTGGCAAGGTCAAAGTAACATGTAATTTTCAAAGGAATATCTGGACCAACCCTTTCTTCACAGAGGCATTGAAAAAATCATATGTGGTACAAAAATTGTTTATCAACAAACAGTGGACCATATTACTATACAAAGATCATTCAAAATTAGAAATATCTGTCTGATCACAATTTGTAATATAAAGGATCACTTAGCACAAAGGTTACTAGCAGGCAATGTGTCATGAAACTGAACCAAGGTCATTTGGCCAAGGTTAAGGTCACTAGCAAAAAAAATGGTGTGTCAATTCTCTGGGCCATAACTTGTAATGCCTGGTGGACATCAGAAGTGGCTTACGATGACAGATTGATTACACTCAATTGGCCAAGGTCAATGTCATTTTGTAATGCACTTGGTAGCTCAGTTGATCTACAGTCAAAAATACATACAACACCAACCTGGTGGACATCTAGATCCACAATCAGAACCTTTTGGACTAGGCACTCTTTAAACAACACTGCAGCAGTTACTGCCATATCATTCAGAAGGCAATAACCCGCCCCGTGGCTGGGGAAGGCGTGATGGGTACCGCCACCTGTGCTGCAGGCTATCCCATGCTCTATTGCAATTCGGCCAGCCAGAAGTGTTCCTCCTACAGCATTGAACAAAATCGTCAGCAATTCAAAAATGTTATTTGACTAGCAACTTTCTTCATTGTACAAAAATACATGTGACATGTTTTTCTTTGCTGCAAAATAATCATTTTTTACTACTCAAGTAATTTTTATGGGGGGGGGGGGGGGGGGGGGGGGGGTGGAGAAACCTGTCTGAAAGAAAAGTAACTGTTCTATATGTTTTCATTTATCAATTTTTTTCAAAGTTTCAATTTCATCATATTCTTTACTCACCTTAAAACAAGAAGCCCACAGGCCCTATCAATCACCTGAGATATGAATAATTTATCGTATGAGTGATATCCACTGGATAAAGGGGTAAATATGTTATAAATCTTGATATAATCAGTATGATACAGTATATATAATTACCTGTTTCAAGTCTACATCTTGATACAATTCCTGGACTCCATTCAAAGCCTGTGAGTCTCTGCTCTTTGACAGTTATTTTCCCTCCAATAAATCTGTCAATGTAGTCAGGAGTATGCACACATTTTAGCAAATCTGGGTGTATAGCAGTTGGTTGAATTATCTGTTTCATCGAAATGACATTATCAGTCCTAAGATGTCGCAAAACCCCATGGAATTTTCTCATAGCAAATCTGTGCTTAATGGGGAATTCACATACATATCCATCATGATGAACTATTGGAAGACCATGTACCTCCATCCTTTTGATCTAAAACATTTGATATTACTAAATCATTATTTTCATACATATCATTTTTCAAAGATGATATGCAATCAGCAAGCACCATGTTCCTAAAAAAAAATTACCTCCCTTTAATAAGCTTCTACTGTATTGGTCTAAATAAAAAAAATTACCTCCCTTTAATAAGCTTCTATTGTATTGGTCTAAATAACATTTAATTTGAAGTTGATCATTTTTATTATTTTAACGGACACTTAACATCTGACTGCTAATCAGCATTAACATTTTAACGGATACTTAATATCCGATTGCTAAATCAGCATTAACATTTTAACGGATACTTAATATCCGATTGCTAAATCAGGATTAACATTTTAACAGACACTTAACATCTGACTGTTAAATCAGCATTAACATTTTAACGGATACTTAATATCCGATTGCTAAATCAGCATTAACATTTTAACAGACACTTAACATCTGACTGTTAAATCAGCATTAACATTTTAACAGACACTTAACACCTGACTGTTAAATTAGCATTTACCAGGTTGGGAACACTCCCCCTGCAGTGAGATATTCTCATGAAAACGCGATTATCCCTCGTTAGCGAGAGTAAATATATCCCGTACAATCGAGAAAAACACCCGTGGATTACATCTCTTCATGTTTCCCATGAAAAGGAAAGTGCCAACTTGCCTGATAGTTCTGCAAATATATAAATCGAAATATTTTTAAACAAGAGGCCCATGGGCCACATCGCTCACCTGAGTCACTTTGGCCCATATCTGAAGACTTTCCATATATATTTGCATGTAAAACCTTGGTCCCTATTATGGCCCAAACTACCCTTTGCAAACTTGAATCTACACTATGTCAGAAAGCTTTCATGTAAATGTCAACTTCTTTGGCCCAATGGTTCTTTTAAAGCTTTTTTCTATATTTGTATGTAAAACTTTGACCCCCCCCCCCCCCACCACCACCACTTGTGGCCCCATCCTACCCCCCGGGGACCATGATTTGAACAAACTTGAATCTGCACTATGTCAGAAAGTTTTCTTGTAAATATCAGCTTTTCGGACTCAGTGGTTATTGAGAAAAAGATTTTAACTATATATTTGTATGTAAAACTTTGATCCCCCTTGTGGCCCCATCCTACCCCCGGAGCCCATGATTTGAAGAAACTTGAATCTGCACTACGTCAGAAAGTTTTCATGTAAAAATCAGCTTTTCTGGCTTAGTGGTTCTTGAGAAGAAGATTTTTAAAGATTTTTCCTATATATTTGTATGTAAAACTTTGATCCCCTATTGTGGCCCCATCCAACCCCAGGGGCCCATGATTTGAACAAACTTGAATCTGCATTATGTCAGGAAGCTTTCATGTAAATCTCAGCTTTTCTGGCTTAGTGGTTCTTGAGAAGAAGATTTTTAAAGTTTTTTCCTATATATTTGTATGTAAAACTTTGATCCCCCCTTGTGGCCCCATCCTACCACCGGGGGCCATGATTTGTACAAACTTGAATCTGCACTACGTCAGAAAATTTTCATGTAAAAATCAGCTTTTCTGGCTTAGTGGTTCTTGAGAAGAAGATTTTTAAAGATTTTTCCTATATATTTGTATGTAAAACTTTGATCCCCCCTTGTGGCCCCATCCTACCACCGGGGGCCATGATTTGAACAAACTTGAATCTGCATTATGTCAGGAAGCTTTCATGTAAATCTCAGCTTTTCTGGCCCAGTGGTTCTTGAGAAGAAGATTTTTAAATGACCCCACCCTATTTTTGCATTTTTGTGATTATCTCCCCTTTGAAAGGGACATGGCCCTTCATTTGAACAAACTTGAAAGCCCTTCACCCAAGGATGCTTTTGGCCAAGTTAGGTTGAAATTGGCCCAGTGGTTCTGGAGAAGAAGTCGAAAATGTGAAAAGTTTACAGACAGATGGACAGACAGACGGACAGACAGACAGACGTGATGTGATCAAAATGTGATCAGAATAGCTCACTTGAACCTTCGGTTCAGGTGAGCTAAAAACTCATGATGTACATTGAATTTCAGTCTCCCTCCTTCTTACACAGCAACGCTGATATATATGAAATTTCTCGACATTTTATACAGACAATTCACGTCATGTTGAATGCGTGTCACAGCATTGCACGGAATTTAATTGCCATAATTTTCAAACACCAAAACACCTGTTTAAGGTAATGTTTACTTTCTTGCTAAATATGAATAATCGTGTTTTAGTGAGAAAATCTCACTTAAAGGGGAAATGTTCCCAACCTGTTAACAAGGAAAACTGATAATTCATGCTATTTTTTCTAAGTCCAAGGGCCATAACTTAATGAGAAATCAATGGGCCTTGGCGAAATTTGAACTTGATCTGCAATCTAATTAAAATTAGATGTTTGATCCGCTAGTACGCGAGCGGATCAAACATCTAATTTTAATTAGATTGACTTGATCTGTAACTTGTTATGGCAAAGCAATGTTCCAATTTATGAAGATGTGCAAGTACATCAAAAAAAGTCCATAAAACTGATTATTCGTGTTATTTTTCTAAGGCCAAAGGCCAAAACTTAGTGAAAAATCAACAGACCAAGATGAAATTTGAACTTGATCTGTAGCTGTTATGGCAAAGCAATGTACCAAATATCAAATGAATATCTGCAAGCCAGGGTTTGACACTAAGGCACGTCCGACCGACCGAGTCTACTAAATGATAGGTCCGGTCGGGTAAAATGTCGATAAACTAGTCCGACTGGTCGTGTTGAAAAAATAAACAAGAAATTTTACTTTAAACCATAAGATATTAACAAAAAAAAACAAAAAAAAAAATACCTGTAAAGAGTTTGCGAGCAATTTTGAACCGAGTGATGACATAATCTTTATTTTTAGTTTTAATATATTATATATATAGTCACTGTCGGAATTGATGTTTTACGACATATACTCAATGTTAAAGGGACTGGTTCATGTTTTTCGAAAGAAATTTTTTTCATTTTTGATGTTGAACAGAAAATAAACGAAAAGTTGGGAGGAAACAAAGCAGGGCTTATGAAATTGAAGAAAAATATAAAACGGTTGAGGTCATTTTATTTTAACAAATGAACTAAAGAATTTCTGTGCCGGGTAGAATTTAATGAAACAGAAAATGCGTTTAATTGAAAATAAAATCATCAAATTGAATTACGAGACTGAAGATTTTTTTGAGACTATTAAATACTTTTTATTTCAAACTTCATTTGAATTAGGTATTTATTATAATATGAAGAAACCCTCAGGGTGTTTTTTTTCTGGAAAGTTGGTCCGGGCTAGTTGATGTAAGGTCAGGTCTAGTAAATATCATTTGAAGTAGCCCGACTGGTCTTGTGCTCAAAAAAGTAAATGTCAAACCCTGCAAGCACATCAATAAAGTCCGGAAAACTTATTAATTTGCAGGACTTACAGATTGACAGACAGACGGAGCGCAAACCTAAAGTCCCCTTTGACTTCGTCAGTAGGGGACTAATAAAACTGGATCTGATCATTAATTACAAACTCATACTCACTTTCTTAAGTGCCTCCTTGGTGAATTGTTCTTTGCTTATGCGTAGAGTACACAGTGTTCTTTGTTTAGATTTGAATCTGACATTTCTGTACAGAAACATTCTCATGTCTACTGCTTATTTCATCTAGTTACGCTCAATACATAAAAACCATGGCCGATATCATTCCGTCTGCCTGTAACAAGTAAAATAAACGATTCATGAAATACCTAACGTTATCAAATATTTATCAATACAAGTTTGGAAACCGCCCGTTCTCCTAGTTACAAACTGGTATTTGCAATACAATATCAGTGACTTTGTTCCTGTTCATTACAGACACTCAAAACTTATTTAAATTTTTTTTTATTCAAATCGTCAGCTTTGCACCTGTGAAATTCATTGTTTTTATTTCTTACATGCTTCTTGAAACTAATGTACACAGAAATTTATTACTTAAAGATTACATCGCAGTCTTATGAAGCATTCAGAATGTTGTTTTTAAAACATGAGAGACAAATTACTGTGCACATCGCACTGCCCTGAAGTCTGTGATGAAATTTTAAAAATTAAGTAACTCGTTCGTGACTTACTCGCTCAATGTTATTTGGAAAGAAATATGTTGAGTTGTTTGTATCTTATTTCATACAAGACAAAAATTTCCGAAATATTGGTATTTATAAATCTATAGATGCTGTTGATAATATTCGATGTCACATTTTATATATAGAATTCTTTTCCTCGAAACAGTTTATGTTCAACTTAAGTTTTAATAACAGCAAACTGAAAGTTGAGATCACCGTGACCGTCACGAAAACAAAATATTAATGAAGAGACTCTATGTCACTCTTTTTCAATGATTAATCAAGTCATGAAATTCTTGGATATATCTTAGAAGTAAGGCTAACTGTATATTATATATCAGTGGTGCTACCGTAAGGGCGAGCGCAATCACTGAGCCAGGTATCAAATGCAGTGTTCTCTGAAGACTGGGCTGCTATAGCTGGCCTGTGTAACGTATTATGAATAGATGTCCTGGTCTCTGACTCTGTGCTAGTGATAAATAGCATGCGTCCATTCAATGTATAGTGACAGACTCATATTATACATGTATATTGTATAATATGATGGGTATATGTATAAAGAATCGATTCATTGAATAAAATGCTTAGGCAAGGTAATGTAATTTAAACATGCAGTCAAGCATATAAATTTGGTCACTTTCCCAGTGTAATGGCCTGGGGTATATAATTATATTTTGGCCAAATGTCCCTTGTGTCTTTTAATTTCATTGGTGTTTTAGTTTGTTTTATGTCATTGGATTGGTCTTGGAGATTTTCCCTCCAAGAGTTCTGTTCTTTGTGGTCAGTCTTTATTCAGTTTTTGAAGAAGAGAGTTGATTTCAGTAGATCTGACATATTTTGACAATTAGACATAGACCGACATTTTTCCTCTTGATATTACTTGCATTCATTTTCTGTTAGACTTGTAACTTTTCTACTGAAATAAATGTATCCTGGGTACAAATAGTTCACTTAAAAATGGTGACAAGTAATGAACCGACAACTGAGGAAAGTGCCATTAAATTCATATGTGAAAAAGACTTTCTATAAACTCTAGAACATCAATGTAGAATTTAAACAGTCTATTTAATGATTATTTTTAACTGAAAGTTGTATAGGATTCTTGCAGCACTTTTGATAAATTAGGGGTGTTTTGCTGTTTGTTCAGAGTACATTCTATATTTAACTACAATTTGATGACACCATACCAAAGCTTATATTTGTCACATTCCCTTTGTTATAATACAAAATACTCTCGTGACGTAAACACTTCATCAAAATAGTTTTTATAGTGTATCAATCGCAATTGCCAAGGGTTTGTAGAGAAGTGGAGCGGATTGTAAATCCTTGGCTAGCAAAGATGGTTTAAGGCAGACTTGAAAGATTTGGCAATTTTCATGCAAATATCAATGGAGTATGACCTGCCTTAACACACCCAAATGACAATTTGCATGACAGTCTTTTGATTTTCGTATTGATGTTTCCATACTCAAGCTCTATTTTTCATGAACAATGATATATATTTAACAATTTTTTACACAATATTTTTGCACTTGATTGATTTGAATGAAATAATTTGAGTTAGGTTAAAATATATTTATCATTTAAAAATATTCAGCTTTGTACAGAATGTACATTTCACAAATTTATGGTAAAACTAATTTTCAACACTTGAGATTTATTTTTTCATTTAGAGGAGCTATATTTTTCTCATTTTCGTATGTACATGTTTTAGATTTCATGAAAATCGAAAACTGTAGTTACTGTAGTGGAAATATAAATAAACACACTAATCAGCAGGGTTTGAATTGACTGGCAGCTTAACATATCTATAATGGATGAAGTTTGTTGAATCTCTGAGTTTTCAATTTGAATGGGGCTTTCATAAATGTTTAAAGGTTTCTATTGACACAATTGGTGTACTGGGGTAACATTAAGGATTTTTTTAATATATATATAATAAAAAAAATTGAGAGACAATGTAAAAGATGCTGAATTATAAGACCTGAACTGTGCACAGAAAAGTTGATATGCAAGTCCCAGAGAGCTACAGTTCTGCAGCTACACTGGTGTAGTATATATAGGCATGAAAATTTGCCTGTCCTCAAAGATGCACATCGATGTGTTCTAACTCTTTATATAAATCAACTGAATTGATGGTCCACATTTGTACACAGATTATTAAATATGCTTAGAATCAATGAGAAATGAAAATGTGGTGGTGAAGGGAAATAAGCAAATACATCCCATTGGATAAATATTGTGTAAACACAATTATGTTTGACTCTATAAATTACTCTGATATTGATCAAATAGTTCACAAGGTAGTTAAACAAGTGAAGCACTATTAATAATAATGCATTTTTTCTTTAATTTATTTTTTTATGAAGAGGCATACATTGATATCTTATTTCAAAAGTACAAGTATACATAAAATAAATACTTAAATAAGTATATTCACAGTCAGTACAGATTGATAATTTGTTCAATATTTCACATTTCATTGTAGCTATTTTTTAAGAGAGAAAGAAAGAAAGAGCAGATATAAAGAAATAAAGAGAGATTTATAGGCTGTAAGATCTGAAGATTGGAAAGAAAGAAAGTGACTGCAGTGCACCTTCATACAGTGCTCGAGCTGGGCTTCGCCATTTTCGCCAATGGCGAATTTTTTTCAAAAATGGCGAAAAAAAATTGAAAGTGGCGAAAATCCCTTTTTGCAATAAATTGTATTTTAAATCCTTTGTCAGTGACGCATTATAGCCTGTTTGTTTATGCAGTCAAAATCTGTTTATTCAGTCAACGCGTGCGACCGGAAATCTCGCGTCACTCCAGTGCACACAGGAAAGTCGGTGATTATGTAATAAAGTACATCGGACAGCTGTTTACCCTGCTGTGGTCAATTGTTTAACATTTAAAGTCGTATTCATTTTCGTGTTATCATCTCCACATTAATGTCAATTCTTAACCAGAGAACCGACCGGTAATTAAATTGGTCGTATTATTGTGTATAATGTATATATGAATACATCAATTGTTTGTTTTTGCGGCCAAACTCGTTGATTACAAGATTTTGATTTTGATGTGTTTGATTTTAGTTCGAATATTTCATAAACGATGCGGTCGGTCACCATTGATATGGACATAGCAATTTTAATAAATAATTTTCTTTGAAGTTCGGTGCGCAACAGTATAAAAATGCTAATCTCATAAGACTATGCACCCCATTCTATTTTGACACTAAACTTGTAGCTTCTGACCCTAGTCAGTCTAAAATTCAAAACATAACTATGTTTGGCTTTACAGTCAACCCCATATGCTCAAACATCTGATTCTGTCCAAATTGCAAAATCTTCCATACAAAACGGAAATTTAATAGGGAATGGTTGAGATACGACTCTAAATTGGGCTTGATGTTTTGTGACATCTGCATTTCGGGCAATGTACACAATGTTTTCACTGAGGGGTGTAGCATCATGAAGTTTATATTTACAATAGTTACATAAAGTGCTTCATTATTTGTTTTAGTGCATACGGTACACAGTTTTGTATATCTATTTGTAGGGATCATATGTATGTACAATGTAGGCACAGGCAAATACACTGAACACTTACAATTTTAGTGCTTTGAAATACATGTAAATGTTAATATTATCATAATTTATTTACTAATGCAGATGGTTAAATCCAATGATAGAATACATGTGTTTAATTCACTATGCATCAATAAAGTAGGCATATATATTGGTTACTTATGCAAAGTTAGAAAATATGCGATTCAATTATCCGGACGCTTCATTTATCCGGAAGATTTTGCTGGGAACCAAAGTGTCCGGATTAACGAGGCTCCACTGTATATGATTTATTATCTGAATTTTGATTTCCATAATAGAATTTATCAAACAAAAAAACTTCTTATTATTTCAGAAAGAAGTGTTTAGGTATGGTACCTGAATATGATTAAGTAATGTAACTGATTCAAAATGCTAAAATAAGTGTAATGAATAAAATAATTATATAATATGATGGAAATAATTGTAAAGCATCAAGCATGCGATTATTTGTGCCGCGCCGCTCCCCGAAAAAGTGGCGAAAGGGAATTCTGGTCCAGTGGGAGCACTGCATATTACATAATTTTATTATTGAATATGTGAATATAGAAATATTGAATGAATGAATATTAACTAAGATGCCATATGTAAACTGTGTGTCCCTCAAAACTGTCAATTCAATTTTTCCATCAATTTTATAATAACATATAGCAGGTATAGAGAAGATCAATTAAGTAAATTAAGATTTTGTCACAAAGACTGAAAATGAAGTGGGTTTTTTATGTGAGTGAAAGATACCAAACACCAAGACACAGATTATTTCTTTGCATCATGTATGTTGAAAACTTTCAAAGATATAGAATAGAAACTTATGGTCGCTTTTCAAATTCTAAAGATACTACATGCAAAAGTGTTATACATATAGGGTGAACAAACCCTGATTCGTGGTTCCATTGGTCTAGAGTTTGCATTTCAAATTTCTCTGTGAAACTGTCACGATTTCCTTTCAGTGGAGTAAGTTGTTCAATTTATTTTACTATTACCTGGTACATACATATACAAAGGCAGTTTTTCATCAGATTTGTTTGTGTACATGTGTAATAAGAGCTTGCTATTTACAGCAAGCTTGCTACATGAACATATTTAAACTGCAATCTCATGAGGAGGGGCCCAGTGTCTCTGACAATGAGGGAATTATTTCTTGAATGCACGGGATGTATTAATTATAATTGAAAGGTACAAATTCCATTCTTTGTATAAATTGCTATTTTACAGGTCATGTTATTAAAAATTATTCTTCAAGATGGAAAATTGCTGCTTCATAAGCGAATATTACCATCCCTTCAAGTTTTACTCAGAAAACATCATCATTATTTAGTCAACACGACATTCACCAAAACAGGTAATAAAAAAAACACGGAAAAAATGCTGAGAGACATTCATAGAATACTTTAAGCAAACCAAAAACCTACATTAATTTTAACAGATTATTTCAAATGTACATTTGTCAAATTGACCTTTGTATGTACAGTATCTACATGTACATGCCACTATGAACTAGCGCCCATATGATAAAAAAAAACATGTGTCAGTTCTCTTGAGTTTTATATTTTTCGTAAGTGTTCATTCATATGTAGATACTGTATTACATTTTCGTTGCAGCTAAACATACTGGCCTCGGGAAAAGGCATTCTTCAATACTTTATTCCAGTACTAGTTTGTTGGATCTTCTTAATCCATGTGTATCTAATCACAGACATCTATCTAATAACAGCAGAAAGGGGGACAAAACAGTGATTCAAGCAGCTGGTATGTAACGAATAGTAGATCAGAAACCATCCCTAGTTTACCAAATTAGTTGCACTATGTACGTACATTATTATAAAGATACATGTAATAATTATGACTCTGATCACATGAGTGAAATATAGTATGTCAGAAACTCAACATCATAATGGTAGCTGTTGTCACTCTACTATTCATGATATCATGGCCTACTAAACTATGTTACATCATAGTAGGCTATGATGTTATAGCTGTTTGTATATTTTGGTGTCACAGCAGTAAGGCTTTCAAAAACGAGAAAATGAGAAAATCACTCTATTTACCTTATATTTCTCTACCAGTTATTCTTAAAATTTGAAAAAATATTCCGAATAAATTTCGTTTTTATAGTTCCTTGGAATATTGATAAGCATTGAAAGTACCATTTTTTATGGTAGTGCAAAAGTACAAAGTTTATAAATGTCTCCATACTTTATTAAGGTAAGCTTGAGTACTTCATATTCCCATGAAAGTACATGTACTTAATCAGATTTCATCCCTTGGGAATCCGGGTTAGAATAAGGTCCTCAGTACCCTGGCCTTTGCTTATCGTAAGACTGAGGCAACTGAGGCATTCTTAGTGTAGCATTGAAATTTCTTTTCAAATATTTGGGTTTTCTGTACAAATATACTTATACATACCAATGCTAGTAATCAATATTCTAATGCAACTGTTTGTAATAAGCATTTTTATTGGTTATTGCATTATAATTCGCAAGTTTCGAGTTACCCAAAAGTTATTTCCCTTTGTCAAACTCTTTCGCATTTTATGACATATGGTGGGTACACAATGTATACATTATATCGTAGACTGGCATTGTACATAACGATTACCTACGATTAATGTAATAAAAGTGTAACTTTTGTTTATATCAATCACTGGTATGCATATTCTGGCCATATCAAGCATAATTTGTTTGAATAAGATCATCAAATTGGGTATTGAATCATTATGTGTTTCCTCTTCTACATGAGTGACGCTTTTATCGAAGAAAGATGACAATTAACAATATTTGTTTGAGCCATTTTGTTATCCAATACTCATATACTCACTAAAGTTGCTTTTTCCCTGAGATAGGATGGTCTCAGAAACTCTGGATATCATCTTTTAAGAAATAATACAACGATAGTAATTAGCAAATGTACCCACTGTCATCATATTTTGCGTCATAATTTACGGAAGAGTTCGACAAAGGGAAATAACTCTTGGGGAACTCGGAACTTCCGTATTGAGGTTTTATGGAGTTAAACGAGTATCAACAAGATGGAAAGCTTTCAATGATGTACGTGTAAAACACAATGTCCTGCATAAACATTTGGTAATGTATTTCAAAAAACAAAATTCAACAAAATAAAATCCAAACAAAATGCAAAATTACACTAGAATTGGAGTAATTATTTTTTCATTTGTAACTGTTATTGCTAACATGACACAGGTAACTCAGTTTGCTACCGTTAAATTAGCATTAACAGTTGCAAATAACAAATGAGGAGATATTCATTCCCTGTAGGATGCTTGTTGTATCTGATTACAAAAATATACCCTCACTATTACATACAATTAATATTATGAAAAATCTGTAAATGTTTTATTTTTAAAATTTCAATATTTTTACTTTTACATCAATATGATTATCTCTGGCTTTCATATGAGAATTGTTGCTTTGATTTTTATTATTTATTTTAAACAGTTGCAGAAGATGAGTTACTGCGTCAATTAGACTGGTAAGCGCATTTCAAACTGCAATTCTTTGTTTATCTGATTAGCTATCAAACAAGGTTTTATACCATTGCTTATCAAACCATTTTGATTTTTTAAAAAACTAATTTCAACAATCTTTGAAAAAAACACAAACATATTAACAAAACATATGTTCATGTATGTAGTTTATCCAAAATTTTTGTATTTAAGTCACTTAATTGAGTCACTCGGATGATGTAATTCACCTATTTGCAATCTGTTTTTGCCTGTCATATCATGCATTTTTAGTCGTGCATTGGTTGTGAACTTTTGACCATTTTCAGCTTCTTCTCTGGAACAGCTGAACCAATGTTAACCAATTGTCAAGGGGTCAAGGAAAACAAAAATTGTGAATTTCATGGACTCCGTCTCCTTGGGGCCTGAGGGGGTGTAGTCAAAACCATAGAAATTAATGTAACCATCAAAAATCTTTGTTACATCTGGAGAGCAAGCAATCAAATTATTGGCATGATTATAATAAGCAATGAGCCAATTACCAAATCTGTGAAATTCATGACCCCTTGGTTCAGGGTCCATGCCCCAGGGTGGGGCTAAGTTGGTCATATATATCTTAAAGAATCAATTTCTTTACTTCTGAGCATCAAGGAGACAAACTATTGGCATAATTATAATGAGTTCCTTACCAAACTTGTGAAATTTGTAACACCAGGATTCAAGCAGTAGTTTGAGGCTAGGTTGGTCATCTTCATAATGTAGTGAAAATTAAAATAGAAAATCTGGATATCAAGCAGACATCTGTCAAACTGTATAAATATGATTGATAATGAGGGTTCAGGTCCCAGGATGGGACTTAGTTGATCATATGTTGAAAAAGCAATATATTTTAGAAAATCTTTACTCCTAGGTGAACTGTTTGCATAATCATAATAAACAATGAGCCCTCTTTTTAAACTGTGGTACTTTATCTGGCCCTTTTAATAGAACTCAAATAGAAAATCACAGTTCACTGGGATATGATCAATCTTGCTCTCCTATAAAGGAATTGTAAAATATTAAATTGTGTATTATAGTTATAGCAATATATCTATCAGCTATACATGTACTACAAAGTATAATAATAATATAATAAGCACACAAGCTATACAATGATTTCTAAATGTGAATACTCGGATGACCATTTAGCCTCATGGGCATCTTGGTATTTTCTTTATATTCTTTAATCATAAATGAACTACAATACATTTTTCTTAAAACTGCCTAATTTAAGGGTTTAAGTTAGAGAAATGCTGGGAATTCTACTCTAATATCATTATCATATATTCTGTTAAGCCCTGGCTTGGACTTCTCGAAAAATCTCAAATTTAAGTTTGAGTTTTCTTCTCATTGAGCAGTGAAATTTTGAGTAAAATCTCAAACTTAGTCCAAGTTTTGACTTATTATAAGTTCTTTTCGAGAAATCCAGACCTGGAGTATCACATTCCCTGTCTCATGTTTGCTAGTTGGATCAAATGCATTTAATCTGCAATGTATATATATGACATAACTTTATCTATATGCAGGCAGCTTCTAATTAAAAGATTACAGCATGACAGTAAAACGCCAAAACCCAAAGAGGAGGGGGTATTCTTATTTAGAAGAGAGCCTATTTATGGTAAGAACCTATGCTCTTATATGAACCCTTCTGACATTGTTTTCAAGTAACTAAGGTATTGGTATTTCTTATGACAATTTAATCACTTTAACAGATCTTTTAATAAAGCTTTTCAATTTCGTTTTTGACACAGAAATGGATAGATACAGTGCGTAGATTCTGTATCACGCAGAAAAAGATTACTGGATCTTAAGTAATTTGTGATGAAAATATTGTGTGACTTTATATATACAAGCAACTATTTGGATAATTCTGCAGGTGTCATATTTGATTTAGTATTTGATTGATATACTAAAGAGATCAGATATATATTTTCGAAAAATATCTGAAAATGTAAAATTTGGCACAATTAAACTGTTTATGCAGACTTGTCAAACAGAAAAACAATTTGTGTTTACTCTTTGAAAAAGTTAAAATTAACACCATGGTCATTTCAGGGATTGTTACTTGTCATGTGTTAATATGACATTATATTACATTAGAACCCCCTATTACTTCAAAATGAATTAATTTACAACTATATCATGTTTTGAGAAGTGAATAGAAGGATTTCATGCTAAGCAAAGTTTGATGTTTTAAAATTTATTTCAGAAAAAATGGAAAATACCATTATATATGAGGAAGACCTATACAGGGAATATGGTTTGACAGCTAAGTATGTCCAGACATGTGCTGGTTCATTGGAAATGTAGTATATTTCTATTAAAATGTACATTTATATGAACATTTACACACCACCCAAAATATGAAAATTAAAAATGTCTTTGTTTGAAATGATACATTGGTAGCGGTGATGTTTCAGGGATGTAGAAGGCTTGCCTAGAGAGAAGATGAGAAGTGGTTGGTCCTTGGCCCAGACGGAAGACCTAAAATATGGATATAGAAAGCATTTAGTCCACACATTGTAAGTGTAAGCAATGTATATGTAATTTATTTTGTCAAATGCCTTGAACCATATTTAGCAAGGAAAAAGTTCTCTCCGATTGTTTTGCCTCATGGTAAAAAGTAATTGTTTAACACTTGTAATGGTATTTGCTGTTGACTTCTACAGAGCATTAAAAAAATGGGGCTCAGAAGATGCCATCAAATTACGTCGACTTATTATAAAAAGGGAAATGGACAGAAAAGGTCAGCTATCTGTTTTGATTCATGGACTTGAACTCTGTTTTTGAAAATAATAGATCAAATTTATGCATTCAAAAAATGTAACAGTAAAGACCTACCCGGTATTTCATTAATACAGTAGGAAGATTCTAAAGATAGATCACTTTTCTTTTGCAGAGGAATATGCAAATGAACAAAAGGTAAAAAAAAAAATTGATTGTAGCACACTTCAAAAGAGGAGGGTGTGTGGTTATACTAGGTTACCTGCCTTTCTCCATGTTTCCTTACATTTAGCACACATTTTTAGCTCACCAGAGCTTAATGCAAGCTCTTCTGATCAAAATTTTTACTTGTATGCAACGAAATAATGTTTTGGTTTTTCTTTCTGTGAGAAATTTTGAATAATTCAATTATGCTAAATAAAAGTATACCATTCCAATTTTTATTGAAAATAATTTAATGCCTTGAATTGTTTTTTCTGTGTTTCACAACTTTAACTTTGGCTATAACTTTTTAACTGTTAAAAGCAGGCTTCCATGAACTATGGCATGTCTGCTGAAAGCTTGACTTTGATCAATCTGATTAAAATCAGCTCCTTGATATGCTCCCTTCTTTTAACATTGTCAATTTACCAAAGAGCAGATGGAGAAGCTGATTTTAATCAGATTGGATTTTTGATTGCCTATGGAATCAGTGTCAGAGGATGTGGCCACTGTTACAATAGATATTTGATTTTTTAGCAATAACTTAATTGACTATGAATATATATTTGATTTCCAAGCAATAGCTTGACATTGATTTTCATAGATGCACCATGAGTTGAAAATGTTGTTGAGATTGACTCTGAGGGTCATGAAGTCAAAGACTCAGCATGGTCTCTGTTACTAAAAGCAATAGCTTTATACTAAATGGAAACATGTCTGGAATTATCACTTGGTTTGGAATTAGTTACGTACATTCATACTTTTTTCAGAATTACGACATATTTTCCTTTGGATTCAAAGACCGACAAGGCCGTGTCATTTCTCTGGCTCTAGTAGTGTAAGTATCACAGATTCTTAAAAAATCCACCTATTTACCCAAGATTTATGATCAGCCATTCAAAGAAAGGGATTCTATATCCGACAAGGCCGTGTCATTTCTCTGGCTCTAGTAGTGTAAGTATCACAGATTCTTAAAAAATCCACCTATTTACCCAAGATTTATGATCAGCCATTCAAAGAAAGGGATTCTATATCCGACAAGACCGTGTCATTTCTCTGGCTCTAGTAGTGTAAGTATCACAGATTCTTAACAAATCTACCTATTTACCCAAGATTTATGATCAGCCATTCAAAGAAAGGGATTCTATATCCGACAAGGCCGTGTCATTTCTCTGGCTCTAGTAGTGTAAGTATCACAGATTCTAAAAAATCTACCTATTTACCCAAGATTTATGATCAGCCATTCAAAGAAAGGGATTCTATATCCGACAAGACCGTGTCATTTCTCTGGCTCTAGTAGTGTAAGTATCACAGATTCTAAAAAATCTACCTATTTACCCAAGATTTATGATCAGCCATTCAAAGAAAGGGATTCTATATCTTGCATGCTATTTAATGAAATCAGAAATGTCCACTTCTTTTGCCTGGAAGGTGGAGGGTGGGATGCACACATACCATCTGTCTTTTTCTTTGTCTATAATTTTGGTCTTAAAATTTTAAACTAAACAAGGGAGACGTCCTACACAATAAAGTGAAAACTTTAACTGAAGAAGGTCAAGGTCGTTTAAGTTCAATTTTGCTGCAATTGTCCTTCTATCTGTCTGTCACATTTCATTGGCTTGCCTCTAGCATTTGATTGTTTTGCCGTTTTCCGCCACACTCAATAATTTTTCAGTTATCTGGTGGCGCCCAGTTTTTATTGGTGGAACAGAGAACCCAGATACAATGTACCTGGGAAGAGACCACCGACCTTCCGAAAGTAAACTGAGAAACTTTCTCACTTACCGGCGCGAGCGAGATTCGAACCCGCGCCAACCAGATGGCATTTGAAAAGTGAACAAAATAGTTCTTTTTTTATAAAACTGAGTATATCCTGTTGATATGTGATGATATTTTGATTTAGGTCCAATGGTAAAAGAATTGTAGCATCCAAAACCTTATTGCACACCTACAAGACAGTTAAATACAACCATTCTATAACATACTATTCTTAAATACAACCATTCTATCACACAAGATACTTAAATATACTATAATTTGATTGTTTTAGGTCACCTGTGTAAACTCGGGTGACCTATTGCAATTGGTCGACATACATCATTGTATGTCGTGCATTAATAGTTGAACATTTTTAACCATCTTGATAACTACCATTCCAATTCTTTTCAAATTTGATATGAAGAATCTTTAGGAAAGGGTGACATAAGCTGTAAATTTCAGGACTCCTTCGTCTCAGGGGTCTTAGGGATGGGCGAAAACTGTCATAAATTGACCAATTTTCAAAAATCTTCACTACATCCAAAAATCTTCTTCTCTACAATTGTACATCTGTAAGAAAAACTAAATGCATATTGATGTAGAGCAGGAAGGCCTCTACCAAATTGTAAATTTCATAAT